>NC_057719.1:13067868-13098283 GCF_004010195.1 Chiloscyllium plagiosum
TGACAAAAAGTAGAGGACCCAGCATCGATCCTTGTGGAGCTCCACTGGTCACAGGCCTCCAGTCTGAAAAACAACCCTCCACCACCTTCCTCTGTCTTCTACCTTTGAGCCAGTTCTGTATCCAAATGACTAGTTCTCCCTGTATTCCATGAGATCTAACCTTGCTAATCAGTCTCCCATGGGGAACCTTGTCGAACGCCTTACTGAAATCCATATAGGTCACATCTACTGCTCTGCCCTCATCAATCCTCTTTGTTACTTCTTCAAAAAGCTTAATCAAGTTTGTGAGACATGATTTCCCATGCATAAAGCCATGTTGACGATCCTTAATCAGTCCTTGCCTTTCCAAATACATGTACATCCTGTCCCTCAGGATTCCCTCCAATAACTTGCCCACCACCGACGTCAGGCTCACTGGTCTATAGTCCCCTGGCCTGTCCTTACCACCCTTCTTAAACAGTGGTACCACGTTAACCAACCTCCAGTCTTCCGGCACCTCACCTGTGACTATCGATGATACAAATATCTCAGTAAGAGGCCAGCAATCACTTCTCTAGCTTCCCACAGAGTTCTAGGGTACACCTGATCAGGTCCTGGGTATTTATCCACCTTTATGCTTTTCAAGACATCCAGCACTTCCCACTGTAATATGGACATTTTTCAAGGTGTCACCATCTAATTCCCTACATTCCATATCTTCCAAATCTTTTTCCACATTAAATACTGATGCAAAATACTCATTTAGTATCTCCCCCATTTTCTGCAGCTCCACACAAAGGCTGCCTTGTTGATCTTTGAGGAGCCCTATTCTCTCCCTAATTATCCTTTTGTCCATATTTGTAAAAACCCTTTGGATTCTCCTTAACTCTATTTGCCAAAGCTATCTCATGTCCCCTTTTTGCCCTCCTGATTTCCCTCTTAAGTATACTCCTACTGCCTTCATACTCTTCTAAGGCTTCACTCAATCTATCCTGTCTATACCCTACATATGCACTTCATTCATACCACTCACAATCTTGTAAACCTCTATCAGGTTGCCGCTCAACTCCTGCGTTCCATTGAAAACAAACCCAGTCTAACCAAATTTTCTTCAGAGCTAAAATCCCCAATACCAGGCAATATCCTGGTAAGCCTTCTATACTCTCTCTAAAGCATCCACATCCTTCTGATAGCGTGGTGACCAGAATTGTCCACAATATTCCAAGTGTGGCCTAACTAAAGTTCTATAAAGCTGCAGCATAACTTGTCTGTTCTAACACTCTTGTGGGGTTCTTCTTCCCATTGTCCGAATCACTGAACTACCAATGGCTCCCAGAAGTTTTAATGAAGAATGTGGAATGAAACCCACCCTGCTGTCTGACCCAGTAGTGAACCTTCACAGCTACTGCCTCTGCTGTTTGATTTCAAGTACCTATGTACATTGGAGGTTGTCTAAGAAAAATAAACAATAAAATTCTCAGCTGACCTTGGAGAAACCTGTGTGGGGAGCCCAAAGCAGCGGAGCAGATAAGTGGCGAGTTTTTTTTTTGTAAATCTATACTAGTGAGTAGAGTGGGTTCTTTTTGATCATATATTTTTAATCAGATCTGGCTCTTGATTAAACTTGCCTCAGCTTTTTCATGCAGAGGGTGTATGGAATGACCTGCCAGAGAAAATGGTGGAGGATGGTATAATGACAACATTTAAAAGACATCTGGATGGGTATGTGAATAGGAAGGGTTTAGAGGGATATGGGCCAAATGCTGGCAAATGGGACTAGATTAATGTAGGATATCTGGTCAGCATGGATGAGTTGGACCAAAAGGTCGGTTTCCGTGCTGTATATCTCTATGACTCTAAGCTGTTTCCACAGCTTGGAGACATTACTCTTTAGAACTTCTCTTGAACCCAAACTGCTTGGAGTGAACTAACAACCAGCACCTGAGATGTTTGGAGCCACGTCAATTTTGTTCCAATCAGCGCTATCTCAGTAAATAGAGAAGTTAAAACCAGAAAACCTTCTTAACAGCACCAACCTCCCTTGCCATGATGACTGAGCTTTTAGCATAAATATCCCTCAAATGTAATTCCTTCTTTAATCCACTGAAGTAATTTTGTTCTCCAGCCCTTTAGAGTTTGCTGAATTCATTTACTAATAATATCCGAAAGAAACAATTTTTTTAGACTACTGTTACTGAAAGCAGTGCTGAGCCCACAACTTCAGCTCAGCCGGGCTACATGCTGTTTCTGATCCCACCTCCTTAGCTGTTAACCTTTTAAAACCACATGACGCCAACTTTTTATGTGTAATATACCTCCATCTTTTGAATGAGATGTTAAATCAATGCCCAGTCTGCCTGTTTGGATGCATATAAAAGATCCCAACACATATTCCACAGACAAACACAGGACTTCCTGCCATGTCTGGAGCAATATTTATCCTGCAATTAATAATTAATAAGTTAAACATATTATCAGGTCATTATAGAATTGCTCTTTCTGGGAGCTTTACACTATGCAAGTTAGCTGCTGCTTTTCCACATCACAGTAGTGACTATACTTGGTGGCTCAGTGGTTAGCCCTGCTGCCTAACCACTGCCCTAGGGTCCTGGGTTCAATTCCAGTCTCAGGTGACTCTCTGTGTGGAGTTTGCATGTTTCCCTGTGTCTGTGTGAGTTTCCTCTAGGTGCTCCAGTTTCCTCCCACAGTCCAAAGATGTGCTGGTCAGGTGAATTGGCCATGCTAAATTGCCCATTGTGTTAGGTGCATTAGTCAGAGGGAAAATGGGTCTGGGTGGGTTACCATTCAGAGGGTTAGTGTGGACTGGTTGGGCTGAAGGGCCTGTTTCTGCACTGTAGGGAAATTAATGTAATCATTAATTGCAAAGTGCTTGTGGATGCCATGATGTTATGAAAGATGCTATATAAATGTAGTTCAATCCCTTCAAGCAATTGGTGGGAGTATGCTCACCAATAAATTCAGGTTAGTCATAAGACTACAACTCTCTATTTTCACCATTAATCAGCAACTGGGATCTTGCCAAAAGCTTCCTGTTAATTCAAGTGTAAAATATAAGCTACATTTGTTCCACTCTGCTGAATAACTTCAAAATGCTTAGTAATTTTATTTTCATTACATTTGAAGAAAATGAGGAAAAAGTTCATCAGCGCTCAAATGTCCTGAAGGCATTTGCAAAATATTTATCGAATGGCTACAGCATGTTTGAGAGGAATTTTTTAAAAAAAGCTCCAAGATAAATTTTTCACACTCTCATTCCCTCTATTTTTTCCTTTCATCTTTCTCTCTCTGATGTTCCCATTATTATACTTTTCTCTCTATCAGAACACTTTCTTTGATGACTTTAGCCATTGTGCCTAGAGCAGAAATGTAAAGTTAATTTTAAGTGAGTCAAATGTGATTGTGAACCAGGAAATGGAGATGCGGAGATCTCTCTAAGGATTTTCAGAGGTAAAATAAGTATGCTCATACTGGTGATAGCAAGGCTATTTTGTGCACAGAACAGAAGAAATAGTTTAAACAAAAAGGCTTGTATAAAGCAGTGACACTCCTTAAAATTTGATTGGATTTAGATTAAGTTATAATAGACAGGTGGAACTGTAGCTGACTGCACTTGAAGAGAGACAGATGATTGAAGAGTGACACCTTGGGTCATGCCATTTATTCGCACTGCTTCGAGCTCAATCACATCCTGCCACAGTCCCATTTTCCATTATCACGATTGCTACAGGATGATACTTTAATATTTAAACAAATGTTCTCCAGGGCATTCGCATTCACACAATGCAGAGACACCTTTTCAGCGTGAAGGGTGAAGAATAATGGAGCCAAATATCAGTCGGCAGCATTAAAGATAGATTGTCACAGAGGCTTGCCTGGGTCAGAGTTAGGGTAGTAAGGTCAGAGAGGGGTCAGCAAGGTCAGACAGTGAGGTGCCGAGGTCAAAGACGATTCAGTATGGTCAGAGGCAGTTTGGTTGGTGGTGATGGAGACAGTTCAGTAGGATCAGAGAGAGAGAGAGATTGTTGAGGTCAGGAGGCATGGCTCAAGAGGGTCAGAGGTGGATTGTGAGTTTAGAGAAGATTCAGTAAATTCGGTAGGGAGAGAGATTGCTGAGGTCAAAGTTGGTCCAGTAAGGTCAGACACATGTTGCTGAGGTCAAGGGCATGTCAATAAAGTCAGAGATAGGTTTTTGAGGTCAAAGACTGTTCAGTAGGGTCAGGGATAGGTTTTTGAGGTTAGAGATTGTTTAGTAAGATCAGGGATAGAATTTTGAGGTTGGAGAAGGTTTAGTAGGGTCAGGGATAGGTTTTTGAGATCAGAGATAGTTCAGTAGAGTCAGGGATAGGTTTTTGAGATCAAAGGTAGTTCAGTAGAGTCAGGGATAGGTTTTTGAGATCAGAGATAGTTCGATAGGGTCAGGGATAATTTTTTTGAGATCAGAGATAGATCAGTAGGGTCAGGGATAGATTTTTTGAGATCAGAGATAATTCAGTAGGGTCAGGGATAGATGTTTGAGGTCTGAGACAGTTCAGTAGAGTCAGGGATAGGTGTTTAGAGATCAGAGATAGTTCAGTAGGGTTAGGGATAGATTTTTGAGATCAGAGATAATTCAGTAGAGTCAGGGTTAGGTTTTTTGAGATCAGAGATAGATCAGTAGGGTCAGGGATAGGTATTTTGAGATCAGAGATAGTTCAGTAAGGTCAGGGATAGATCTTTAAGATCAGAGATACATCAGTAAAGTCAGGGATAGGTGTTTTGAGATCAGAGATAGTTCAGTGGAGTCAGGGATAGATTTTTGAGATCAGAGATAGTTCAGTAGAGTCAGGGTAAGGTTTGACAAAGGGTCAGTTAGACTCGAAACGTCATCTCTTTTCTCTCCTTACAGATGCTGCCAGACCTGCTGAGATTTTCCAGCATTTTCTCTTTTGTTTTCAGGGTAATGTTCTTTGAGATCAGAGACAGTTCAGTAGAGTCAGGGATAGGTGTTTTGAGATTAGAGATAGTTCAGTAGAGTCAGGGATAGATGTTTGAGGTCAGAGATGGTTCAATAGGATCATTGACAGTTTTCTGAGATCAGGAATGGTTCAGTAGAGTCAGGAACAGGATGGTAAGGTCAGGGAGAAGTCATGAAGGTCAAAGATAGGTTGGTGAGGTCAAGGAGAGGTCATCAGGATTAGAGACAAGTTGGGATAGTCAGCGAGAGCATTAGTGATTCAGAGATAGAATGAGAATACCAGACAGGGGTTAACTAAGTCTGAGACAACTTGGTTAGGTCAGAGACGGTGGCATCAGGATCAGAAATGGGTCAGAAACGTCAAAGCAAAGGAATCCAGCTCAGACACTGGGTAGAAATGTTGAACTTCCTGAAGGTTTTGCAATGAGTTCATGGGCCTGCACCAGGTGGATAAGATGGCAGTACGTTATTTAGTGTGGGGACATGGGATGTGTTGGTGGTGAGGATTGGAGGACAGTGGCAGCACTTTGAGACACCTTAGTGTTGTATAAGGTAGCAGTACTGAAAGAGTTTAGAAGAGGTGGCATTAGCTGTACCTAATCTAATGAAGTCACACACTCTTTTAGAGAGTAGATAGGAAGTTTCACACTAGCTTTCAGACAGAGCGAATATATTTTATTCAGCCTCTGGGTATCTGAGCAATTATGCCTGACGAATAATGTAATCGTTTTTTAAAATTCATTTGTTGGGACGTGAGTGTTGTTGGCTGGGCCCAGCATTTATTGCTCGTCCCGAGTTGCCCTTGAGAAGGTGTGGGGTGAGCTGCCTTCTTGAACCACTGCAGTCCACCTGCTGTGGGTTGACCCACAATGTCATTAAGGAGGGAATTCCAGGATTTTGACCCAATGACAGTGAAAGAATGGGGATATATTTCTAAGTCAGGATTGTGAGTGGCTTCGAGGGGAGCTTGAAGATGGTGGAGTTCCCATACATTTGATGCCTTTGTCCTTCCAGATGGAAGTGGTCGTGAGTTTGGAAAGTGCTGTCTGAGGATTTTTGGTGAATAGCTGCAGTGCATCTTGTAGATAGTACACACTGCTGCTACTGAGTGTCGGTGGTGGAAGGAGTGGATGCTTGTGGGTGTGGTGCCAATCAAGTGGGCGATTTTGTCCTGGATGGTGTCAATGTTCTTGAGTATTGTTGGAGCTGCACTCATCCAGGCAAGTGGGGAGTATTCTATTACACTCCTGACTTGAGTGTTGCAGATGGTGAACATGCTTTGGGGAGTCAGGATGCGAATTACTTGCTGCAGTATTCCTAGTCTCTGCCTGCTCTTCATTTCTGCTCGCCTGGATTAATTGATCATGATAACTAAGAATCATACCTTATTCTGTAAAGACTTTATGGCAATGTAGTCTCTAGCACTGATCATTAGACAGGTCAGAGACAAAGCATAGACAAACTATATGCTGGTAGAGGTGGTAGATAGAGCCAGTATTGGAAATCAAGGTGATACACCATGGTGATCAGTGGTAGGTATTCAAAGTCCATGCAGAGGTCTCACCACAAATAGATGAAGATTCATAGGAGAGCGTTTTGAAAATAAGTGTGTTTACCACTTTAGGAGCATTATTAATTTTGGAAGATACACATGGTCAGTCAGCAACTGAAACATAACTAATCACAGAGATAGACAGCAGTAACCATGGAAGCAACAGGGCATGCTCAGCATTGCAAAGACAAACTCTCATCAAGCAGCTGGTAAGAAGTATGGGGAAAGACTGTGGTCTTACAAAGGAAAGAAAAGCTATCTACACTGAGAAAAAGATAGAGACCTTTATGAAGGAGGCACTAGAGTGAGAAAGAAAAGTCTCCAGAAGGAAAGGTAACCATTTCAAAGGGAAACAAAGACAACTTTACAAATATGATATAATGAGTTTTGAGAAGATTTGTAGTTCAGGTTGAGGTTCTGGATGTAGGTTTGCTTGCTGAGCTGGAAGGTTCATGTCAGACGTTTCGTCACCCTACTAGATAACATCTTCAGTGAGCCTCTGGACGAAGCACTGCTGATGATTCCTGCTTTCTATTTATGTGTTTGCATAAACATATAAATAGAAAGCAGGAATCATCAGCAATGTTTCGTCCAGATGCTCACTGAAGATGTTACCTAGTATGGTGACGAAACATCTGAACATGAACCTTCCAGCTCAGCAAGCAAACCTGCATCCATGACGTAACAACCCAAAGCAGAAAGCAAGGGAATGATAAAAGAGGCTCACAACAAGCATTGTGTCATGGAGATCAGGCTCCATGAAGGTGGAGCTGCAAGAGATTATGAAAGGCTAGAAAAGAAATTGAGACTGGGGCAGCAGATTTGGGAAGGCTTTGCAATTTATTTAAGCTAGAAAAAAAATACATTTAAAGTCATCTAGTGAAGGAGTCTAGCAGAAGAAGAAAAGTCAGGAGAAACTTAAGATTTCAAAGGACCGCAAGTGACGAATGAGATTTTGCTTCCAACAGGGGGATTAACTTTTCATGTTGTGGTAATGCTTCTGCTATCCCTTGTAATATGACAACTACTTGTGGCTGGTATGGTATTGAAGAATTCAATAGAGTACTTAGCACAGCACACTTTATATCCAAGCAATATATTCAGAGTCACATTTGTGCCTGGGCAGGTATTAGGCTATTCCAGTATGAAGAACAGTACAGCATGCCATGCTTCATGTGGTCCAAGTTAAGATGGAGTCTGAAACCTTTATACCTCCAGGTGACAAGCAATGATAAAGCAAAGATATAATTAGCACATCTCTTAATGGTATACTGATATTCTAACTGTAAAACATAATGCAACAGTGACTGAATAATTAAACCACACTTTTGGCAGGAAGAACCTGAATGTCTGCAGCCAGAGTACTTTATTTAAAAAAAATTGTCTGGATGAAAGTGCTTAGTATTATAGACTGTGAAAAGTAGTTAAACATCCATTCTGCCTTGGGAAGAAATGGAGGCCTTCCAAATTAACTGCAGAAGGTGGGAAAACTTGGAAGATGTGGGGAAATCCAGTAAAGAGTGCAGAGGTACAGTATTACAAAGGAACAGATTTATAAATCATTACAGAATATCATTGTGGCTTTGCCTTCACCAACTGGACTGCAGTGATTCAAGAAGGCAGCTCATCGCCACCTTTTGAAAGGTAACCAGGGATGGACAATAAATGCTGACCCAGAAATCAGTGGCCACATCCTAAAAATGAACTTAAAAAATGCTATTAGAATTTAACGCTTTATTAAAAGACCAGCAAATAAAGAAAATACTGAACAGAACATAACAAGCTCCATGTCAATTGAAATTAAAATAACATTTGTGAATGCAAATGTATACAAGAACAGATTGCAAGCAATATTTGAGTGGTACAGTCATGTTACAATAATAAGAATAAATATGCAGATTTTGAAAAGCTGGAAGGAGAAATCAAACATCCTGACAAATTCACTATCTCATATAGAGTATAGATTTTTAGATTACATTACAGTGTGGAAACAGGCCCTTTGGCCCAACAAGTCCACACCGCCCCGCCGAAGTGCAACCCATTCCCCTACATTTACCCCTTACCTAACACTACGGGCAATTTAGCATGGCCAGTTCACCTCACCTGCACATCTTTGGACTGTGGGAGGAAACCGGAGCACCCGGAGGAAACCCACGCAGACACGGGGAGAATGTGCAAACTCCACACAGTCAGTCGCCTGAGACGGGAATTGAACCCGGGTCTCTGGAACTGTGAGGCAGCAGTGCTAACCACTGTGCCACCATGCCGCCCATATACACACAGAAGATTGGATGTCATGGACGAAGTAATACTTAAGCGACACAATTGCCTCAAATGCAAACAAAAGTGTAGATGTTGTACATAATATTAGAACAATAAAAAGCTGAATGTTCACTCATACAAAGTGCTCAATGTAATTGGAGCTCCTCATTGGAAAAGATATCTGAGGGATTCATAGACACAGTTGATGATCCTAATGATTGAGGATTCACAGAAACTGCTCATGTTGATGGACATCCTGTTACCATTGATATGGAGCTGAGCATAACTCTCCTTTCAGACCAGTTACCATGGTTAAAGAATCAAATGTTACAGCTTAGAAGGGTAAGACAATGTGGTTTAACCGGAATAACTGTCAAGAGCAAAGGAATATGACAAGTCACACTGGAACACAGGGAGTATAAGACAGTTGAAAAGGTTTTATACAATTTACAGTCAACTGTCCTCACTTTTAAGCCAGCATTAATATTTGGGCAGCAGTATTCTCAAGAAATCTGAAGAAATTCTGGTCAAAGGACTAGCCATACTACCATATATCAAAAACATTTCTGAACTGACAGCCAGACTACTGCGACCACTAGGACTCATAACAGCACACAAACCAACAGCCACTCTCAGACAACAACTCACCAGAACGAAGGACCCGATACCCAGCATGAGCAAAACCAACGTAGTGTACAAAATCCCATGCAAGGACTGCATAAAACACTACATAGGACAAACAGGAAGACAGCTAACGATCCGTATCCATGAACACCAACTAGCCACGAAACGACATGACCAGCTATCCTTCGTAGCCACACACTCAGATGACAAGCAACATGAGTTCGACTGGGACAACATTACTATTATTGGACAAGCCAAACAGAGAACAGCCAGGGAATTCCTAGAGGCATAGCACTCATCCACTGATTCAATCAATAAGCACATCGACCTGGACCCAATATACCGGCCACTGCAGCGGCATCATTTGTTGCTCAAACCTTTGAGACACCTTACTTTCCTTGGATAATCTGAGGTAAAGTGGACATGTTTCAGGATCCAAAGTGACAACATTAGATTTTGTGCAAAATACAGCAAGAAATTATCTAGTCAGGGCACCTGCAGAGTGGCAATGGAGTGCTCTATTCCAGCATCAAACTTGGTGAGCAACTGGCTTGGATCATATTTACAATATGTTCACAGTACAGTGGGCGGCACCGTGGCAATGGGCGGCACGGTGGCACAGTGGTTAGCACTGCTGCCTCACAGCGCCAGAGACCCGGGTTCAATTCCTGCCTCAGGCGACTGTCTGTGTGGAGTTTGCACGTTCTCCCGTGTCTGCGTGGGTTTCCTCCGGGTGCTCCGGTTTCCTCCCACAGTCCAAAAATGCGCAAGTTAGGTGAACTGGCCATGCTAAATTGCCCGTAGTGTTAGGTGCAGGGGTAAATGTAGGGGAATGGGTCTGGGTGGGTGCGCTTCAGCAGGTTGGTGTGGACTTGTTGGGTCGAAGGGCCTGTTCCCACACTGTAAGTAATCTAAAAAATGAGCAGAAATCCACAAGCTTGATGCTGAAATGAGGCACAATAACATGTAAACGGCCTTGACTATTCACTGCTCTGAACTGTCACTAGCTGCTTGCTTGTTCCTCTGTGTAAGTCAGAGATGCTGGCAGCTTCCAGGTCTGCACAAAATGTATGAGAAAGAGTGAATGAGTGAGAGCTAAGGAAGTGAGCTTAAAGCCATAAGATGCATCCTGTGTGAATACATGAGATGCCTCTGTGTTCCTGCGTTCCAAAATGGCCAGCTATTTTTAGGTGGTAAGGTGGCTCAGTGGTTAACACTGCTGCCTCACAGTACCCAGGGATCCCAGTTTGATTGCAGCCTTGGGTGTGGAGTCTGTGTGGGTTTCTGCTGGATACTATAGTTTCCTCCCAGAGTCCACTCCACTTGATTCTTTCTGAAATAACTCCATGAATATGCAATTATTGCTTATATATGACCAACAGCTTCTTATCTGATCCAATGATTCAATCAGAAAGCCTGTAGCTTTCAGTTTGATAATTAGCCTTTTAGGTGGAACTTTCAAATGTCTTCTTGAAGGCAGAGTGCATGTGGATCTTTCCACAGTCCACTGTTTCTCTCCATGCCTCTGGGCTGTGCTACCTCCTGTATAATGTTCTGGTTTTACTGAGGCAATCTCTCCTGCATATTAAAATTCTCCTGGTTTTCCTGAGCCGGTCTCCTGTAGATTATAATTCTCCCTCTTTTAAATTGTCGATCTCTCTCTCCCTCTCTCCTATATATTGTATTACTCCTTGTTTCACTGGGTTAGTTGCTCGTGTATACTATGGTACTCAGTGTTTTACCAGACTAGTTTCTTCTCTATATCCTGATATTCCTCCAGGTATTCGTGGGCCAGCCCCTCCACTGTATATAATACTCACTATTTTATTGGACGAGTGTCTCTCCTAAATGTTAATGTTCTTTGGTTTACAAAGCCACTCTGGTGCACTATAATGCTCCCTGTTTACCGTGTTGGTCTCTATCCTGTACATTTTATTACTTCCCATATTACTGGTTGCTCTCTCTCCCGTATGCTATAATGCTCCCTATTTCACTGGCCCAGTCTACTTCCTGTATAGCGCAATACTCCTTACTTTATGGGCTGCTCTCTCTCCTGTGCAAATCTATGTAATGCATTTTGCTTTTACCTGGACCGTTACTCTTCAAGATATAATGCCTGGTATTATTGATGTGCTTTTCTTTTCCTTATGTATTGCTTTGCTTTATTTCAGCTAAGCCATAAATCAATGTATCTGCGGAGGTGCTGTGATTGGAGTTGTGTGTTTGTTCTCCCTTCCATTTGTTAACCTGCAGTGTAATTTCTTAGATCAGGCTGGATGTGTGATGAGAGGGGCCAGTGCATCTTCACTGTGATAGATCAATGCTATTACTGTTCCTGAGCGATTCACAGCCAATGTGATTACAAGCAGCAGTGGATGAAAAATATTCCGTGCGTAATCAAAATTGCCTCACAGGTCCTTTGCTTTGTGGAGTCAGTGATGCTTTGAATTGTGTTCGATGTTAGTCAAAGAACCATTTAATGTGGTTTGTCATGAAAAATTTTGACAGTGAGAGACGGGTGACGGAGAAGCATGGCGCCCATTTACAAATCAGCCGCTAAATCAATGACCGTGAAGAAACTAAGGTGCACTTGTTCCAAATGCGGGAAATGAGTCGCTCACCAGAATTGGATTAGATTCCTCTTCGAGCATCCTAGACACATGACAGAGCTGTTTACCATAATGACTAAAATATTTAGCTTAGGATTTCTATTAAAGGACCCCTTTCTGATATTGAGCCTCCCCTGTCTCTGATTCAACATAAGGGAAACTTGTCCTGAAAAATACCGTGTTTCTTGCTGCAGCAAAGCCTCATTCATTACTCACAAGTAGCTCACAGTGGACAAGTGAAACTGAGGTGAGAAATCAGATATGGCCCTATTGGAATCACAGAGAAAACTCAAAGAGCTTACTCCTGTTTCATAGAACCCCTACAATGTGGAAACAGGCCATTCGGCCCAACAAACCCACACTGACCCTCTGAAGAGTATCCCACCCAAACCCGTTCCCCTTTCGTATTACTCTACGTTCACCCCTGACTAATGCACCTGACCTACTGAATGCTATGGGCAATTTCCCATGGCCAATTCACCCAACCTGCACACCTTTGGATTGTGGAAGGAAACCGGAGCCCCTGGAGGAGACCCATGCAGATACGGGGAGAATGTGCAAACTCCTCACAGACAGTCGCCTGAGGCTGGGATCAAACTGGGTCCCTTACGCTGTGAGGCAGCAGCGCTAACCACTGAGCCACCACTGACTGGAAATCACTGGCTAGGCCAGCATTTAATGCCTAGGAGAAGGTGGCTGCGCAATACTTTCTTGAACCTCTACAGTCCACATGGTGCTAGCACTCACTATGGAGGGGTTCAAGGGGTTTTCCCAGTGACAACGAAGAATCAGCAATATGTCTCCACATGGTTTGGAGGGGAATTGGCAGGCAGCGGTGTTCCCATATACCTTCTGCTTTAATCCTTCTAGTTAGCTGTGGTTTTAAGTTTAGACTGCCATACTGAATGAGCCTTGGTGAATTCATGCAGTTCACCATGTTTGCATTTTCTCTGGAGAAAGTGAGGACTGCAGATGTTGGAGATCAGAGTCAAAAAGTGTGGTGCTGGAAAAGCACAGCAGGTCAGGTAGTATCCAAGGAGCAGGAGTGTTGATGTTTCAGGCACAAGCCCAACATTCCTGATGAAGGGCTTATGCCCAAAATGTCATTTTTTTTCCTGGAGTCAGGTAAGGCTGGCTCTTCCCTCCCTTAAGGAACATTAGTGAACCAGATGGGGTTTTCCTGACAATTATTTCATCATTTAACTCTGAACTTCAGATTTTTAAAAAATTCACATCAATGATAAGATTTGAACATGGCTCACCAGAATATCACCTAGGTCTCTGGTAGTCTAGCGCCAAGACCATTAGGCCATCACCTCCTGTCAGACAGAATGGTTTCTACGTTCACTTCCAAACACCCTTCTCCTGCCCAAATTCATCCCGTCTCACTTTGTTTTTGTTTTATGAATTTTGCTGTTAGGCTCTATGGGGTAGGGGTGGGGAGTGGTGCTGGAGAGTCACAGGGTTCCTACTCCGACAAAGGAAAGGTCGACAATTCCAATCTCAATATGCCTATGTCAGCCTTCGTGTTATTTACAGCACAAACAGCCCTCTGCCTCTCAATCATTGCCGAGCGTCTGTGTGAATGTGCATGTGTGTGCATACAACTCCCTCTCTTCATTTCAACGCAAACACACCACCTCCCCTCTCAAAAACTTTTCGTACCAGCCAATTAATGAATGCTCCCAAAAACCTAGGCAGGCCCTGGGGAGGTGAATGGAAAAAGCAACAGACCACGAAAAATAATGTGATTTTAATTCCAGTGCTGATTACCTTTTTCAATGTCACTTACTTTATACAGGCTAAGAAAAGCCACACAATACATAAGTTTCACCCTGCTGTAGGTAGATAAGGCTAGGCAGGATTCATTCATTCTCTATCTGTTGTTAATAATGGATGTGCTATGCTTGTTCTAATTGATATAAGCAGCCTACTTTCTGCACGCAATGCAGATAAACACTTCGATGAGTTTCTATTCTGCTGTTTTCTTTCATGGCTTTTATCTTTTGAACTCAGCACTATGAAATGCTCAGAGACCAGCACTTTTTATGTTAATGATTCCCATCTTATATACTCAAGGCCACTTTACGTGAACCTTTTAACATCACTAAGCCACTAGATCACAGGAACAGCAGATAGGTCTATTCTGTAGAAAGGCAACTGTATAGTCAGCAAGGCAGCTTACTTCTTTTTAATATACTTTCCTTTTTTTTAAAAAAATCTTTCAACTCCCGCTTTAATTGTAGTTCTGCGGTTTGCACCCATTCTCTTCACATCCTCTTGGTCCTCTTGAATCCACCCTGTTCAGAAAAAAATGAAAATGAGATATGCTGGAGATACCCTACAGGTGAGGCAGCATTGGTGGAGAGGGGGAAAGAGCAGAGGTTTAGGGTTTGATGACTCCTCATCAGTTCTGTAAGGGAGGACTTGCCTTGCAAATCCATCTTCAGGTGCTTGGCAATGAACTACTCTGAAGCATAGTCACTGCAGGTTGCTGGAGATCAGTCATCTCAGGAGAAAGTGAGGACTGCAGATACTGGAGAGTCAGAATCGAAAGGGCGCTGCTGGAAAAGCACATCAGGTCAGGCAGGATCCAAGGAGCAGGGGAGCTGATGTTTTAGGCATAGCCCTTTATCAGTTATCTCAGCTCCAGGGCATCACTGCAGGTGCTCCTCAGGGTAATGGTTTAGACCAAACATCTTCAGCTGCTCCATCAACGACCTTCCCTCCATTATAAGGTCAGAATTTGGGATGTTCGCCAATGGTTGCACAATGTTCAGCACCATTTGCAGTCCATGTTCAAATGCAATAAGATCTGGACAATATCCAGGCATGGACTGGCAAGTGACAAGTAACATTCGGGCTGCAGAAATGCCAGGCTATGACCATAGTCAATCAGAAACTATCCAACCATCACCACTTGACATCGAATAATGTTAGCCATCACTGAATCCCTCACTATCAACATCCGGGGGTGATCATTGACCAGAAACTTAACTGGATTCAGCACACAAACACAATGGCTACAAGAGCAGATCAGAGGCTAGGAATATTGCAATGAATAACTCACCTCCTGACTCCCCAAAACCTGTCCTCCATCTACAAGGCACAAGTACAATGTAATACTCTTGCCTGGATGGGTTCAGCTCTAACAACACTCAAGAAGCTTGACATCATCCAGGACAATGCAGCCTGCTTCATTGGCACCGCATCCACATTCATCGACTCCTTCCACCACTTACACTCAGTAGCAGCAGACTGTACTATCTACATGATGCACTGCAGAAATTTACCAAAGATCCTTAGGCAACACCTTCCAAACCCTGACCACTTCCATCTAGAAGGACAAGGCAGCAGATTCATGGGAACACCACCACCTGAAATTCCCCTCCAAGTCACTCACCACTCTGACTTGGAAATATATCGCTGTTACTTTACTGTGATTGTGTCAAAATCATGGAATTCCCTCCCTGAGGGCAGTATGGATCTACCTACCGAAGGGAGATTGCAGAAGTTCCAGAAGGCAGCTCACCACCACCTTCTCATCCCAAGTTGGGATGGGCAATAAATGTTGGCCAGCCAGTGATGCCCACATCCCACAAGTGAATAACAAAAAATATAAACATGACAACCAATTTACACATAGCAAGGTTCAACAAAAATTGATGAAATGGATGATCCATAAAGCTGTTTTTGGTGCCATTGATAAGGAAAGAATATAAGTCGCAACACTGGGAGAAATCTATTCTGGAACCTGCAACAATCCTATATTGAGAATGAATGCTCTCACAGTGGGACAGTGAAGTTTACCAACAGTATCAATTCTTGACAAGTACGTTAATAGTAAGGTTGATAATGGGAAGACAATAGATGTGGTATACTTAGATTTTCAGAAGTCTTTTCATAAAGTCCCTCACAGGAAGTTAAGTAGCAAAATTAAAGCAAATGGGATAGAAAGTAATGACTGGCATTGGTTAAGGATTTATTAGCGTACAGAAAACAGAGATTAGGTACAAATGGGTCTTTCTTGTGTTGGCATTCTGTGACTAGTGAAGTTCAGCAAGGAATAATATTTGGGCTGTAGCTGTTTATAATTTATATTAATGATTTGGAGGTGGGATCCAAATATAGTATTTCCAAATTTGCAGATGGTAGAAAGCTATGCAGGGAATGTGTGTTGTCAGGAAGGTGAAAAGCAGTTTCAGGAGGATTTGGATGGATTTAGTGATTGGGAAATTGATAGTGGATTCAATATAATGTGGAAAAATATGAGGTTACCTAATTTGGTAGGAGAAACAGGTGTTCAGTATATTTCTTAAATGGTAAGAGGCTAGGAAATTAGGTGATCT
The DNA here is from genome assembly GCF_004010195.1 of Chiloscyllium plagiosum. Classification (NCBI taxonomy): domain Eukaryota; kingdom Metazoa; phylum Chordata; class Chondrichthyes; order Orectolobiformes; family Hemiscylliidae; genus Chiloscyllium; species Chiloscyllium plagiosum. The sequence goes on from NC_057719.1 coordinate 13,084,219, forward strand.
TGTTGATAAGTCACTGAGGGCTAACATGCAGGTGCAGCAAGATATTAGGAAGGCTAATGGAATGTTAAGCTTATTGCAAAAAGATTTGAGTACAGGAGTGCTGAAGTCTTGCTTCAGTTATATCCAAAGATTGGTTAGACTGCGTTTGGAGTATTATGTGCAGTTTTCATCTCCTTACTTCATAAAGGAAATTATTGCCCTGGAGGGACTGCAGTGAGAGTCCACCAGACCTGTTTCAGAGATGGAGGGACTGTTCTATGAAGAGAAATTGGGCAGACCGAACCTGAGGTGATTTCACAGAAACTGAGAATACTTAGAGGGATAGACAAGGTCGAAGCAGGTAAGATGCTTTCTCTGGTTGTGGAGTTTAGATTCAAGGGGACAATTTAAAAATAAGGGAAAGGCAATTTAGGGTTGGAGATATGAAGAAATTCTTGCACTCAGAGGACTGAATTCCTCAGAGGGCTGTGGAAGCTCGGTCTTTGAGTATGTTTAAGACAATCTTGATAGATTTCATATTTTTTAATGGCAGATTGAATGTAATGTGGAAAAAATATGAGGTTATCTAATTTGGTCAGACAAACAGATATTCAGTGGATTTCTTAAATGGTAAGAGGTTAGGAACCTCAGTGCCCTTGTTGCTCAGTCACTGAGGGCTAACATGCAGGTGCAGCTCGGTAAACATGACACCCAATTAACACATAGCAAAGTAAAGGTATTGAAGTGTTCCATTGGCCATGAAATGATAGAGCATGCTCAACAGCCAGAATGGCCTTCTCCTGTTCCTATCTTCCTAAACTGAGGTAACTCTGAGGGATGACACTTTAATTTAATCCATCCTGTTTGGACTAAAACCCAAATTCCACAAATGAAAGAGCCCTTCAAGATTGTTTTATGACTTTTTTTTATTTGCTCATGGCACATGTGCATCACTGATGGGGTCAGCATTTATTGCTCATCCTTAAAGTGACCCGGAGAAGGTGGTGATGAGCTACCTTCCTGAACTGCTGCAGTTCCTATGCTGTAGATGGACCCACAATGCCAATATGGAAGGAGTTCCAGGATTTAGACCCAGCAACAGTGAAGGAGCAGCGATATATTTCCAAGTCAGGATGGTAAGTGATCTTGCAGACTGAAGTTGGGATTTGGTTTGGGCTTTGGGTTAATGATATTCCCATTTATCTACTGCCCTTGTCCTTTTAGGTGGTAATTGCTGTGGGTTTAGAAGGCTGATGGAACCCTGGTGTGACAGCACAGTGCACCGTGTAGATGGTGCTTAATGATGAAGTGGGTTTTGTGTAATTAAAAGCCATTCAAGAAATGAATCAGTTTCATTAATATTCATTTGGTTTTTGTTCCATTTTTAGCCACTGTTTAAGCCAATGCCAGCGAATGAATAAATTAGCTTTATTGTCACATGTATTCACATGAGTACAGTGAAAAGTTCAAAAGTCGCCACTTATGGTGCCATCTTAGGTACAAGGTACCTCAGCACAGATTCTTCAGTATACGTTCTTAGGAAAAAAATTAGAAAAATAAAGAATTGAAAAGTCCAGCATTACAGATGGTAGGAATTAATTAGAAAATAGGGAAATAAAATGTTCACAACAATGGTCCTTCTAACTCAGTCCACACTGGCACCCAGCCTCCAGTCCGCACTGGGCCTTGACTCCAGACCGGACCAGGCATCACCCTGAGGCTCTTGAGACCATTCTGGAATCACCTTGAGGCCAGAAGTCAGTGCTGCGGCCATGCCGGACCGAGAGACCACCACGCTGGGCTGCTGCTCTGAGACAATGAGAGTTACCAACAGTCCGACACTGCCCTGGAGTCTCCAGTAATTTCCAGGGTACCCCACCAATCTGTGGGAACAAATCGTTGAGGCCTTACATTCGATAAATGTTGGATTTTCCATTAGTCATGAAGCAGTTGGGAGATGGATTGAGCAAGTTGTTCAGAGGCCCAGGTTAGCGGTCTGGGTCAAATATCACCCTAGCAGCTGGGGAATTTAAACTCATTCAATAAAGCTGGGAATTGAAAGCTAGTTTTGTTAATGATAGCTTGGTTATTTTTTGAAAATAAATGTACTTTAGAGATGAAAATCTGCCAACAATATCCGTTACCTATATATGGTTACAGATGTACAGGTGTAATGAACTCTGAAATGGCCTAGCACACCATTCAGTCCAAAAACAATAAGAGATGTTTGACTTGCTGATGATGTTCAAATCCCATTGATGAACAATTAAAACAAAACTAACTTATTAGATATTACTATTATAGAATTTTAGAGATTGATATCACAGAAGAAGGCCCTTTGGCCCATTGCATCGGTGCTGGTCAAAAACTATTCTAATCCCATCTTCCAGCATTTGGCTCATTGTCTCAGCATAACGAGTGCATGTCTAAAGCATTATTAGACTATTAATTCCTGTTTTTTTTCAAAATTGAATTCAAATTCCACCTTCAGCCATAGTGGGATTTGAATCCAGGTCCTAAAGCATCATCTGATTTTTTTCTCCCCTGTTTTAATAATCCAACACTTATACCACTAGGCCATCATCTCCCCTCATGGTGGATAGAGTTAGTGGTACAATGATTGATGTTCTTTTCCTTTGAATCAGTGAAACTCTACATTAGCACCTACAATAATATCAAGACTATAATTAATACAGGATTGCAGACAAAAACATCAAACTGGTATGTGGCGAAATGGAAATCAATTTTTAAAATTTCTTAATGAAAGTCCTGTAGGTGGGAGCTAATGCCTCATTAAACGTCTCTTTCTCTCTGTGAGAAGGAGGTTGCTAGGGGCAATGAGTTGGGAGGGTAGGGGACGTTATATTTAGTGTCATGCCATTCTGTGCATTGGAAGAGGAAGAAAGATTTAAGGCATCAATCAACTAGTGGGCAATTAATTGTATGAATGTTTGCATCTCCAGCTGTCTGAAATGAAAAGCCAATTTCACTCACACCTACTCTTTGAGCACATCTTCAGTTCGCAGTGAGCAGAATGTGTGCCAGGTTTTGGATGGAATCCAGTCTGACTGACATGGCTAATTGGCTCAGTGCAGTCTTCCTCAGGAGAGAGTTCATGGCCTCATTTGGTCCCAGGGAGACCCTGGTGACACAGGACATTGAGCCTTCAGTACCAATCAGCATGTGCATTATTAGGAGCAAATTAAAACTCATGTGCGCATGCAATTACTCAGCTCATTTGTCTAAGAAGATTCTCAATTACTTTAGCTGCAGCTCGGCTGAGGATGCTGGTGTCCCATTCAATTAATAGCTGTTCCACATTAAAGAAAAGCAAGTTAAGCATCATTAATGTTGCTCGTGATACAGTTTTACCTCATAAATAGGCCATTTCATTTCATAACCTTTTTATTCTTAAAAGGTGTCTCATTTCTCAAGTGCTCCTGTTATACTGAAGCTGTATTGTGCTGTGTTCCACCAGGCTCCTGACTGTAACCTCCCAGCTGCGAGTAAGGTTTTGAGAACTGAGGAAATGAGCCATAGATTGTGGAATATACAACCTCTGCCCTGTTGGCTAATGATGAGATTCATAGAATCATAGAATCTCTCCAGTATGGAAGCAGGCCTTTTGACCTAGCTAAGCCACACTGATCCTCCAAAGAGTATCCCACACAGGTCCACTCCCCTACCCTATCCCTGTATCCCTGCATTTCCCGTGGCCAATCTTCCTAACCTCCACATCTTTGATTTGATTTATTATTGTCACATGAGCCTCGGTACAGTGAAAAGTTTTGTTTTGTGTGCAGTACAGGCAGATCATACCATAAAAAGTGCATTTAGGTCATGGAAACAGAGCAAGGAACATAACGTTACAGCTGCAGAGAAGGTGCACAGAGAGTGAGATTAACATTTAAATTTAAGAAGTCCATTCAGATGTGTATTAAAAACAGGGAAGAAGATGTTCTTGAATGTATTTGTGTATAAACTTGACATCTTTACACTGTGGGAGAAAAGCCCAGAGGAAACCCATACAGACATGGGGAGATTGAGCAATTGCTACACAGCCCTGCGAGTGGGATTGAACCCAGGTCCCCAGTACTTCAAAGCAGCAATGCTAACCACTGCACTACCATGCTATCCTAAGTAGGTGTTTCCACTTACACTTTGTACACTTGCACATTGATAGTGAAGGGCAGCAGTACCAGCAGTGGTAGTTCATGGAGACACCCTTCAAACACGGAAAACTGAGCCATTTGCTCTTCAAAATCACGAAAGGCAAATTGTTCTGACAAGTTGTTTTAGAATGCTAACTCGGTTTCTCTCTCCTCGAATGCTGGCTGAGTTTCTGCTGCTTTTTAATTCCGACTTCCAGCATCTGCAGCATTTTGCTTTTATTAGAATCGACCCGGTGATGTTGTTGATGTAATTTATCTGGATTTTCAAAAGACCTTTGGAACTAGACTAATCGATAGGGTCATGGAAGGTGAAGCCAACAGCAGAATGGATTGTTAGTTCAAGGGACAAAGCAGAGGTAGTGAGCTTTGGCAGGAAGAATGGGGAAGTCACAATTTACTTGGCATGTGGATCTTCAGCATCAGTAAAAGAACAAAAGGACAGAAACAGAAATTGTTGAAGAAACACAGCAGGTCTGGCAGCATTTATGGACAGAAAACAGTTCTAACATTTCAAGTCCAGTGTTAACTCTGCCTTCTCTCCTGTTCCAGCCTCCTCTTAACTTGCATGCCAGTCAAAAATCTGTGTACATGTTCATGCAATACATAGAAATATAGAGGTGCAGGAGTAGGCCATTCGGTCCTTCGAGCCTGCACTACCATTCAATACGATCATGGTGGATCATGCAATCTCAGTATCCCATTCCTACTTTCTTCCGAAACCCCTTGATCTCTTTAGATGTGAGGGCCACGTCCACTTCCCTCTTGAATATATCCAACCAACTGGTCCCAACATCTTCCTCTGGGAGAGAATTCCACAGGTTCTCTGAGTGAAGAAATTATTCCTCATCTCAGTCCTGAATGGCCTCCCCCTTATTCTTCGACTGTGACCCCTAGTTCTGGATTTCCCCAACATCGGGAATATTCTTCCTGCATCTAGCCTGTCTAGTTCCATCAGGATTTTATATGTTTCTATGAAATTCCCCCCATTCTTCTAAATTCCAGTGAGTACAAGCCCAGTCGATTCCAGTCTTATATATTTAAGTATCAAGAAAGGAATGATAGGCTGAATCTTTTTACTTTTGAATGGTAAAAGGCTGTTGTGGATCACCAAAGAAGGCAGCCTCAAATGGACCATAAACACTAGCTGTTTGGGCGAGATGGCATGGATTTGTGCCATACATCCGATGTTAACCCCTGACAATTATCGCTGGTGCATAATGCAATGTCCTGCAAGTAGTTAACTGTTCACTGCTAATTCCATCCTTTATATATTACATCAAAACAGTGAGGTAGCAGAGTTATAATAAAGTACAATTAACCGTGTTTAATAGTTTCTAGTCCACTGCTTCCTCAGTTGGAAAAACTGCTTCAATTGCTTTTTAAGAGTGTAAATTAGCTGTGAATAATAGTTTAACAGGCTGTAATTATTTCAGGGTTTTCAATCTCAGAGATTTTGCCTACATAGGAGTCTCTTTCATTTAAAACCTGCCCTTCACAAAGACCCCTCCATTACCATAAAAGAAGCAGGCTTGAAATTACACCATGTGAATATCAGATTGTAGGTACAATTTTTTTGTCTACCTCAACTGAGACACTAACCCGTTAATTTCACATAATTAAACTATTAATGCATTCACTTTGATGGGGCATCCTGCGCATTGGGGGGAACAAGTACAATTTGGGTCCATTGCTTTGCTGAACAACACACGTAGTCTACAAAGGTGTAACTCTGTACTTCGGGATGCTTGATGCAGTAATTCTTTGCTCCACTTTGACCTGTCTGTCCTCAGCCTTCAAAACTGTTCCAATGAAGCTCAGTGTAGACTCAAGGAATGACACTACATAATCAGATGAGACACTTTGCAACCTTCAACATTGGGCTGGATTCACTGGTCAGCACTGAAGAGTATGCTGCTGATCTTGGGACCCATGCTCAATTCCTCGGGTGACGTCTGTGTGGAGATCTCTTTGTGTCTGCGTGGTTTCCTCCTGGTACTCTGGTTTCCTCCTACAGTCCAAAGGTGGATCGACCCTGCTAAATTGCCCTTAGTGTCCAAGGATGTACAGATTAGGTGGGTTAGGCAGGAGGAACGCAGGGTTACAGGGATAGGATGGAGAGGGGGTCTGGGTGGGATACTATTCAGAGGGTTGACATGGATCTGATGGGCTTAATGGCCTGCTTCCACACTGCAGGGATTCTATGATTGCCAGAAGCTGTCTACAACAATCTGCCATTCTTTGTTACACTGATGCCTCCTTCACTGATAGCATTCATATTTAAATCTAGTGTTGGATTAATGCGATTCTTTGCAATGCTGCATAGTGATGTGAGCAGGAAAGAAAACAGCCAATCACTTTGAAGGATTCTCATGCACAGCAAAACAGGAAGTTAACAGCAATTAATGACTAACTTAAAATTTTAGTTAATGAAATAAATCCTTATTGGGATAGGATAGAAGCCATTGCTTTAGATGACTCTTCTCGGATTATGCTTTATTTCACTCCATCACCAGAGCATATTATTTCCTTTTCTTGAAATGCATCTATTGATGCTATCAGCATCAGTTGCTTCCCTTAGTGGAAGGGTTGGTATTCTATATACCCTCAGGGTAAAGTGGCTTCCTCTGAATTCACAACTGGATTTATGAGTGACATTTAGTACATGAAGCTTCATTGTGAGTTATAGCATCAAACAAAATTTATTTGGCAAAAGATGAGCATAGATTCATCGACTCATACAGTGCAGAAAAGGTTCTTCGGCCCATTGAGTTTGCACTGCTATTACTACCACTAAAAGTGCGTTAATCCCAATTTCCTGCACTTGGCCCGTATCCTTGAATATTATGATATTTGAAATGCTCGTCCAATTATTTTTTAAAGGTTGTTAGGTTTCCAGCCTCCACTACCTTCCCAGGCAGTGCATTCCAGATTCCCACTGTCTGCTGAGTGAAAATGTTTTTTCCCAAATCCCCTCTGAATCTTCTGCCCCTTACCCTAACAATGTGCCCCTCATGATTGATCCCCTCAACCAAAGGGAACAGCTGCTCACTATTCACCCTGTCCACACCCCTCACAATCGCATACATCTCAATCATGCACCTCGTCTCAGTCTTCTCTGCTCAATAGAAAACAATCCAAGCCTATCTAGTCTCTCCTTTAGCTCAATTTCTCCATCCCATGCACATCCTGGTGAACCTCCTCTGGACCCCCTCTAGTGTTATCACATCCTTCCTGTAGTGAGGTGACCAGAACTGCATGCAGTGCTCCAGCTGGGGCCTGACCAATGCTCTATACAACTCCAACATTACATCCTTGCTCTTATACTCAGTGCCATGACTGATGAAAGCAAGTATCCCACATGCCTTCTCAATTATCCTGTACATAAGGTCAAAAGACATAGGAGCAGAAATTAGGCCATTCAGCCCATTGAGTCTGTTCTGCCTTTCCATCATGGCTGATAAATTTCTCAATTGCATTCTCCTGCTTTCTCCCTGTTACCTTTGATCCCCTTGATACTCAAGAACCTATCCATCTCAGACTTAAATATACTCGATGACCTGGCTTCCACAGCCTTCTGTGGCAATGAATTCCAGAGACTGACCACTCTCTGGCTGAGGAAGTTTCTCCTTATCTCCATTCTAAAGGGTCTTCCCTTTACTCTAAGCCTATGTCCTTGGGTCCTCTTAAGGGTTCCTTCACCGTAAGTCCCCTTATCAAGTCTGCCTCATTTCATAACATCCAGTATTGCCTGTTCCCTAGTGGGCTCCACAACAAGCTGCTCCAAAATGCCATCTTGTAGACATTCCACAAATTTGTTTTCTTGCAATTCACTATCAACCTGATTTTCCAAGTCCACCTGTAATTTGAAATCCCCCGTGATCACTGTAACTTTGCCTTTCCTACACATCTTTCCTATCTCCTGGTGGATCTTGCGGCCTAGCTCCTGACTACAGTTTGGAGGCCTGAACATAACTTGAACTGTGGGTTCTCTCATCTTTGCGGTTCCTCAATTCAACCCACACAGATTCTACACCGTGTGACCCTACTTTGTTTCTTACTATTGATTTAATTTCATTTCTTACTAATAAGGCGACCCCACCCCTCTGCCCACCAGCCTATCTTTTCGATAAGATGTATATCCATGAATATTCAGCTCTCAATCCTGATTCCCTTGCAGCCATGATGTCCACTACATCATACCTTCCAAATTCGATTGGCGCCACAAGTTCCTTATACTACGTGCATTCAGGTATAACACTTTCAGTCCTGTATTAACCGCCCCTCTTCTCATTGTCATCCAATTGTTCAGTGTAAGTGTGATCCGCCGACTTCAGGGATCTGTGAATTATTACTTCAAGATCCCTCTGTTCCTCTAAGTTACCCTGTGTCCTTTCATTCATTAAATATATTCCCTTATCTTGTTTCTTCTTCCAAAGTGCATCAGGCTACAAAGAGGTACAGTGGATTTTTCAAAGTTCGCCACCAACACAACCATTGCTGTTGATGACATGGACTTAAAGATTGGAGGGCATAGTTTTGAAGTCAGTCAACGACATCAAGTCTTGGACCTGTAAACTGAGAGAGGATTGGGACAGGCTCGTGGGGGAGGTGGATCCAGCGCTGATGAAATTCACTGCAGCGCAGCGTCAAGTGAAACATGATTTGTTTGTTAAGAAACATGATGAGAGAAGGTGTATGCTGATTGGCACAATTTTAAAGAGACGGATGGGTTTGCTTGTGTGTGTGTCACTGCAGGATAGCTTATCAGCCTATAATACTCTGTACTTTAGAAACTGAGGTCCCAGCTTTTGTTCCCAGGTAGGGTGCACAGAGGCAGTTCAATCCCTCGCCCCACGAATCTGGCCTTTAAAATTGACTGGCTGCACTCCCAGTTTTCAGAGTGGAGTGAGGAACTGGCCTGGGGACATGGGAAGGGCTGAGGGAGCTATCAGTTGGTGAGGTGGGTTGAGCAGAGAAACTGTCTTGGTGGCCAAGCGTCATGCCCAACAATCAAAGTTAAAGAAATATAACACATTTCTCCAATTCCCATTCCTCATACTCATTCACCCCCTGCTGACCCAATCGCACTCCCCATATTTCATTCATGTGATTCCATGCTACCAAATACACTATACCCATCCCCTCATGCTTCCATGTCCCTCTATCCACCTGCCATGGCACCTCAAGTGATCTGATGCCTCTTTTTACATCCCCCATCCCTCGTGCCCTCACATCACTCTGTCCACCTCCACTCATACCCCATGTCTCCGATAAGTCTGTGCCAACTTAGTGCCTACCAACCTTTTCCCTTCACCTACTGTGCCAACTTGCCTAGGATCCACAAGTATCCAATTACAGGAGAAAAATGAAATCCTGTTTTTTTAAATGACTATATCATGGACTACACTGTATTGCAAAAAAGCACTCATACACAAAACAAAACACATTTTGACAGGTCGTGACACATTTTACACTTCAGGAAAGGCCATGACAGTTCTTGCCAGTTTGACAGTTCTTGACAGGTTTGATACTTTTTAAAATTCATTCATGCGATATCCTGGGTTTACCAGCATTTATTACCCATTCCTAATTGTCCTTGTTAAAGTGGTGGTGAGCTGCCTTCTTAAACTGCTGCTGGATTGGAGATACACTTACAGAGCTGTTAGGAAGGGATTTCCATGATTTTGAACTTGTGAAAGAGATATTCAGTTCTGAGCTTGGCTGGTGTATGTCCTGGAGTGGTGTTCCTGTCCATTGGCTACACTTGTCCTTATAACGTATGGAGCTCTCAGGTTTGGAAGGCTCTGTCGAAGAAACCTTTCTGAGTTTTGGAAGTGCAACTTGTAGATGGTACGCACCATCAGTCACGAGGGAGTGAATACTGAAGGTGCTGGATAGGTAGCCAATCAAATGGGCTGTTTTGACTTTGATGGTGTCGCATTCTTGAGTGCTTTTGTAGAGCACTCATTCAGGCAAGCGGAGAATAATCTATCACATGCTTGTCCTGTGCTTTGTAAGTGATGAACTGCCTTCAGACAATATGGAAATGGGTTTCTTGCCAAAGTATTCTCATATTCTGCTTGCTATTATAGCCACTGAATGTAAATGATTGGTCCAGTTCAGTTTCTTGTCAATGGTAACCTCAGGTTGTTGATAGTGACGGATTCAGTGATAGTAATGCCATTGAATGTCAAGGGATGATGGTTAGATTCTCTTTAGTTTGAGATAATAATTGCTTGCATTTATCTGACACCAATGTTACTTGCTTCTTATACCCAAGTCTGAACATTGTCCAGATCATGTTGCATTTGAACATGGACTGGCGGCATGGTGGCTCAGTGGTTAGCACTGCTGCTTCACAGCACCAGAGACCTGGGTTCAATTCCAGCATCGGGCAACTGTCTGTGTAGAGTTTGCACATTCTCCCCATATCTGTATGGGTTTCCTCCGGGTGCTCCAGTTTCTTCCCACAGTCCAAAATAAATGTGCAGGTTAGGTGAATTGGCCATGCTAAATTGCCCATAGTGTTAGGTGGGTTGGTCAGCGATAAATGTAGGGGGGGGTGCGTTGCTGTTCAGTGGTCTGTTGGGCCGAAGGGCCTGTTTCCACACTGTAGGGAATCTAATCTAATATCTGAGGAGTCACAAATGATGATGGTCATTGTGCAATCATTGGTGAACATCCCCACTTCTGACCCTGTGAGGGAGGGTCAGTCATTGATGAAGCAGTTGAAGATAGTTGTACCTAGGATACTACCCTGAGGAACTCCTGAAGAGATGTCCTGGAGCTGAGGAGACTGACCTCCAGCAATTACATTCAAAATCAACCTTGATTTCGATAGCAGTCTGGGACTCAGCTCTTCTGAACCAAAACTGTAATTTGGTCAGAAACTGTGTGCCCAAACTAAGCATCAGTGAACACTGGATGGCACTGTTGATGACCACTTCCATTACTTTGCTGATGATCGAGAGTAGACTGATAGGGAGGTAATTGGCTGGGTTATATTTTTTGGCTATTTGAGAAGAGGACCTCCCCAGACCACTTTCCACATTGTTGGGTAAATGCCATCTGTCACATACAGAACAGCTTGTCTGGGTGTGTGGCAGGTTTGGGAGCATCTGTCTTCAGTACTATTGCCAGAATGTTGTCAGAGTCCACTTTCTTTCAGTATCCAGTGTCTCCAACCATTTCTTGATATCACATAGTGTGAATTAAATTGGCCAAAGACTGATATCTGTGATGCTGGGGACCACTGGAGGAGGCCAAGATGGTTCATCTGCTTTAGACTTGTGGCCGAAGGTTAATGCAAAAGCTTCAGCTTTATCTTTTGCACTGATGTAATGGTCTCCCCATCATTGAGGATGGGGATATTTGTGGAGTTACCTCCTCCTCCGGTGAATTCTCTAATTGTCCACGACCATTCGTGCCTTGATGTGGCAGGACTGCAGGGCTTAGATCTAATCTGCTTGTTGTGGAATAGCTGACATCTGTCTATCATTTGCTGTTTATGCCATTTGGTATGCAAGTAATCTTATTTGGTAACTTCACTAGGTTGACACCTCACATTCAGATGGGACTGGTGCTGCTCCCGGCCTGCCCACATGTAGTCTTCATTATAAAAGGGCTGATGATAAGGTACAACGAGGGATACAATACAAGCCATGACAAACTGTGCTTTAGATTAGATTCCCTACAGTGGGAAACAGGCCCTTTGGCGCAACCAGTTCACACTGACCCTCTGAAGAGTAACCCACCCAGACCGATTGCCCTCTGACTAAAGCACCTAACACTACGGGCAATTTAGCATGGCCAATTCACCTGGCCTGCACATCTTTGGACTGTGGGAGGAAACTGAAGCACCCAGAGGAAACCCACACAGACACGGGGAGAGCGTGCAAACTAGCCACAGGCAGTCGCCCAAGGCCGGAATCGAACCTGGGACCCCTGATGCTGTTTGGCAGCAGTGCTAATCACTGAGCCACCGTGCTGCCCCATTTTAATATAGTTCTGTTGTTGCTGATGGTTCACAACTCCTCATGGATGTGCAGGTTTGAGTTCCTGGAATTGTTTGAAATCCATCCCATTTGGTACTCGGTGGTTGTGCCACACAACACATTGGAGGCTATCCTCAAGGTGAAAGCCACAAGGACTGTGTGATGGTCACTCTTATGTTCAATATGAAGGAGTACTGATTCACCAGCTGAGGGTGGGTGATAGGTTACAATCTGCAGGAGGTTTCCTGGCCCAACCTGTACCTAATGCTATGAGATATCACGGGTCGAAGTTGAGGACTGCAAGGCAATTTCCTCCTTCCCCATAAAGCACAGTTCTGCCACACCTGGAGAGTCAGTCTTCCACTATCACTCCTGGACATACCCAATGTGGCTGGAACATTGTACCTAAGGTTTAATTCCATGAGTATGAATATGTCAGACTGTTATTTGACTAATCTGTGGGACAATTCTTTCAATTTATCAGTAGCCTCCAGAATGTAATAAGGAAGGTCACGTGGGGCGGACAGTGCTGGGTTTGTCATTGTCCTTTCCTGTGCTGCCATGATTCCCATTGATCCGGATTTCATTCCTCGTTTTAGACTTTGCAATAGCTTGATACATCTGAGTCATTTGCCAGGCCATTTCAGGGTGTAGTCAGAAGTCTACCACATTACTGCATGTCAGGAGTGACATATCAGCCAGACCATGTAGGAGTGGGAGATTTCATTCCCCTAAAGGACATTAGTCAGTTACAATAGGCAATAGTCACCGTTGTCAAAGAGTGTGGTGCTAGACCCCACCAGTACCCTTCCACTGACACTCTCATTCGTTTGGCTGAACTGGTCCCCACCCTCAATAATACCTCCTTTGAATCTTCCCATGTCCTCCAGACCAAAGGGGCAGCCATGGGCAACCCAGTTATCTGTCTCTTTGTTGAGTACATGGAACAGTTCATCTTCTGCAATTACACAGGCACCATTCCCCACCTCTTCCTCCACTACATCAATGACTAGATCAGTATCACCTCGTGCTCCCCTTCCTGGACCTCACCAACTCCATCAACGGTGATTGATTCAACACTGACATTTTCTACAAGCCCACTGACTCCCACAGTGACCTGGACTACACCTCCTCCCAGAGTGCCTCCTGTAAAAATGGTCCCACTTATTCCCAATTCCTCCGCCTCTGCTACATCTGCTCCCAGGAGGACCAATTCCACCACAAAATATATCAGATGGCCTCCTTCTTCAAAGACTGCAATTTCCTCTCCCACTTGGTCAATGATGTCCTCCAGCACATCTCCTCCACTTTCCGCACCTTTGCCTTTGAACCCAACCAACCACAACAAGGACAGAACCCTTTGGTCCTCACCTTCCACCCCACCAACCTACGGACATATCGCATCATCCTCCACCATTTCCGCCACCTACAAACAGACCCCACCACCAGAGATATATTTCCCTCCTCACCCCATCTGCGTTCAATAAAGACCATTCCCTCTGTGACTCTCTTGTCAGGTCCATGCCCCTCACCACTCACCCTCCCCTCCCGACACATTCCCCTGCCACCGCAGGAATTGCAAAATCTATGCCAACACCACCCCCTTATCTCCGTCCAAGGCCCCAAAGGATCCTTCCACATCTGTTAGAGAACATCTTTGGGAGACATGGATGAAACAACCTCCCCATTGCCCCGTGGCCGAATACTTTAATTCCCCCTCCCATTCCCCCAAGAACCTGCAGGTTCTGGGTCTCCTCCCAAAGTCTGGAGGAAGAACGCCACATCTTCTGCCTAGGACCCTCCAACCACACGGAATCAATGTAGATTTTACCAGTTTCTTCATTTCACCTCCCCCCACCTTATCCCAGATCCAACCTTCCAACTCGGCACTGACACTTGAGCTGTCCTACCTGTCTATCC
>NC_057719.1:13098755-13127077 GCF_004010195.1 Chiloscyllium plagiosum
TCCCCCAGCCCCACCCCCTCCCATTTATCTCTCAGCCCCCTTGTGCCTCCCCCTTATTCCTGATGAAGAGCCTATGCTCGAAACATCGATTCTCCTTCTCCTCGGATGCTCCCTGACCAGCTGTGCTTTTCCAGCACCACACGCTTTGACTCTTATCTCCAGCATCTACAGTGCTCACTTTCTCCCAATCGTTGCCATTGGACTAGCTTTTTATTTCTAGAATTTGTTTTATTGAATTCAAATGTCACCCTCCGCTGTGGTAAGATTTGAATTCATTTTCCCACAGTATTAGCCTAGGCACTGGATTATTGATAGAGTGACAGCATCACTGCCTCCTCACTTCTTGACAGTTCTTGATAACTTTGACACTTCTTGACAATTCTTGAAGGATTTGTCAAATATTTAACAGTTTCATAGCTTCGAGTGACATATACTTTGTTTGAGCACATTCTTCTGTACAGATAACAATCCCAAATGATACCTGAATTACCCCATCTGACAAATAAAGTGTACCTGATCCTCAGCATGAATACTTGAGCCTCACTCCCAATGTGTCCTGGGTCTCCAAAGGAATACTGTAGCTATTCCAAAGAAACGTGGTGAGACCAGACCATTCCTGAGCTGCTCTGTCTTCTACACTTTGTGATTAATGCAGTGGAGGTTACCCAAGTGGGATTTTGATGAAGATAGCTGATCATTTAAATGGACAGCTGCCTCTGGGATCTGTATATGAGTCAAGCCTGACCTAACTCCTGGAATAAGACTGTCATTTCAGGCCATTATTGTCATGTTGGAGATGCTCACAGATATGGAGAAGACCTGGAACATAAAACAAAATCTAGGATATTACTCTAAATAACATACAACACTCAGTCAGTTCTGATTGGAGCTCTATATCCAACTCTGTCCACCAACCTTTAGATAGGAATTGAAGACTTTAGTTTGGATATGGTTCCGAGGTTGAGGAATGACAATTACACTGACAGACTGGGGAAACTGGGGTTGGTCTACAGGCAATAGCAAAAGCTATGGAGATTGTGGCTTTTAAAATCTTGAAGGATTTAGAAAGAGTGTCTGCCCAGTCTATCTGTGCCATGGAACACTACCCTCGATGTAGCTGTGGGGGTGAGAGACTGTCACACATCTCCTTCTGGAATGTGCCTTTGCAAAGGACGTCTGGAGGAGGTTGTGGTGCACTTTGCCAGGCAGCTCCGTGACGCAGGACTCTGTACTTGTCCCTAGGATGCACACCAAACAAATATCTACTGTGCCTGGAGGACCATCAACTGAGTGAATGGCAATCTTTGGTTTGCCTGAAACGTGTTGGTCTTCCAGAGTGTGGAGTTGACTCTGACCTAGTGTTGCAGACTGGCACATTCCAAGGTCCAGGGCTACGTGCTGAGGGATGCACTAAAGCTTGAGGCAGCTGCCACCAAAGCACAGTGGGCAAAGACGTTTCTGCCAAAGTTAAATGGGGGTCCGTTCAGTTAATGGACCCTCCTTGTGCCTCAAATCATGGTCCAAGTAAGAGATGCCTTTGGTTTGTTTGGATAGAGTTAAACTTCAGTGTTTGTTTGTTTCCTTGATATGCTACTGTACAGAACCCAACTGTATTTGTGGCTAAGTGTGTGTGTTATAAAAAGAATGATGGGAAACTATTTCCAACACCTGAAAGGTTGACAGATTGAAGGTAAAGATTAGATTAAACTGTTGACCTCAACCACTCTATGACTATTCAAGAAAGAACTCGAGGAAAGTTTTGAAACTAGAGTTGAAATTGCTGGTGAATCTCAGCAGATCTGGCAACATCTTTGGAGGGAGAAAAAGAGTAAATGCTTCGAGTCTGATGACTCTTCTTCAGAACTTTGTTTCAGTTTAGAGGACATTTTTATTTCACGCAAAGTGTAGCACGGTGGCTCAGTGGTTAGCACTGCTGCCTTACAGTGCCAGGCACTGGGTTCAAATACAGCCTCGGGCAACTGTCTGTATGGTTTCCACATTCTCCCTGTATCTTTGTGGATGCCCTCCGGGTGCTCTGGTTTCCTCCCACAGTCCAAAGATATGCAGGTTAGGTGTATTGACTATGCCAAATTGCCCAGTGTCCAGGATGTGTAGACTAGGTGGATTGGGCAGGGGGAAAGCAGGGTTAAAGGGTAGGCAGGTGGGTCTGAACGGGATGCTCTTCGGAGGGGCTGTCTGGCCTGCTTCCATACTGTAGAGATTCTGAGTGGTTTAGAAATTGGAATGTACTGCCTGATGGTCATGGATTTAATTTCAATAGCATCCTCCTAAAAGGGATTTAGATATGTGGAGTCATAGAGACGTACAGCACAGAAACAGACCCTTCGGTCAACCCGTCCATGCCGACCAGATATCCCAACCCAATCTAGTCCCACCTGCCAGTACCCGGCTAATATCCCTCCAAATCCTTCCTATTCATATACCCATCCAGATACCTTTTAAATGTTGCAATTCTACCAGCCACCACCACTTCCTCTGGCAGCTCATTCCATACATGTATCACCCTCTGCGTGAAAAAGTTGCCTTTTAGGTCTCTTTTATATCTTTCCCCTCTCACCATAAACCTATGCCCTCTAGTTCTGGACTCGCCCATATCAGGGAAAAGACTTTCACTACTTATCCTATCCATGCCCCTCATGATTTTATAAACCTCTATAAGGTCACCCCTCAGCCTCCAGGGAAAACATCCCAAGCCTGTTCAACCTCTCCCTATAGCTCAAATCCTCCAACCCTAGCAACATCCTTGTAAATCTTTCCTGAATGTTTTCAATTTTCACAACATCTTTCCGATAGGAAGGAGACCAGAATTGCACGCCATATTCCAACAGTGGCCTAACCAATGTCCTCTAGAGCCGGAACATGACCTCCCAACTCCTGTACTCAATACTCTGACCAATAAAGGAAAGCATACCAAACGCCTTCTTCACTATCCTATCTACCTGCGACTCCAATTTCAAGGAGCTATGAACCTGCACTCCAAGGTCTCTTTGTTCAGCAACACTGCCCAGGACCTTACCAATAAGTGTATACGTTCTGCTAAGATTTACTTAGAAGAGGAAAATCTGTGGGGACAGGGCTGGGAAACAGGACTGAGTGGATTATTCTCTGAAACATCTAATGCAGATGCAATGGGCTTAGCAAGCATTCAGTAGAGAAAGGTAAAATATCACAAATATCAGAAATGCAAAATTCTAGAGGTCCAAGCTGCTTCATCTCTCTTGTCAGGGATGTTCAGTCAGAAAGAGAGCGATATATCGCAGAAGACTTCCTTCCTCTGACTATCCCACCACTTAAATCCAACTTTGCAGAATTTGAATCAGTCTAATCTCCAGCTTGTAACAGATGTGAAATAAGCTGGTTTTCAGACATTTGTGCACTGTGACTTGATTTTAAGTGACAAATGCTAAAGCGAACTGAGATAGGAAACACTCACTTTCTCACAAATACTCTAGTGAGTACTTAAAAGAAAAATGTAAAATATTAAATAAAGATTAATGTTCAAACATATAAATCGGGGAGATGTGGGGGGATTCCGGGTGTGTGGTACATGCAGACAATTTCAAATTGTAAAGGAAATTCATGCAGATCCTCCACTGAGTCAGTTGGCAAAGATGGGCATTGTATGTTCTGGTGCTCATGAGGGACTGTGCCATGGCAAACTAAGGGCAGATATAACACATTGAAAACTGGAATTTCCAGAACCCAAATGTCTTGGGAAACCTCTGCCATATTATCAAAATCTATGACAAAAGGTTACAGCATAATGAGAAACATTGGCTAGTCGAGTTCTTCCTTATTCACATAGAATGGATAGAATCCCTACAGTGTGGAAACAGGCCATTTGGCCCAATAAGTCCATACTGACTCTCTGAAGAGTAACCCACCCGGCCTATTCCCCAACTCTATTACTCGACATTTCCCCTGACCAGTGCACCTCTTCTATATATCCCTGAACACCATGGGCAATTTAGCACTGCCAATTCACCCACACTGAGGGAAATTGTCTTGGGGAGCCGTGTAAAATCGGTTGTCTTTCATTCTGTCTGAATGTGCTGAGGCCAAACAGCATTCTTTACTGACCTATTTCACACAGAAAATACAGAGCCCTTCCAACTCAGAATTGTTTAAAAAATGATTGAGATGGGGATTGAAAGATAAATTCAAAGGGTTCAATGAAGTGATTTGAGAAGAAACTTGTGTTTAGTCCACACCAGAGGGGCTGAATAGCCTGCTTCCATGCTACAAAGATCTGTGCAATTCTCCATCATTGACGGAGTATGTTTTTCAAAGTGCGGTGCAGGGGGGTGCTGTCTTTTACATACGGTATTAAACTGAGGTTCACCCCATCCCTCCGCCCAGCTGTCGCTCTGGTGGAAGTGTAAACGCTCACAGCAATACTTCCAAGATGAAAATAAGAATTCTCCACAGTGACCTGTATTATGGACCTGACCAGAGCCCCTCAAAATATATTAAGAAGAAAGCCTAAACACGAACATTTTCTTATTTTTTTGATAAGTGTAAGGCGTTATGTTCCAGATGCAATTTGATTGGTCAAACTATCAGTCTTTAAACAAACCACAGTTTATTCATATACTATTGTTAAAATATGACAAAGGAAAGAAGAAATTGGAATAACAACTCTCTTGGAAAAATAAACAGAATAATAGATTATTTAACTACTAAGCAGTAAATGTTCCAATATCGTAATATCCCATATACACAACCTCGGTAAATGTAAATTCGGTAAAATAGATTGTCTCACATATAATTCTCTAGTCTAGGAGGAAAGAATATCAAGAGAAAACTCAGAGAGACAGAGTAGCAGGGAGAAATGTATTGCAACTTCTAAACCCAGCTTCAAGATCCCAGCAACTGTTACTGTAGAACTAAAACTAAATTCCTTGTTCTGTGGGAACTTGACCCCACCCATTCAGGCTGCTTTTATTGTTCCAACTTTTTAAAAAATCCCAAGGCCTCACACGCTGTTTATTGGATTCAAACAGAGAGCTCAACACCTCTCTATCTTAAAACTTCTCTTGAATTAAAGAAAAGGACAAAATACACCTTTTAAAGCCATTGTATTGTTACTACCTGTTCAAAATGTATTTCTCAATCAACATTATTTTCCTGAATTTGCTCTGTGCAAGTTGGTTTCTGAGTTTCTCACATTGCAAATATTTGACTACAGAACAATTCACAGGTGAGAAAAACAAAGAAGTGCAAATGCTAGAAATATGAAACAAAAATAAAAATTGTTGGAAAAACTCAGCAGGTCTAGCAGCATCTGTGGAGAGAGAAACAGAGTTAACATTTTGGGTCCAATCTGAAGCATTAACTCTGCTTCTCTCTCCACAGATGCTGCCAGAGTTTTTCCAGCAATTTCTAATTTGCAAGAATACACAGTATTTACTTTAAAGTGCACGGAGCATCCTGGTATCTATATGTCAGTTTCTTATTTAAAACAATGTCTTTTCCAAGGTACAACATTCAGAACTGAGCAGTAATGTTATAGTCATAGAAATCCACAGCAATGATAAAGGGCCTTCTGCCCATTGAGTCTGCACTGGTTAAAAATAACCTCCTCATCCCATTTTCCAGCACTTGGCCCATAGCCTTGTATGCTTTGGCACTACAAGTGTGCATCTAAAATATTATGAGAGTTTCTATCTCTATCCAGCTTACAGGCAGTGAGTTCCAGATTACCACCTGCCTCTGGGTGAAACGATTTATCCTTATGCCTCCGCTAAACCCAAAAGCTTGAACTCCCAGCCTCAGTGTAGACTCACACTCCCGACCTCAGTATAGACTCACTCTCCCTGCCTCAGTGTAGACTCACTCTCCCTGCCTCAGTGTAGACTCACTCTCCCGGCCTCAGTGTAGACTCACTCTCCTGGCCTCAGTGTGGACTCACACTCCTGGCCTCAGTGTGGACTCACACTACCGACCGCAGTGTAGGCTCACTCTTCCTGCCTCAGTGTGGACTCACACTCCCGGCCTCAGTGTGGACTCACACTCCCGACCTCAGTGTAGACTCACTCTCCCTGCCTCAGTGTAGACTCACTCTTCCTGCCTCAGTGTGGACTCACACTCCCGACCTCAGTGTGGACTCACACTCCCGGCCTCAGTTTAGGCTCACACTCCCGGCCTCAGTGTAGACTCACACTCACGACCTCAGTGTAGACTCACTCTCCCGGCCTCAGTGTAGACTCACTCTCCCTGCCTCAGTGTGGACTCACACTCCCGGTCTCAGTGTGGACTCACACTCCCGGCCTCAGTTTAGGCTCACACTCCCGGCCTCAGTGTAGACTCACACTCACGACCTCAGTGTAGACTCACTCTCCCGGCCTCAGTGTGGACTCACTGTCCCGGCCTCAGTGTGGACTCACTGTCCCGGCCTCAGTGTGGACTCACTGTCCCGGCCTCAGTGTAGACTCTGCCTCCCGGCCTCAGTGTGGACTCACTCTCCCGGCCTCAGTGTGGACTCACTCTCCCGGCCTCAGTGTAGACTCACTCTCCCGGCCTCAGTGTGGACTCACTCTCCCGGCCTCAGTGTGGACTCACACTCCCGGCCTCAGTGTGGACTCACACTCCCGGCCTCAGTGTGGACTCACACTCCCGGCCTCAGTGTGGACTCACACTCCCGGCCTCAGTGTGGACTCACACTCCCGGCCTCAGTGTGGACTCACACTCCCGGCCTCAGTGTGGACTCACACTCCCGGCCTCAGTGTGGACTCACACTCCCGGCCTCAGTGTGGACTCACACTCCCGGCCTCAGTGTGGACTCACACTCCCGGCCTCAGTGTGGACTCACACTCCCGGCCTCAGTGTGGACTCACACTCCCGGCCTCAGTGTGGACTCACACTCCCGGCCTCAGTGTGGACTCACACTCCCGGCCTCAGTGTGGACTCACACTCCCGGCCTCAGTGTGGACTCACACTCCCGGCCTCAGTGTGGACTCACACTCCCGGCCTCAGTGTGGACTCACACTCCCGGCCTCAGTGTGGACTCACACTCCCGGCCTCAGTGTGGACTCACACTCCCGGCCTCAGTGTGGACTCACACTCCCGGCCTCAGTGTGGACTCACACTCCCGGCCTCAGTGTGGACTCACACTCCCGGCCTCAGTGTGGACTCACTCTCCCGGCCTCAGTGTGGACTCACACTCCCGGCCTCAGTGTGGACTCACACTCCCGGCCTCAGTGTGGACTCACACTCCCGTCCTCAGTGTAGACTCACTCTTCCAGCCTCAGTGTAGACTCACACTCCCAGCCTCAGTGTAGACTCACTCTCCCGACCTCAGTGTGGACTCACTCTCCCGGCTTCAGTGTGGACTCACTGTCCCGGCCTCAGTGTGGACTCACTCTCCCGGCCTCAGTATGGACTCACTCTCCCGGCCTCAGTGTGGACTCACACCCCTGGCCTCAGTGTAGAATCACACTCCCGGCCTCAGTGTAGACTCACTCTCCCGGCCTCAGTGTGGACTCTCGCTCCCGGCCTCAGTGTGGACTCACTGTCCCGGCCTCAGTGTGGACTCACTCTCCCGGCCTCAGTGTAGACTCACTCTCCCGGCCTCAGTGTGGACTCACTGTCCCAGTCTCTGTGTAGACTCACTGTCCCGGTCTCTGTGTAGACTCACTGTCCCGGTCTCTGTGTAGACTTACTCTCCCGGCCTCAGTGTGGACTCACTGTCCCGGCCTCAGTGTGGACTCACTCTCCCGGCCTTAGTGTGGACTCACACTCCCGGCCTCAGTGTGGACTCACTCTCCCGGCCTCAGTGTGGACTCACACTCCTGGCTTCAGTGTGGACGCACACTCCCGGCCTCAGTGTGGACTCACTCTACCAGCCTCAGAGTGGACTCACACTCCCGGCCTCAGTGTGGACTCACTCTCCCGGGCTTAGTGTATACTCTCACTCCCGGCCTCAGTGTAGACTCACACTCCTGGCCTCAGTGTAGACTCACTGTCCCAGCCTCAGTGTGGACTCACTCTCCCGCCCTCAGTGTAGACTCACACTCCCAGCCTCAGTGTAGACTCACTGTCCCAGCCTCAGTGTGAACTCACACTCCCGGCCTCAGTGTGGACTCACTCTCCCAGCCCCAATGCGGACTCACTCTCCCAGCCCCAATGCGGACTCGATTCCTGGCCTCAAGGTGAAGCTCAGTGTGGTCTGTGTGGGTAGTACTGATATTCTGTACTCTTGTTTCTCTATTTTTCCAATTTATTATTGGACATTTAATTTCTTTATTTTTCTATCTTTATTTCCATTTGAATTTGTACTTACGCACCTGTACTTTGGTAGCTTGGTACCTAAGATGGCCCCCTAAGTGATAACTTGTAAATGTTTCACTGAACGCATGTGAGTACATGTGACAACAAAGTGAATTCAATTCACTTTTATTCACTTCAATTAAATCCATGCCCCGGTCATTGAAGGGAAAAGTGTCTTCCTGTCGACACTATATACACCCCTCATAATTTTATACATCTCATCATGACCCCTCTGCTTTGAGGAAAACAACTACAGTCTGTGCAATCTCTCTCAATAACTGAAACTCTCCAGGCCAGGCAGTATCCTGGTAAATCTCTTCTCCACCCTCTCCAGTGCAGAAATGTCCCCCCATGATGTGGATTCTTGAACTGCACACCATGCTGCAGCTGTGCTGAAGTGGATACTGCAGATGTTGGGGATTAGAGCCAAGATTGGAGTGGTGCTGGAAAAGCACAGCAGGTCAGGCAGCATCCAAGGAGCAGGAAAAGCGACGTTTCGGGCAAAAACCCTTCATCAGGAATGAGGCCATTCCTGTAGCTGTGGCCTAACCAACATTTTATACAGTTTCAGCATGTCCTCCCTGCTCTTAAACTCTCTGCCTTGACTAGTAGAGACGAGTATACCATATGCCTTCTTAACTGCTTCATCTGTCTGCCCTGTTACCTTAAAGGACTGGTGTACATACACACCAAGCTCCATCTGATCCTTGGCACTTCCCTGGGTTCTACTATTCATCACATCTTCCTTGTTTTTCTACATAATTGAAACATGGTTGTCATTTTTTTATTCCCAGCCCCAATCCATCTTGAGATTTCTTCTGTAAAACATACTGCATTCGTCAAATTTGTAAAGAAGTTAGAAAATTGTTTCAACTGCAATCTAACAGAATTTGTAATGATATTCAACTTATCCCCACACAGCTTGTTCCATTCAATATACCTACAATAAACTTAATATTTACGAAATGCATTCTACGTCAGCTATACAGACTGATGGTGAAAACGATTTAAATTATATGACATGCCCTAACCCCACTTTAGATAATGAAGGACTTGCCCTTACTGGTTAAATACAAGTCTCATTTATATTATGGTAATTGAAGGTCTATTATTTATTATGCGCTTTTAAGTGACAAGAGATCTCACCTGATCTGCTGCAATTGACAATGGAGCTGTTATTTATGATGTACAACCCTATTGTCTGAGGGATCCCATTATTTAAAATATAATCCATTAAAGTGCACTGCAAATATTGTCATTTTGCCAGGCTTTCCCCATAACTTTCCACAGTGAGAGAGATATTCCTCAACAATCTCAAATATGTTCACAGGCTGTTTTCACCGGAAGCTGTGACTGGGCTGCTTAAACAGTATTATAATGAGTTGAACAACGATAGGCGAGAGAGAAAAGTGGTAATGAATAATTATGCTAATTTCTTGAAATAAAATGTGTTGTCGTTACTCAGTAGGCTAAACTGATGAATAATTAATCTATCTATAATGTCTTTGGTGAGCATTTAAATTAGACAAATAGAGCACATATCTGGATGATTGAAATTCAGAGTGACAGTAGTCTCTGGGCAGTATTGAGGAGCAGCTGCCAATGTTTCATAGGCTTTTTTTTGAAGCAGAAAACTAGATTTCTTCTTGATAAGGTAACGAGAGCCACTTCCCTCTCCTCGGTTTCCTGCATACAACCAGGCTAGGAAATAATGCACCTGATCTCCAGTTCCATGCAGAATTTCAAATTGAGGAGGAACCCCTGGCAACAATAATGCTTCCTTCAACTTCCTGTTGGCTTCTTGTTGATACGGCGATGGGGAGTTTGGGGATCTCATTGTCTTCTTCCTTTGCCCAAATGTTCCCCTGTTTTAATGTAAGTGATGGCCCATGCTGAAGAAGATATGAACAAAATGGAGTCCATTAAACACACTGCACCATTCACCAATATCACCATTAACTCATGTGATATCATAGACTTTATAACTTAATAATTGTTCATGGATCGAATGAATCAACAAAAAGATAAACTGTTACACACGGAAAGAAGTGACAATAACTCTGTCTGGAATAAACTGTTAAGGGACTAAGATAAGCTGTTAGATACAGATTGAAAACAATTAGCCATGTCTTGGAAATGAAGAAATTGAGATTACATAAACTGCCCTGTCATCTGCTTGATAACTGGCTGCTTTATTGCTATAAGGACAAGGATTGTATTTAAAGAGTTAATCACATGAAAGCTGTGTTTTCAACAGACACTTACAGCCAAATGTAACAAGGAACAGGAAAGCTACTTCTGATAAGGAAGTAAGTTGCAGTCTCAAGGGATCCAGAAGAGTGATCAATATGTTGGATGAAAGGACTCTAAAGAATCATCAATCCTACCACATCTTGGACCTGAAGGATGAGAATCTGTATAAGAATCGGAAAGTATAACTCCCCTTCAGCAGAACTCTTGTGAACAACCTTGCATAAGGATTGGACCCTGGACACATCCAGAGACAGACACTGTTGGTGGAATTGTAGCTAAATTCCATCATTAATTGGGTAATAGCCAAGTTGTGTTGTGAGGTTTAACTTTCTTACTTGAGAGATCTTATTCCTGATAAGTGAAAAAAGGGAGTTAGGTTGGAAGCTAAAAGGCAGGATGAGCCGAATAGTAGTCTCAGGATTGCTACCAGTGCCATGGGCTAGTGAGGCTAGGAACAGAGAGCTAGTGTAGCTGACCACATGGTTGCAGAGATTGTGTAGGAAGGAGGGCTTCAGACATATGGATCATTGGGATACCTTCTGGGGAAGGTGGGACTGTACAAAGAGGACGGGTTGCACCTGAACTGGAGGGACACTAATACCCTGGGTGGGAGGTTTGAGAGGGCTCTTCAAGAGAGCTTAAACTAGTTTGGCAGGGCTACAGATCAGAAGATGGAGTAGCTGGTGAACGGGCAGATACAATGTGCGTGAGTCTGAAGGATAGACAGTGATAATGCAAAGTTGCAGTCAGTGTGGATGGATTGAAGCGTGTCTATTTTAATGCAAGAAGTTTCAGAAACAAGGGTGATGAACTTATAGCATGGAATCAGTACTTGGAACTACAATGTTGTGGCCATTACCGAGACTTGGATATCACAGGGGCTGGAATGGTTTTTGGATGTTCCAGGGTTTAGATGTTTCAAACGGAATAGGGAGGGAGGTAAATGAGGTGAAGGAGTGGCATTGCTGATCAGGGATAGTATCACAGCTGCAGAGAGGGGGGTTGTCGAGGAGGGTTTGTCTACAGAATCAGTATGGTTGGAAGTCAGAAACAGGAAAGGAAAAGTCACTTTATTGGGAGTTTTCTAGAGACCCTCCAATAGCAACAGAGACATGAAGGAGCAGATTGGGAGGCAGAGTTTGGAAAGGTGTAGCAGTAACAAGGTTGTTGTCATGGGTGACTTCAACTTCCCTAATAATGATTGGAACCTCCTAAGTGCAAATAGTTTGGATGGAGCAGATTTTTTCAGGTATGTCCAGGAAGAATTCCTGACTCAATATGTAGGTAGGCTGACTAGAGGGGAGGCCATATTGGATTTGGTGCTTGGCAACGAACCAACTCAGGTGTCAGATCTCTCATTGGGAGACCATTTCGATGATAGCGATCGTGACTCCCTGACCTTTACTATAGTCATGGAAAGGGACAGGAGCAGATCATATGGGGAAATATTTAACTCAGGAAGGGGGAATTACAATGCTATTTTATGCTGTGGAGCATAAAATGGGAGCAGATATTCTCAGGGAAATGCATGACAGAAATGTAGAGGTTGTTTAGGGACTACTTGCTGCGAGTGCTGGATAGGTTTGTGTCACTGAGACAAAGAAGGAATGGTAGGGTGAAGGAATCTTGGATGACAGGAGATGTGGAACATCTAGTGAAGAGAAAGAAGGGAGCTTACTTAAGGTTGAGGAGGCAAGGATCAGACAGGGCTCTAGAGGGTTCCAAGATAGCTAGGAACCAACGAAAGTATGGATATAGGAGAGTTACAAGGAGGCATGATAAAGCCATGGTGAGTAGGATTAAGGAAAATTCCAAGGCATTCTACATTTATGTGAGGAACAAGAGGATGGCCAGCGTGAGAGTAGGGCTGATCAGGGATAGTGGAGGGAACTTGTGCTGGAATCGGAGGAGTTGGGGAAGTCCTTAATGAATACTTTGCTTCAGTATTCACTACTGAGAGGGACATTGTTGTTTGTGAGGACAGCATGAAACAGGTGACGTGTTAGAATAGGTGGATGTTAGGAAGGAGGATGTGCTGGAAATTTTGAAAAATATGAGGATAGATAAGTCCTCTGGGCCAATCGAGATATACCTAAGATTACTGCGGGAAGTGAAAGAAGAGATTGCTACGCCTTTGGCAATGATCTTTGCATCCCCACTGTCCACTGGAATAGTATGAGATGATTGGTGTGTGTCAAATGTTATTCCCTTGTTCAAGAAAGGGAAGAGGGATATTCCTGGGAATTACAGACCAGTCAGTCTTACATTGTTGGTGGGCAAATTACTGGAAAGGATTTGGAGAGATAGGATTTATGATTATTTGGAAAAGCATAGTTTGACTGGACATAGTCAGCATGGCTTTGTGAAGGGCCGGTCATGCCTCACAAGCCTTACTGAATTCTTTGAAGATGTGACTCTTGGATAGGCACATGGATGATAGTAAAATGAAGGGTATGTTGCTTAGTTTGATCTTAGAGTAGGATAAAAGTTCAGCACAACATTGAGGGCCGAAGGGTTAAAGTCAACTCACAACACTCATCCATCTCAACTTTAAATCCCTGCCTTGGTTCCCTTGCTTTAGGTTCCTTACCTGTTGCCTACTGCCTGGGATGTGGTCACAAATGGGCACGTGTTTGAATTGTTGTCATTGATAATTAGTACTGGCCAGCCCCTGGACCCGCAATGTTAACTCTGCTTTCCCTCCACAGATGCTGCCAGGCTTTCTGGCTGTGTTTGGTCTGCTTGTCGTGGTTTGTTCTTGAGGAATCTGCGCACTGTGTTTTTTGAGTATCCGTTCTTCTTGAATACGTCGTATAGGTGGTTCTCCTCTGTTTTTCGAAGTTCGTCTGTGCTGCAGGATACACGAACACCAGCTAGCCACAAAAAGACACGACCCTCTCTCCCTCGTAGCCCTACACAAAGATGAAAAAACCCACCATTTCGACTGGGACAACACATTTATCTAAGCAAAGACATGCCAGAGAATTCCTAGAGGCCTGGCACTCCAACCACAACGCCATAAACAAGCACATAGATCTAGATGCCATTTATCAACCTCTCAGAAAATGAACAGGAAATGACATCACCACAAACCCCAGGAACCACATCCAGGAGAAAGATATAAATAGAAAGCAGGAGACAACAGCTTTACTTCACTTGGAGGTCGCCACTGATGATGTTACCTAGCCAGGTAATGAAACGTCTGGATATCAAACCTACAGCTCAGCGAGCAAACCTACACCCTAATGTTTGTTTTTGTTTCAGATTTGACCTGGAAGAGGGCACTGTTGATATGATCAGCAAGATGTCATGAAGATTGGTGGAGTAACAGAAAGCATAGGGGACTGTCAAAGAATACAGGAGAATACAGATAGATTGGAGAGTTGGGCGGAGAAGTGGTGGATGGAGTTCAATCCGGGCAAATGTGAGGTGATGCATTTTGGGAAGTTTAATTCTAGAGTGAATTATACAGTAAACGGAACAGCCTTGGGAAAACTTGATGAGCAGAGTCATCTGGGAGTTCAGGTTGCTACACAGGTGGATAGAGTGGTCAAGAAGGCATATGGTATGCTTGCCTTCATTGGACGGGATATTGAGTATAAGAGCTGGCAGGTCATGTTAAAATTGTATAAGACATTGGTTCGGCTGCATTTAGAATACTGTGTACAGTTCTGGTAGCATATTACCAAAAGGATGTGGACATTTTGGAGAGGGAGCAGAGGATGTTGCCTGGTATGGAAGGTGCTAGCTATGAAGAGAGGTTGAGTAGGTTAAATTTGTTCTCATTAAAAAAAAATGAGATTGAGGGGGAATCTGATTAAGGTTTTCAAAATCATGAAGGGTATAGACAGGGTAGATAGCGATAAGCTTTTTCCCAGGGTGAGGGGAAAATAACGAGAGGTCACGCTTTCAAAGTGAGAGGTGAAAAGATTAAGGGGGATACACACGGCAAGTACTTTACGCAGAGATGGTGGGTGTCTGGAATGCGTTGCCAGAAGAGGTGGTAGAGGCGGCATGGTAAATTCATTTAAGATGCGTCTGGTCAGATGCATGAGTAGGTGGGGAGCAGAGGGATACAGATGCTTAGGAATTGGGCGACAGGTTTAGACAGTAGATTTGGATTGGCTCAGGCTTGGAGGGCCAAAGGGCTTGTTCCTGGGCTGTAAATTTTCTTTGTTCTTTGTTCTTGTTCTATTTCCAGCATCTACAGTTCTTAGTTTCATTTCAACTATCTATATTGTTAGATGCTGTTAGATCCACAAATCCCCAAATCCGATGGAGGTGTAGCATAATAGGTTCCTGTTGTTTTCGAGAATGTCAACAGATTTGAAGAATTGCAACATGGCAGCATTCAGCAGTAAAACAAAAGATTTATGTTCTCTGATGTTTTTGGAGAACAGATGATCATCAGTGTCCACATTTACCCAAACGTTTGTGTTATCACTAGTTATTCTAACTTTCCCTATGAAGGCCATTCTATACCCAGGATCCATTCTCATCCAATTAGCACTGTGTACCACGAGGTCAAAACATTGAACGTTTTCAAGAAAGAATTAGACATAGTCTTCAGGACCAAGGGGATCAAAGAGTATGGGGAGAAAGCAGGAACAGGGTATTGAGTTGGATCAAATACAATGGGGGAGAACACTTAAAGGGCCGAATGGCCTAATCCTGCCCTATTTTCTGTGTTTCAATTACCCCACATTTGTATGTTACTATTTATCTCCTCACTGACTGCATTCAGCAGATGTTCAGTCAATGCAACTTCCAACAAGTATGTTGAGAGTTATTTAATGTGAGAGGCGTGAGGCTTCATAAGATGGCTACATTTTAAACTGTTTCCTTTAATTCAATGTAAAATGGAGTAGTGTGACTGTCCTGTAGTTCTACCCAAAAATAATGGTGTGTGCCTTGGCTGCCACTGGGGGAATGGGGAGCAGGGTAAATCCTGATTGCAACTCTCATGCCAGCTTTCATGCCAAATGCAAATAAGTAACAGCTGGCTTTGCTACCGTCTCATAACAATGCAGTACAACCCTGAATCACTTTGGGATATATCGAACTCCTAATTACAACACACATTCTTTTTTGAAAAAAAGGACATACAGACATGAGATAACTGTGAATGTAACTTCAGCGGCTGTCTGGAGACAGAGAGAAAGAGAGAGAGAGAGAGAAAAAGAGAGAGAGAAAGAGAGAGAGAGAAAGAGAGAGAAAGAAAGAGAGAGAGAGAAAGAGAGAGAGAGAGAGAGAAAGAGAGAGATGCCAGCTAGACAACAAGCCAATAAAACAGAAACACAATGGATTTCAACTCGTCTGCAATGTCAAGAAACTTGAAATTGACTGTTTAACTATCAGTGCGCCACTACCTACTCTTCATGAAAGACT
The DNA here is from genome assembly GCF_004010195.1 of Chiloscyllium plagiosum. Lineage (NCBI taxonomy): Eukaryota > Metazoa > Chordata > Chondrichthyes > Orectolobiformes > Hemiscylliidae > Chiloscyllium > Chiloscyllium plagiosum. The sequence continues at coordinate 13,114,686 of NC_057719.1, forward strand.
GGAGAATGATCCATATATAGAGTCATAGAGCATGGTAGCGCAGTGGTTAGCACTGCTGTCTCACAGCGCCAGGGAGCTGGGTTCAATTCCCGCCTCAGGCAACTGTCTGTGTGGAGTTTGCACATTCTCCCCGTGTCTGTGTGGGTTTCCTCTGGGTGCTCCGGTTTCCTCCCACAGTCCAAAAATGTGCAAGTTAGGTGAATTGGCCATGCTAAATTGCCTGCAGTGTTAGGTGAAAGGGTAAATGTAGGGGAATGGGTCTGGGTGGGTTGCTCTCCGGAGGGTCGGTGTGGACTTGTTGGGCCGAAGGGCCTGTTTCCACACTGTAAGTAATCCAATCTAATCCAAACAAATGCTATGGTTCAACTCATCCGTGCTGACCAGACTTCCCAATCTGACTTTGGCCCATATTCCTTTAAACCCTTCCCATTCATACACACATCCAGATGCCTTTTGAATGTAAACACACCAGCCTCCCCCACTTCCTCTGGCAGCTCATTCCACACGGACCACTGTCTGCATGAAAAAGTTACCCCTCAGGTCCTGTTTAAATTTTTCCTTCTCACCTTAAACCTCTGCCCTGTAGCTTTGGACTCCCCCACCCGATAAAAATGACCTTGTTTGTTCATCCGACCTTTTGCCCCTCATGTTTTTTAGAAACCTCTGTCAGGTGACCTCTTTTCCACTAGTTATGTTGGCTTCCCCTTTAAGGCTCGCTCATTTATTGTGCGTCACTGGCTTGATGCAGATGGCTGTCATGTCTTAATCACTGCAGAATGATCTCTGCTCCATGAAATTCTCCGAAATCTTCGACTAGCCAAATTGGTGCAATCATGAGGCTTGATTGATACATGGGCTGAGTTAATAAGCATGTACTGTGGTAGAGAGGCTTGGATCTCATCAGGCTGCAACTCACTCCTCTCCTTTATGCAAAAAAAAGGAGCGTTCTTGACAAATTACAGACCTGTCAAAGCTCTCTACTAGAGATGAAAACAAAATAACATAAACTGGGGTTTAACACAAAAAGAAATGTAACATAAACTGCCTGGAATGTGTCAGTAATTGCGACTAAAAGGTAAATATTCTGATTCTGGGCAATTCTGATGGAGGGCTGATGCATGTCTTGTCAACACGTTTTTTTTAATGTAAGAATGATTACCCGAGATAGAATCACAGAGTTCAAAGAGGCCATTTGGCCCATCATGTCTGTGCTAACATTTTTTTGGCATAGGCTGCTTCTTCCTCGTTTCCATGCAACCTTGTTCCCCTTCAAGTAATTACCATTCTGTTTTTGGGCAGTGTATTCCAGATTTTAACAAGTCTCTGCTTCGATAAAATGAACATTTTCTCGTGTCGCCTTTGTCACCTTAGCAATCGTAAATCTGAGGAGTCTTGTTAATGTCCCTCCCAGATCAGGGAATAATAGTTTCTCCATACTTTGTCTGTCAAAACAGATAATGAACACATCTATCAAACCTCCTTTTAATCTCTGCTGTTTGAAGGAGACCAGTCCCAGCTTCTCCAGTCAGTCCAATAACTGAAGTCTTATTTGATTACCAATTTAAGAGAATCAGTCAAGCTTGTAACCTTGCTCATTAATGCTTGATAGCAACGATATACGCTCATAAGCAGTGACATGTTCATATAAAGCAGGAGGAGGACGTGCAAAGAAGAAACAAAATAGGAGATCTGGCATGGAAAAAATGCTGAAGAAACTCAGCAGGTCTGGCAGCACTTGTAGAAAGAGAGCTGCTTGCCTTCATTGCTCAGTTCTTTGAGTAGAGGAGTTGGGATGTCAAGTTGAGGTTATACAGGACATTGGTGAGACCTCTTCTGGAATACTGCATCCAGTTTTGTTCACCCTGTTATAAGAAAGATGCTATTCAGCTGGAGCGAGTTCAGAAGAGATTTACCAGGATGTTGCCAGTATGGAATGTTTCGGTTATAAGGAAAGACTAGATAAACTGGGACTTTATTCACTGGGGCACAAAGAAGTTGAGAAGTGACCTTAAAGAGGTTTAGAAAATCATGAGGGGTACAGATAGGGTTAATGTTCAGTGTCTTTTTTCCTCGGATGGGGGAATTCTTAAAATGAGAGGAGAGTGATTTAAAAAAGAATGAGGGGCAAATGTTTCACACAGAGGGTGGTTGGCGTGTGGAATGAACTTCCTGAGGAAGTGGTGGGCGTGGGTCCAATTACAATGTTTAGAAGACATTTGGAGAAATATATGAATAGGAAGGGTTTGAAGGCATATGAGCCAGGAGCAGGCAGGTTGGACTAGGTTAGTTTGAGATTATGTTCAGCATGGTTTGGTTGGACCAAAGTGTCTGTTTCCCTGCTGTATATCTCCTCCAGGATTCTATGTTTTGAGTCTGGTGTGACTTTTTTTTTCAAAACTGAAAGAATGTGATTTTTAAAAAATTACTTGGGAGCTTGGGGTGCCTGTGGTTCCCTGTTGCTACCCCCATGGCAATCCTTGGCTGATTGGAATTGACTTGTCATTCATCATCCCTTTTTCTCCTGTCATTTAAATTGTCGTGACTGTTATTTGTCATTGAGTGCGTTTGTGCTGATGAATACAACAAGAGAAGTTTTGGGAAAGTGCCTCAGTTCTAGTAATAGTCTATTAATGGTTTTTAATTCTACGCTTCCATCACAGTGCTTCATACAATGCTGTGTGTTAGTGTGTGTATCAGTCTTGGGCATGTGCTACCAGCTAATTTACTCATAAACACAGTAAAGAGTTGCGATCCCAACATGGATCCGTGCAGAAGAATACAAGTCACATCCTGTCGACTTGTGTTTCTGTTCCTTTCTGCTCTCTGCCGCTCAGCTAATTTCCTGAACAGGAAAATATTTATTTATTCAAAAGCGGGCCAACATTTAAACAAGAATTGTTTTAAAGATTAGCCTTATAGAAATTAAATTTGCATACGTTTTACTGGATTTAAAATTCATGTTCAACCCTTCGATATGTGAGACATTGTGAAACACCACAGTTTGACAAATGATTTAATTGCCATAATTTTAAGAATTCAGAATGTTTAACCGCTGGAAAGAAACTTTGTATTTCCAAATGATTACATTTTAAAGCACTTTAAATCTTGCATGAAAATTTAATTGTTTCCAATAGAATCTGCCTCAGCTGCATATAGATGTAGAAATTTTTCAAGCATGGTAAACTCTAAGCTCCCTTTTGAAACATAAACTCTGCCAGGCTGCTATTACAATACCCTTCGTTCCACACACTGACTGAACACATTCCTCCTTATCGAGGCACTTTGATAGTATAGGAATTCCGACAATTTGTTCCTTTTAACTATGCCCCTTGCCAGTCAAATCGAGGATGAGCGATTCCTTTGTCCCTCCTTATTGCCTCCCATCATGCTCTTGATGCCCCTGAAGTTTCCATCATCCTGTCATCTCCTGTGCCAACTGGAGAAGGAAGATCATAGCAGTCAGATACTGTCTTCACTTCTTGATGAGATCCATCCTTAATGCCAATCTTACCGTAGAATAGAATAGAATCCTGACAGAGATCATTCACCCCAGTGAGTCCACAGTGAACCTCCGAATAGCAGACCCCTTCCCCACCTGCATCCCTGTAACCCTGTATTCCCCATGGCTAATCCATCTAGCCTGCACACTATGGGCAATTTTTAATGTCCAGTCTACATAATGACACATCTTTGGACTGTGGGAGAAAACCAGAGCACCCAGAGGAAACCTGTGCAGGCACAGGGTGAATGTGCAGACTCCACACAGTCACCCAAGGGTGGAATCGAACCCAGCTCCCTGTTGCTATGAGGCAGCAGAGCTAACCACTGAGTCACCGTGCCAACCATAACAACATGGCACAAAGCACACTTTAAATGCAATCTCCACTTAATGTGGAATCTTTTAAACATCCTCCCTAAACAAGAGCATATACTCTCGCCAGTTGCTGAGTGAGATTCCAAATGCAAGAGCTTGTATCTGGTGATCACTCCACCAATGAATTCCCCTGCGTCTTGTGGAGCTATGTTGTGATGTGTTGGGGTGACCATTCCCCATCTCTGTGAGGGGAAATGTGACCATTAGGATGAATAAACACTGCAATGTTACCTGGGCAAAGTTAGTTCCTGTTGTTTTCCATGACATGGAAGTGAACAGTGAGCTCCTTTTTACAGCTTTCCGAGGAAAATTGAGTATTGTTTATTTCGCTGAATATGTGTTGACTTTGAATCACATCGAACATGTCCTCAACTAACACTTTGATTATTAGGCAGCAGAAATTAAGAACGCTCATTTGAAAAGGGTTGCTGAGGAATTGCTAGGTGAAAAAAATTGGCAAAGAAACAGTCGGTGGGTCCCGAATGTGAATTAGAGGCAGCACTCCTCAATGTCCCATCACTGTGCTATTGGTGTGCTGAGAAACCTAGAACATAGAACATAGAAGATAGAACATGACAGTGCAGTACAGGCCCTTCGGCCCTCGATGTTGCACTGACCTGTGAAACCAATCTGAAGCCCATCTAATCTACTTTATTCCATTATCATGCGAAAACTGAATCCGTATGACCCGACCCTCCACACACAGCCTCATGTGAATTGTGCATCTTCTGCCATATACAGTGAATGGATATGTGTGTACATTGGGAAATGCAAAAATGAGTCATAGACGTCCAGAGCACAGAAAAAGGCTCTTCAGACATTCGAGCCTGCACTGGTCAAAACCAATCAAACTATCGGAGATGGCAGTGGAGTAACTGTCGAAGATGGCGGTGGAGTAACTGTCGGAGATGGTGGTGGAGTAACTGTCGAAGATGGCGGTGGAGTAACTGTCGAAGATGGCGGTGGAGTAACTGTCGAAGATGGCAGTGGAGTAGCTGTCGAAGATGGCGGTGGAGTAACTGTCAGAGATGGCGGTGGAGTAACAGTCGGAGATTGCGGTGGAGTAACTGTCGGAGATTGCGGTGGAGTAACTATCGAAGATGGCGGTGGAGTAACTGTCGAAGATGGCGGTGAAGTAACTGTCGAAGATGGCGGTGGAGTAACAGTCGGAGATTGCGGTGTAGTAACTGTCGAAGATGGCGGTGGAGTAACTGTCGAAGATGGCAGTGGAGTAACTATCGAAGATGGCGGTGGAGTAACTATCGGAGATGGCAGTGGAGTAACTGTCGGAGATGGCGGTGGAGTAACTGTCGGAGATGGCGGTGGAGTAACTGTCGGAGATGGCGGTGGAGTAGCTGTCAAAGATGGCGGTGGAGTAACTGTCGAAGATGGCGGTGAAGTAACTGTCGAAGATGGCGGTGGAGTAACTGTCGGAGATGGCGGTGGAGTAACTGTCGGAGATGGCGGTGGAGTAACTGTCGGAGATGGCGGTGGAGTAACTGTCGAAGATGGCGGTGGAGTAACTGGCAGAGGCTGGATGCCCAGAGCACGGACTTTGCCAGTCGGCCGTGAGGTGGTTGGTGGGGCCTGGGCACAACTCTGGAGGTCGCAGGCATTATGGAGGTGGCCGGGGGGTCGGAGCTGCACTACAGCTGGGCTCTGTCAGCCTGTGGTGAGGCAATTAGTGAGCCCACAGATGGCGGTCAGCAGAGAGTCAGCAGCGCGGAGGCATGGGGATTGAGAGATGGAGCCCAGGGTGGGCGAGAGATCAGGCCCATGGGGGAGAGAGATCAAGCCAGTGTGGGGAGAGATCAAGCCCAGTGCAGGAGGAGAGAGATCAGGCCCAGCGCAGGGGAGAGATCAGGTTCAGGGAGGGGGGAGAGAGATTTGGCCCAGGGTGGGGGAGAGATCAGGCCCATGGGGGAGAGAGATCGAGCCCAGTGTGGGGAGAGATCAAGCCCAGTGCAGGAGGAGAGAGATCAAGCCCAGTGCAGGAGGAGAGAGATCAGGCCCAGTGCAGGAGGGGAGAGATCAGGCCCAGCGCAGGTAAGAGATCAGGTTCAGGGAGGGGGGAGAGAGATTTGGCCCAGGGTGAGGGAGAGATCAGGTCCAGGGTGGGGAGAGGTTGAGCCCAGTGTTGGGGGTAGAGAGATCAGGTCCAGGGTGGGGAGAGGTTGAGCCCAGTGTTGGGGGTAGAGAGATCAGGCCCAGGGTGGGTGGGGAGAGGTTGAGCCCAGTGTTGGGGGTAGAGAGATCAGGCCCAGGGTGGGGAGAGGTTGAGCCCAGATTTGGGGGTAGAGAGATCAAGCCCAGGGTAGGGAAAGAGAGATATAACCCAGGGTGGGGGTGAGTGGGATCGAGGCCTGTGCCTGGGCAGAGCGATGGATCCCTCGTGGGGAAAGCCCAAACAGCGAAGAAGGTAACCTCAGAGTACAACGGGATGTTGATCAGATGGGCCAATGGGCTGAGAAGTGGCAGATGGAGTTTAATTTAGATTAATACGAAGTGCTGTAGTTTGGGTAAGTAAATCTTAGCAGGACTTATACACTTAATTGTAAGGTCCTAGCGAGTGTTGCAGGACAAAGAGACCTTAGAGTGCAGGTTTGTAGCTCCTTGTAAGTGAATTTGCAGGTAGATAGGATAGTGCAGAAGGCGTTTGGTATATTTTCCTTTATTGGTCAGAGTGTTGAGTACAGGAGTGGGGAGGTCATGTTGCAGCTGTACAGGACACTGGTTGGACCACTTTTGGAATATTGTGTGCAATTTTGGTCTCCTTCCTATTGGAAGGATGATGTGAAACTTGAAAGGATTCAGAAAAAATTTGCAAGGACGTTTGCCAGTATTGGAGGATTTGAGCTATAGGGAGAGGTTGAATAGGCTAGGGCTGTTTTCCCTGGAGCGGAAGCTGAGGGGTGACCTTATAGAGGTTTATAAAATCATGAAGGACATGGATAGGGTAAATAGACAAAGTCTTTTTTCCTGGAGTGGGGGAGTCCAGAACTAGAAGGCATAGGTTTAAGGTGAGAGGGGACAGATAGAAAATAGACCGAAGGGGCAGCTTTTTCACGTAGAGGGTGGTATGGGTATGAAATGAGCTGCTAGAGGAAGTGGTGGAGGCTGGTACAATTGCAACATTTAAGAGGCATTTGGATGGGTATATGAATAGGAAGGGTTTGGAGGGATATGGGCCGGGTGCTGGCAGGTGGGACTAGATTGGATTGGGATATCTGGTCGGCATGGACGAGTTGGACCGAAGGGTCTGTTTCCGTGCTGTACATCTCTATGACTCTCTGAATCTATAACTGCAGGCCCACGGCTAAAGAAAAACTGTAATGTTGAACTTTTAACTTTTTTCCTTACTCTTCTACTTTTTAACCTAAGATTTTGTACTAGGATGAGGCCAAGAATGATGACTTTGTCCCTGTGCTTGAGTATTCGTGACAGTAAAACCTAACTCTAATTCTAATTCTAACTCTTTTAATCCCATTTTCCTGCATCATAGTCCTCTCTGCCTTGACATCGCAAGTTCACAACTAAATACCTCTTAAATGTTGTGGGGGTCTCTGCCTGTACCACCCTTACAGGAAATGAGTTCCAGATTCCCATCACACCCTGGGTGAAAATATTTCCCCTCATGTCCCCTCTAAACCCCTTACCTTAAATCTATGCACCCGGTTGTTGATCCCTCCACCAAGGGAAGAAGTTTCTTCCTGCCTTCCCTGTCTATAACCCTCATAGATTTAAACATCTCAATCATGTCACCCCCTCACTCTCCTTAGCCTGTATGCAGGTGATGTGTCATCCATCCATCTTTCTACTTCTAGCTGTGATGTGGAGGTGCTGGCATTGGACTGGGTGGACAAGGTTAAAAATCACGCAACACCAGGTTATAGTCCACAGGTTTATTTGGAAGCACTAGCTTTCAGAGCTTCATCAGGTGGTTGTGGGACAGGAATGTAAGACACAGAATTTATAGCAAGCGATTACAGCGTCATGCAACTGAAATGATATATTGAACAGACCTGGATTGCTGTTAAGTCTCTCACTTTTTAGAATGATAACTGAGCTGAGATGTCACTTTATTTTTTACAAAATCTTAAGTTATCTGGAGAACGTGACTCAAAAGAAGTTTTAGCATTTACATATTAATGAACCGAAACTTGCAACCTATTCTAATAGGTGCAAGATTTAAAGCAATCTAGGTTTGTGGGACTAGTTTAGTTTGGGATTATGTTCAGCACAGACTGGTTGGACTGAAGGGTCTGTTTCCATGCTGTATGACCTCTCCGTCCTGGTCAGTCATTGAATCATAAGGATTGAAAGAGGCTGTCTCGACCACCAATGTTACACTAATTCGACATTAGCCCCTCATTCCAGCACTTAATGCCCTGAATGTTATGAAGGGTGCCTATGTGCGGTGGAAACATTTGGTCTCATATACCCAGCTAATGAATTTGTCATGAAACTTTATCAAATACCTGCTAAGTGCCTGAGTAAATCATATCCGCTGGCAGACACACCAATTTAATTCCATTTCTCAAAGGACTCGTGAGATTTGACCTGTTGCTTGTACAGATTGTTCTGAGTGAGCTGTCATCATTTGCTTGTGTATATTCTAAAGAGTTTGTTATGCTTCATATGAATGGTATTTTGTTTCTGCTTGAAGTATTTCATGTCATTTTGTTGAAAGACTTTTTAATGGAAAGAAGTTTACAAGGTGATGTTACTTTAGCTAATCTTCCTGCGCAGCAGTAGGCTTTCATTAGTCTTTGCTGCTTTCAACTATTTTGTTCTGATTGACTGCCTCTGGCTCCTGTATATTCAGTTCAATTAGCAGCAGAGAAATTGTCTCCTTGATATGAGGAAGTCTCAGCCTTCCATTCTTTCGTAAATCTGATCTTTACAGTTCATTGTGATCAGCGACCAAACACAATCAATCACTCAACCATTGGGAAGATTCATACTATACCATTGTTACCTTGAGAACTAGTGTTCTAACGTGGAAGAAAATGGATCTGTTTTTTTTCTGTTCTGTGAAGGTCTGACCCTTTTTCAATTGGCAAAATTCATTTTGTGTTCGAAACAATGTTTACAACACATCCTCTGATTTCAGATTAGTATCCAGCAAATTGGGAGAAAACTGTTAAGGGGCTTGCTGGTTTGAATTTACAGTTAACCTGAGAGACAGAGCCAGAGAAGGTTCTTCAGAGGAAAGGGGTCCATAACAGCAGAGGTGCTGTTACTAGTAGTCTCTCAGTGGTTCAGGCTGCTGAAGAAGTCCTGAGATGCTCATAAGATAGTGAGATGACAGCTGTGGGACTATCAGAGAGGAAGACATCCTACAGGTCTGTTGAAGACATAAGTTTAAGGAACCCATGTTACATAATAGTGAGCTGAGTTAGCCATTTGTTTTTAAGGGTCTCAGGGACAGACATTAACTGAAGAAAGCAGAATACATCCAGTACGCAGGAATTTGTTCAAAGAAAACTAATTACAGATGTGCCAGCTGAGAAGCTTTAACAGGAAGGTGAGTAGTTTGACTCTTCATTGAAATTCAGGTGTCTGTCAAGGCATTGCTGGGATTAAAGGGATGAATCTTTCTTTCTGATATTTATAATGAGATTGTTCCAATAGGTCTTTTCAAATACAATATAGGTTGTGTCTTGTTCTTTTATGTAATACATGTTTATGTTTGCGTGTGTAATAAAATTTGATGTTAAAAATAAATTGGTGGCCTCTGGTTTAAACATATTCAGTGACTGAACACCACAGAAACATTAAAAAGGAGAATAATGTTTATGGTCTATCAAGCCAGGTCTGAATCTGGGGTCTGACTTCTCCAGAATTACCATCAGCTAGGACCAAAGTACAATCAGTCTATCTGTCACTATAAACATTGGAATTTTGTTCCTCTGGTGTAAAAGTCAAACACTGACCTCTTCTGTGCATACATCTCAAGTACAAGTTGACCCTTGACTTTCAGCTAAAATATCCAAACTTTTTGTAACCACCAACCTCTTGTCACTTGAAGTCAAATTTGTCCGGGTACAGACTACTTATAGAATAACAGAACAGCACAACATCAAAGGTGGATGTTCAACTCCTGGTGTTTGACCGTGCCTGCATTTTGCAAGCATACACCGTCTTCGAATCCTGCCTTTGAATATCGCAACATGGACGAAGAAAAAAGGAGCCCAGTTCAAACTTAAAGTTGTTGCAATTGCAGAACGCTGACATAACTGTGCAGCAGCGAGAGAATTCAAAATTTCAGTTAAGATCACCACTCGGCCAGATGTCGAAGAATAAATGAGCCAGTGGAGGAAAGACTAGCATGCGGCTGTTAGAAGGAATTGAAGTTGTAAAATATGGCAATGAAAATGGCCAAGGTGCACTCTCAGTTTCTAGAGGATCTATCCAAATCTTCACCCTAAATCAAGCGAGAACATGAGGCATTGCTGATTTCAAAGCCAGCCTGTGATGCTTGCCAGGAATATGGCAGGAAACAATTTTGACGGAAGACTAGGATTTCACAATGTTTCCCAGCCAACCTTTTCAACAATCAGCAGTGTTTACATGGGTAACACTAGGCTAACTTTTAGATCAAATTCAAATGTTTTCCATCTGCCATAGCTGCATTTGAACTCAGTTCCCCAGAACATTAGCCTGAGATTCTAGATTTTAATAGGGGAACTGGAGGTTTGCAACCGTGAGACTATTGTTTAAGAAAGGGGCGAAGGAAATCCTAGGAAACTGCCGACCCATTAGCTTGATGTCAATGCTGGGAAAACTGATGGAGGCCAGATTATGGGATAAGGTAAATATACACTTAGAGAAAACTCAGTTAATACTAGACAGTCAATGTGGCTTTGTCAAGAAAAGGTCATGTTTGACGAATTTGATTGAGTCCTTTGATGAGGCAATACAGGCAGTGGATAGGGGAAGTGATGTAAGTGTTGTATATTGGGACTTTCAGAAAGCATTTGATATGGTGCCACATGGCAGGTGGATTAGTAAATTAGAAATGTTTGGGATTGATGGGTTCTTGGCAACATGGATGAGAGGTTGGCTAACTGATCAAAAAGGAGAAAGTGAGGACTGCAGGTGCTGGAGATCCGAGCTGAAAATGTGTTGCTGTGCTTTTCCAGCGTAAATGATCAAAAACACAAGGTAGGTATAGATGGGCATGTCTCAGACTGAAAACAATTTGAACGTAGTGTTCCTCAGGGATTGATGTTGGGACCCTCGCTTTTTCTGATTTCTATGAACAATTTAGAGATAAGTGTTGAGGGTAAAATCTCGAAATTTGCAGATGATACTAAGCAGGGAGATTAGTCAATTGTGACGATGATGCTGAGTGACTTCAGAGAGACATGGACAAATTGGCAGATGAATTTCATTGCAGAGGAATGTGAGGTAATGCATTTTGGTAGAAGAAACAAGGAGAGACAATACAGGCTCAATGGTACAACCCTGAGGGGAGTACAGGAGCAGAGGAAGGAGGGCTCATGCCCGAAACGTCAATTCTCCTGCGCCTTGGATGCTGCCTGACCTGCTGAGCTTTTCCAGCAACACATTTTCAGCTCATTCTCTGAAGGTGGCCAGGCAATGTGAAACAGTTGTTATGAACTGTTATAGGATCCTTGAGTTAACAAATAGAGGCATAGAGTATAAAAGCAAGGAAGTGATGCTGCACCTGGACAAATCACGGGTCAGATCAGTTTTGAGTACCTTATTTAAGGAAGGATGAGTATGCCAGGGCTTTCAGTGAGGGAGATGTAATGAACAGAATCATTGCTGGTGTGTCTTTGGTTACTGAGTTGATCATTGTCAGTAAGGTTGATTGAAGTGTGTTTTTTTTTAATGACTCTGACGATGAGGGATGTGATGGGGAGAGCTGCTGGTGAGTTCTTGAGGCTAAGGCCATCAGACAACAAGTCTTGACTACAGCAAGCTCACAGCGTGAGGGACTGGGGTTCGATTCCAGTTGCCTTGGGTGACTGTCTGTGTGGAGTTTGCACATTCTCCCTGTGTCTGTATGTGTTTCCTCCGGGTGCTCTGGTTACCTCCCACAGTCCAAGGATGTGTGGGTTAGGTGAACTGGCCACGCTAAATTGTCCATAGTGTTCAGGGATGTGTAGGTTCGGTGCATTAATCAGGGGTAAATGTAGAGCAATAGGATCCGAGTGGGTTACTGTTCGGAGGGTCATGTGGACTTGTTGGGCTGAAGGGCCTGGTTCCACACTGTAGGGATTCTAATATTCTATGAAGCTGCATATAGACCCTTACTATGCAAACACCCATGTGCATAGAGGTAAAAACAATGACTGCAGATGCTGGAAACTAGATTCTGGATTAGTGGTGCTGGAAGAGCACAGCAGTTCAGGCAGCATCCAAGGAGCAGCGAAATCGACGTTTCGGGCAAAAGCCCTTCATCAAGAATAAAGGCAGAGACCCGGAAGGGTGGAGAGATAAGCTAGAGGAGGGTGGGGATGGGGAGAAAGTAGCATAGAGTACAATG
>NC_057719.1:13129301-13138447 GCF_004010195.1 Chiloscyllium plagiosum
TCCTCTAGCTTATCTCTCCACGCTTCAGGCTCTCTGCTTTTATTTCTGATGAAGGGCTTTTGCCCGAAACGTTGATTTCGCTGCTCCTTGGATGCTGCCTGAACTGCTGTGCTCTTCCAGCACCACTGATCCAAAACCCATGTGCATAGAGTCTACCTGTCCCCAAGGCTGTGAAGGATGGATCTGCCATGTTGACATGAAATATTCCGAGTTGTTAGATGATATCCTATCACCTGTCCCTTGTTGTTTGAATAGAAAAACATCTTCGAGTGCAAGTCCCTTAGACAGTGGTCAACACGCCATGTCTTCAAGGCTCTGCAGAGTAAGAAGATGGTTGATCCTGTTGCATGATTCCCAGAGCAGAATCTCACAACATTCAGGTAAGAAGATGGTTGATCCTGTTGCATGATTCCCAGAGCAGAATCTCAACAACATTCAGCATAATGCCTTATCGCCAGAACATTACAATAAGCATCAGGATAATAGCTTGTCTGGAGGTGAGGAGGAGTCATTTCCCATTAGATTGCCCATCCGCCCCTGGACTCTCTGTGTAACCCTGCACTGACCTCAAGGGGCCTGTGGAGATGAAGAGACAGTCACACATCTCCTTCTGGAATGTACTTTTGCAAGGAAGGAGCGAGATGCATTGGCGTTTGTTGAGGTTCACCCTAAGCTACTTTGTAATGCAGGATACTGTGTTCTACAGGCAGTTCCTGGGATGGCACACCAAAACTAACATTGACTGTGCCTGAAGGACCATCAACTTGGTGAAAGATGCTTTTTGGTCAACCTGAGGCTTGATGCTCTTCCTATGTAAAGAGTTAACCACAACTGAGTATTTCAGACTTGCACATTCCAAGGTCTAGGACCACATGTTGAGGGATGCACACAAGCTTGGACAACCAATGCTAAGACACAGTGGGGAAAGGCCACTATCAAAGACCTTTCTGCCACAATGTACTGAGGGAGTGTACTACTTTTGTAGTTTGTACTGGAATGGACATAGTTTCTGGTCATAATTAGTAAATGTTCAACTTTCGCATTTGATTTGAGGCACTTAAGAGTGCAATTTTTAAATGAGAAATGTGATATTTTTATTGTATTTTCTATAATGTATGACCTTAATCATGCTGTAATATGCTTATCAATAATTTATGAAATAAGCGTATAATTGTAACATACAAACCAGGTCTCTAGTTTTTTCACTTTGATTAGCCTCTGTCTCAGACTAACCCCAAATAGTTCCCTGGTAATGCTATGCCTCAGCAGAAAGTCTGTAGAAATCACAGAGGGAAGTCTTTTGTTTAGATTAGATTGGATTACTTACAGTGTGGAAACAGGCCCTTCGGCCCAACAAGTCCACACTGACCCTCCGAAGAGCAACCCACCCAGACCCATTCCCCTACATTTACCCCTTCACCTAAGGCTACACGCAATTTAGCATGGCCAATTCACCTAACCTGCACATCTTTGGACTGTGGGAGAAAACCGGAGCACCCGGAGGAAACCCATGCAGACACGGGGAGACCAAGTTGATGATCCTTCAGGCACAGTCAAACTCCACACAGATAGTTGCCCGAGGCGAGGCTGTGAGGCAGCAGTGCTAACCACTGTGTCACTGTGCCGCCCAAAATATTTTGAATACATTCAGTTGATGGTTCCCTTTAAGCACCTTATGAGTATTTGCCAAAGTTCTAGTGAACACAGGAACTGGATTAGACCATTCAATCCTTCCAGCCTGTTCAATGAAATCATGGCTGACCTATGACTTAACTTTATATACCTGCCTGCGGCCATTATAAACACAGCAACACTGGGACTCATGATGACTACTCCTGGCTTCACACATAGCCAGGTACCAAGAAACATAACTGGATGAGGAACTCCCATGTCTGAGATTCAGAACGTAATGATAAAGCTTTACATCTCTTTGGAAAATGCTGTGGGAGACAAAGCAATAACAGAGCAAAGGAGAGCTCAGTTCATCTCAATTCTACATAGAATTTTGAAGTAGTCTTTAAAGAGTCATATAGTTGTTTAAAGGTAATTTTAATATCTTGCGGCATTAACTTGAATAAAAAACAACCTGGCCAGAAGAGGAACTGTATAACTCATCTCATGGTCCCCTCCTTCATTATGGCATCTTACATGGTCCAGTCCTCAGTCACTCACTTGGGACAAATACTTTGTGAGTCAGAAGGTTTCTCAATGGTAAAGTGTTGAGCATAAATGTCTCTGATTGGAAAGAAGTGAGTAGGCCATTCCTTTCTGGTTGGCGGAGAAATGGCTGCACTCGACTTTGGAGTCAGATTTCAGTTGCTCAATTTGCCTGGGAGCAGTGATGAGTTAAGGTTGGTTTTACATGAAGGAGGCAAATGTTAATTCCATGTGTACAATTGGGATGATGGGGATGTGATAGGAGTTACTCCAGACAAGCAGAACTTGAGGAAAGTTGACAGTTCTGGCAATATCTGTGGCCAGGAAGGACAAAGGACAAAGCAGCACCCATCATCTCAATCAACAGTCAGTCTTAAGAGTGTACAATACTTTCATAAGGCTTTTAAGAACTAGTTGGAATCTTGGGTCCCAAACCATTGTAGAATTCAAGGAATGGTAACAAATGTCTTTAAGAAGAAAAAAAGGTTAAAATTAGGAAATTACAGTCCCAAGAATTTAAATTCAGTGATAGTCAAATTAGAAGGTATTATTAGAGATGTAATAGATGCAGATAGCCTGAAAAATCATGAAGCTGGATTCTCTAAAGCACTGGCATCAGCTGTTTAGAAAAGTGAAGTAAAATTAGGTTCAACCAGGAAAATGGAGTATTCAGTTTGGAGTTAAACTTGTAGGTCACATCATGTTGAGAAAATCCTTTCTTTGTGTCTTGCTCCCTCCCCATGAGGCCTCCTTCTGATAACAACACCCTTCCCCTCAGAGAGGCTCCGTTCTCAACAAGATTTCTGAAAAAAACAATCTGGGTGTGTCAACGTGATTAAATTCTTTTTGTGAGGTTGTAAAATTGATGACCTACAAAAGCCCAGTTAAGATTATGTGTTCGAACTTCCTAACACACCTTTTATGTTGTATTTGCCAGAAGTCAAATTGGGCTGCTTCAGACCTGAGAGGTGTTCTCTTCGCTGAGTTGTCAGAGGTTCATGATCCAGATTGAGATGTTGGCGGTGAAAGCTTTAGGGTTTATTAATAGGATAATTAATTGCAAACCTAGAAACACGATTCTTACCTACACCAGGATTACTGTGTTCATCTTTTGTCCTATCACAAAGCGAAAGATCAAAGGAGCACCATGTGGTTGATGTTGAGTTTGTGGATGCATCATTGGCAGAGAGACTCAGAGGTCTCTTCGAATTGGAAATGAATGGCTTTGAGGAGGGTTCGGCTCCTACTTCTGATTTTCGCACTTTAACCTTTGACACAACCACAATCAATTCCTTCCTTATATGTTGACATGTGCCTATTCATTCAAGTCTTGTAACTTAGAGAGTGATAGAATCATATAGTCATACGACACAGAAATAGACCCTTCGGCCTTACTTTAAGTTTGGGACTGGCACCATCAGAGGGAGCATTGGTGTGTTGGAAACAATTGTCTTCGGGGGTACGTCCCTCTTGAGTTTCTCCAGTTTAACCCCGTCCATCTTCTCTGCTTTTTGCTGATCAAACAGAAAAAAACCCAACCACCAGGAAAAATTGCATGAAATGTCGAACCTAACAGCATGAATGGACTCCTTCCCACCACCAACTTGTAGTTAAATAACACTTCCATATAGTGAAGTAAAACTTCCCAAGGCAATTCACCAAAAACTTCCCGAGGGAAGTCTCCAACAAAACTAAACTCATGGAGTCATACTATCAGCGTGCCAATATACACTCTTCATCAAGGACCAGAGAATGATCCATATATAGTGTCATACAGTCAAACAGTATAGAAACAGACCCTTCGGTCCAACTCATTCACACCAACCAGGATCCCAATCTGACCTAATCTTATTTGCCAGCATTTGGTCCACATCCCGTTAAATCCTTCCTATTCATCTACCCGTCCAGATGACTTTTAAATGTTGTAATTGTACCAGCCCCCACCACTTCCTTTGGCAACTCTCTCTATACATGCACCACCCTCAAACGTTGCCCCTCACGTCCCTTTTATATCTTTCCCCTCTCATCTCAAACCTATACCCTCTAGTTTTGGACTCCCCTACCCTGGGGAAAAAAAGACACTTAAGGAGATATTAGTGACCAAAGGTTTAATCGAAGGGAGTTTTAAACTCAGGCATTGTCAGATCAGAAGCCATTGTAGGTCAGCAAGCACAGGGAGAGGAGTGGATGTGTGCTACACTGCATGCGCCTGTACTGCTCCTCAATTCATACTGTTGTATAAGAACCTTAAATTGAAGAGAAATTTACCAGGTCCAGATTTTGATTTTGCCGCATGAGCTCAGAATGGGCAGTAATGTGACGTGTAAAATCGACAGAGAACATTTCAGTTGAGTTGGAGTTGTGACAGTAAAAGCACTGCCCCATCTTGTTCTTTTTAAGTTGCAAAAACACCCAGATGGTTTCAGGAAGACTAATCCGCCTCTAATTCTTCAGCATTACATATCTTGCTGTAATTTATTTCAGTTTTACATCTGACCAATCAACCTGTCTTCGCTCAATCCCTGCCCGAGATAAAACCGTCCTTTACAATTCCTTGAGTGAAACTATAACAGGCACATTAACAAAGCACTCTCCTCACTCTACTGTGATTACACTGAAATTGCTGCTCTGATACCCTGTCTCTTGCTGTTAAGCAGAGATCATAGTTTATTTTTAAGGCAAATGTTCGCCGTTACTTATGTCAGAAATTTCAGCCGCAGTGATGCAGAAAATCTACTGGTCATACTGCTTCATTGTCACAAATAATTCTTATCGAACGTCAATGCAAAATTTCTGTGCACTTGCTCGACAGACATGTATCCATGCAGATGAATGGGTTTTTTGGCTGTGTCTGTATTGTTGTCGGTGTATGTGTGCTTTTGCTCCTGTGTGTCTCTGTGTTGTCTGTATGTGTTTTGGTCTCTGCACTTTTGTCTGTTTGTAGATATGTGTGTGCATATTTTGATTATGTCTGTGCATTTATGTCTGGGTCTGTGTGCTTACGTCTGTGCCTGTGTGTCAGTGTGTTATTTTCTCCATTCATTTGTTGAAGGTCCAAGTACAACCTTCCTGCATCATTACCAATTGCGGCCCTTAAGTGTTCCATTACTGACCACTTAAGAATCTATTCCTGCCTGGGCTGCAATAACCTCAGCTCCAGGCTTGACAAAAGGAAGAGTTAAGCAGCCTGGTAAACTGCTGTGTGCAGTTTGGCAGCATTGGATAAGGAGGGCAAGGTCTGTACTAACTGAAAGACTGGGCATATGGCATGGGTGTGGCTGCCGAAAGCCAACTTTACTTCTGTCCCCCTCCTTGACCACCTTCCCCCAACGCCAGGAACCAACCTCTGCCCCGACAGAAGAAACTTACCTGAGACCTTGGCCCTCAGGATGTTTGGCGTGCTCCTGACAGCAGCCACGACCTTGAGTTTCTGAGCAACAATTAGCAAGGCCCAAGCAGAGGGCCCCAGTAAGATCCCAATCTATATGCATTCTCATTCTCCTCTCTCAAAGCATTCTGATTTATGATTTATCCATCAAAAAAGAGACATGAAATGCAGCCTTTTCCAGATACCCTGTCCCATGAATTTTAAACAGTAAAGCCATGTACAGAAATGAATTAGTAATAAGGGCAAGTAATGAATAAGTAATAAAGTTTTGACAGCATTATGGCTGGCCCCAATGACAGTTGTTGGGACTCT
Source organism: Chiloscyllium plagiosum (assembly GCF_004010195.1). Taxonomy (NCBI): domain Eukaryota; kingdom Metazoa; phylum Chordata; class Chondrichthyes; order Orectolobiformes; family Hemiscylliidae; genus Chiloscyllium; species Chiloscyllium plagiosum. Next base: position 13,135,159 of record NC_057719.1, read on the forward strand.
TAACCTTAGGCACTAATAATTTCTGTTTGCTTTTTAAATAATGCTCAAGTGCCAGTCTGCTGACCTTTGGAGTCATCTTTTGAGTCAGGCCCTACTCTCAGCCTTGGACAACAAAAAAATGTCTGAGTGACTGACCTTCCAATGGTGTAAGGAAGTGTTGCAGGTATAGTTAAGGTCCATGCTCTGATCTGCCTGGTGCTCTCTGAGGAAGATGTAGGCATCTTTTTGATATCCTTTCCTCACCAGTGGAAAACAGGTGGCCCGCTTGCATGTTCATTGGATAACTCATCCAAAGATCCAGACAATATCTTGGAGACCTGGGTTCAAATCCTTCTGCTGCTGATGGTGGAATTTGAATTCAATTTTTAAAAAATCCTGACTTAAGAAAACCGTGAAAATATTGTCAGGAAATGCCCATTTGGATCACTAGAGGTTGGCAAGTCATGTTGTGACTGTACAGAACATTGGTTAGGCCACTTTTGCAATATTGTGCACAAATCTGGTCTCCATCCTATCGGAAAGATGTTATGAAACTTGAAAGGGTTCAGAAAGGATTTGCAAGGATGTTGCCAGGGTTGGAGGATTTGAAATACAGGGGGAGAGGCTGAATAGGCTGGGGCTGTTTTCCCTAGAGTGTAGGAGGCTGAGAGGTGACTTTACAGAGGTTTATAAAATCATGGGGGATATGGATAGGATAAATAGACAAGGTATTTTCTCTGGGGTGGGAGAGTCCAGAACTAGAGAGCATAGGTTTAGGGTGAGAGGGGAAAGATATAAAAGGGACCTAAGGGACAACTTTCTCAAGCAGGAGGTGGTGCATGTATGGAATGAGCTGCCAGAGGATGTGGTGGAGACTGGTACAATTACAACATTTAAAAGATATCTGGATGGGTATATGAATAGGAGGGGTTTAGAGGATATGGGCCAAGTGCTGGTAAATGGGACTAGATTAGGTTAGGATAGCTAGTCAGCGTGGACAAGTTGGACTGAAGGGCCTGTTTCCATGCTGTGCACCTCTATGTCTCTATAATGTCCTTTAGGGAAGGAAACTACCATCCTTACTCAGTTTGGCTGACATGTGATGCTGGACACATAACAATGTGATTGACTCTTAACAGCAGTTAGAAAGGTATAATAAATGGTAGCCCATCTAGTAACACCCACATCCTGTGAATGAATTTTTAAAAAGCGCAACCCACCCATACCCCTACATTTACCCCTTACCTAACACTACGGGCAATTTAGCATGGCCAATTCACCTGACCTGCACATCTTTGGATTGTGGGAGGAAACCAGAGCACCCGGAGGAAACCCACGCAGACACGGGGAGAACGTGCAAACTCCACACAGTCAGTCGCCTGAGGCGGGAATTGAACCCGGGTCTCTGGCGCTGTGAGGCAGCAGTGCTAACCACTGTGCCACCGTGCCGCCCACTAAGCTGCTCCACCATTTAACTGGTTAAAGGCTGATCCGACATCCCTCACATCCTGTCCTTTCCCCGAAACCCTTGATTCCCTGACTGATCAAGAATTAATCAAGCTCAGACTCAGCCCTCACAGCTCTATATAGCAAGACTCACAACTCTCTGAGAGAAGAAATTCCTCCTCATCTCAGTCTTAAATTGGCGTCTCTTTATTCTGAGACTATGCATTTTGGTCCTTGTCTTTCCCATCAGGGAAATATCCTCTCAGCATTTACCCTGTCAAGCCCTAATCCTCAATGTTTCAATGAGATCACCTCTCTTTCTTCTAAACTCAAGTGAATAGAGTTCCAATAGGTTTAAAGTTTGCTCATAAGACCATCCTCCGATAGCAGGAATCACCCTAGCCAACCTTCTCTGAAATGATATCTTGCCTTAAATAAGGGGACCAAAGATGCCCACAGTACTCCAGATGTGCTCTCACCAGCACCTTTTGCAGTTGCAGTGAGACCTCCCTACTCTATACTCCAACTCTCTCGAAATAAAGACCAATATTCCACTAGCCTTCCTGATTATCTGCTGCACCTGTGTGCTCGCTTTCTGTGTTTCATGCACATTTGTCCCCAAGTCCCTTTTGTTTTGCACTTTCTGCAGCGTTTCTCCATTTAAACAAGATTCTGTTCTTTTGTTCCGCTTTCCAAAATGAACAACTTCACAATTTCCCACATTATAGTTTACTTGCTAATTTTTTGCATACTTACTTAACCTATCAATGTGTCTCTGTTAACTGTATTCCTCTCACAACATGTCATTCCAACTATTTTTTGCAAATCTGGCTACAGCACATTCACTTCATTCCTCCAAGTCATTGCTATGTGTTGGAGAGAATTGTGATCCCAGCACTGATCCCTGTGGCACTCCACTGATCACCAACCCCTTATCCCCACTCGCTGTTTCCTACCCACTAGCCAATGCGAGTCCATGCTGATATATTACCTGCAACACTGTGGGCTCTTGTAACTTCACCTTTTGAACGCCTTCTGGGAGTCCAAACACAACACCTCTACTGGTGCCTTCCTAGAAAACTAGAAAATTAGTCAAAGGTTAGTTCCCTTCCATGAAGCCATGCTGACTCTGCTTGAATAGATTATGATTTTTCAAATTTGATTACTTCCCTAATAATTCATTCCAGTACTTTCCCAGTTACAGATGTTAGGCTAATTGTCCTGTAGGTACATGCCCCCTCCTCCTTGTGACTAGGGGTGTCACATTGGCAGTTTTCCAATCCTCTGGTACTTCTCCACAATTCAACGTTTTTTGGAAAATTACAATGCCTCCACTATCTCTGCAACTGCCTCTTTCAGAATCCTAAGATCCAAGCCATCAGGGTCAGAGGGCCAGGGGCATTATCTGCCTTTAGCCCCATTAATTTGTCTAACACTACTTCTTTGGTGTTGGTGATGGTTCTTTATTCCTCCCCCGTATTCTTCAGCATTTATGGGATGTTCAAAGTATTTTCCAAGGTAAAGCCTGAACAAAATTTCTGTTTAACTCCTCTGTCTTTGCCTTGTTCTATTCCTTCAGCATTATCACTAACCCTCAATCCTACCTTCTCCTCTAGCGTTGGTTTTATAATTTTCTATGCAACTGAAACCACCTCCCATTATTTAATTTAAAGCCCTAACTATGGCCCTAGGTACTTGATACACCAGGTCTCTTGTCCTAGCATGATTCAGGGTCTAGATTAGAGTAGTGCCGGAAAAGCACAGCAGTTCAGGCAGCATTCAAGGAGCAGGAAAATCGACGTTTCGGGCCAAAGCCCTTCATCAGAAATGGAGGCAGGGAGCCTCCAGGGTGAAGAGATAAATG
>NC_057719.1:13139055-13158356 GCF_004010195.1 Chiloscyllium plagiosum
TGGGGGCTGAGGGCGGAGGTGCGGAATGTGGATGAGATGCGTTGGAGGGCATCATCAACCACGTGGGAAGGGAAATTGTGGTCTCTAGAGAAGGAGGCCATCTGGTGTGTTCTATGGTGGAACTGGTCATTCTGAGAGCAGATACAGTGGAGGCGGAGGAATTGGGAATATGGGCTAGCATTTTTGCAGGAGATAGGGTGGGAAGAGGTGTAATCCAGGTACTGTGGGAGTCAGTGTCAAGTCAGTCGCCATTAATGGAGATGGAGAGGTCCAGGAAGGGGAGGGAGATGTCAGAGAACAGTTCCCTTCTCCCCCAGTACAGGTGCCAATGTCCCATGAATTCGAACCCATTTCTCCCTTCAACAATCTTTGAGCCATTGGGTCTGAGAGATGTGACAAGGTGCTGGAGGAATGCAGAACCTTTTATCGTGACTAAGTGGATTAACTCACTTCAGATCTCTCTGAGTTTAGTAACCGTTATATGTAGCGTGCGCTGGTGTAAAATTTGGCATGCTATAATTATCAATGTGCCTTTTGGCTTGTGATGAGCGGGAGGATAGGTGTGCTGAGGGAGGGTGATATTTGACAGAATTGCACTCCTGACTGTTACTTAGTGTAAATTTAATTGATTATTGTCTGTGTTTGAGTACTTGACTTGGCAGTGCCTGGATTAATCGAAGCAGAGGAGGCAATTTTAAATGCTCAGAGGTTGGGTGTAGGTGATTATTAAATCATATTCCTTTTGGTGCCAGTGTCTTTTGGTTATGTGGAGGGTGGGGAGATGAAATTAATTACATATGTATATTCCTGAGCATTGGTTTGAATACAGTCAAAGTGACAACTATTGGTTGGTGCGTGTCTGTTCCTAAATTGCTGCTTGATACAAGGCAGGATAGAAAACATTGTGCTGAAGTCTGCAAGCTGTCTGCTGATTGTGTGCTATTACAAACTTTTGATGCTGTGTGAATGAGAGAAGAGGAGGTTAAAAGTCACGCAGTGTGTGCACTGCAGCAACCCCAAGGTGGTTTGCTGGGAATAGCAAACTCAGCAGGCAATCACTTATGTCTGGCTAAAGAATAAGCAGTTTCCATGGTAAAGGCACATCTTTTGCAGCGAGTCAAGGCTGCGACATTTGCAAAGTACTGCAATACATACAGCAGCAGCAGTCTCCTGGCTTTTTAAAGAGAATAGCAGGTCAAATAGCGTGGCATGGTGGCTCAGTGATTATCACTGCCACCTCACGGTGCCAGGGAACTAGGTTCAATCCCACCTTTGGGTGACTGTCTATGTGGAGTTTGCATGAACCCTGTGTGGGTTTCTGCCCACAGTCTAAAGATGTCCCAGGTAGGTGGATTGAGCATGGGAAATGCAGGTTATAGAGTAAGGATGGGGGTCTGGGTGGGATGCTCTTCAGAGAGACAGTGCAAACTCAACAGGCTGCTTCCGCATTGTAGGGATTCTATGAAATGACAAAGTACAATAATTAAGCCAGCTCCTCAATGAAGGAAGAATGAAAAGAGGATGCCTTGTCATGTGGACATGACCCAAGACTCATTTGATCACAGTGTGTAATCACAGTTCAAAGTTTCTAATCTGCACTGTAGCTAACAAACGTTACTTATTAAAAGTTTTAAAACTGTTGACTCAGTTAAACAGCTTTCCTGGAGGAACCAGAGAAATCACCTGGGCTCAGGTTGCTACAGATTCCAATAAAACAAATTTAAATAGGGTTGAGCTGACCGCACAATTGTCTTTTTTTTCATATGTCACCATTGGGTCATCACCACTTTAGAGACTCCGGCAACTTTGCTGGGAAAAATGACGGATTAATTGAGGTTAATGTGAAATTAAGTTTCACCAGCAAACTAGACAAGTAATATTGTTAGGGCACGAAATCAAAAGGGCTTAGCAGACCAAAGGACAGTTACTAAAGGGATTTACCAAGGTGTGCTAAATTAAGCAATTAAGCATGGGGGGAAAATACAAATGCAACTGAAAAGGTTTTGTGAGGGAACAGATTGAGAGTTCATGGAGAAAGATCCTCAGGTGTAAAGAACCAGGGAAAGAGATTAGTGTCAGGAGTCAACAGCATTTTCTGTTTTTGTTTCTGATTTACAACATCTACAGTTTTATCAGTGTTTACCAACAGATTGTAAAAGCTTCTATCATTATGTGAAGAGAAAAAGATTAATCAAGACAAGTATAGATTCTTTACAATCTGAAATGGGGGATGTTATCATAGGGGAGAAAGTGAGGTCTGCAGATGCTGGAGATCAAAGTTGAAACTTTATTGCTGGAACAGAAAAAGATTAATCAAGACAAGTATAGATTCTTTACAATCTGAAATGGGGGATGTTATCATAGGGAACAAACAGAGGGCTGACCAATTCAATATATATTTTGCTTTTGACTTCACAAACAAAGACACAAGTAACATCCCAAAAATGTTGGGGAACACATGGTCTAGTGAGAGTGAGGAACTAAAGGAATTCAGTAGATGTAGGGAATTTTTTAAAAAAATGAAAGTACTGTGGATGCCAGAAATCAGAAACAAAAACAGAAATTGCTGGAAAAACTCAACAGGTCTGGCAGCATCTGTGGAGAGAAATCAAAGATAATGTTTTGGATCTAGTGACCCTCAGAACATTTTTAGATATTCTTCAGAAGGTTCTTCTTCAAAAGTTGTAAAATAGGGTTTAAAGGCTGATAGGCCCAATATTTTATAATCCAGAGTACTTAATGAAGTGGCCCTAGAAATTAGGGATACTTTAGTGGTCATCTTTCAAATTCTATAAACTCGGAACAGTTTCTATGGACTGAAAGGTAGCTCTGGTACCCCACTATTTACGAAATAATATAGAAAGAAAGCAGAATTATAGATTGTTTGGCCTGACATCAGTAATCGGGAAAATACAAGTCTATCATAAAAGATTTAATAACAGAGCACTTGGAAAACAGTCACAGAATTGCACAGAGTCAGCATGGATTTATGAAAGGGAAATCATACTTGACAAATTTACTGGAAGTTTGAGAATCTTCTGGAAGGTTTCGAGAATTGATAAGAGGGGGTCCAGTAGATGTGATTGACTTGGACTTTCAGAAAGCTTACAGTTAGGTCTGTTACAACACGGGGTAAACTCCTCTGCTAATTTAAACCTGACACTCAGTGAAGCTCACATCGCACTGGAATCAGTTAAAATTCAAGAGGCAAAGAACTATCCCAGAGGTCACTCTTTAAAGTAAAAATTAACAACTTTATTCTTTAAGTTCAATGGAGAGTATTAAAATCAACAGCCATTTACAACTCCTTTCCCTTAAACCTATCTTTTACATCCCACTCTACAATACTGGTCCGATAAAAAATCCCAATTAAGAGTTACAAACAAAAATCACAATTCAAAACTGAGTCAGCTTTGTCGATTCTCCTTTGTAGATTTTCCACTGTAGATTTTCTCTTAGTCAGCTTCGATGTTCTGCTGCACAAACTTTTTATAGACAGGTACCTTTCAGAGAGCTGTTCTGTTAGCAGTCTGTACTTGTTGGTGACTTGGAATTCTCCTCCTAACTTTTAAAAATGTCTAGTTTTATACCCCAAAACATCAGATTTTTCATTGGTTTTAATATTATCAAAACACTAAATTCAAATTTGACTGGATTTTGGTATCTTGGGGCATAATTAAAACTGATTGGCCGAATTTGACTTTGTTTTCGTTTCATGGCAACTCATCTCCAGCTATTTGTTTCGACCAAATGCTACATTTTTACTTTGTTCAGGACTCTCTGTGCTTTGTCAATCCTTGCTAGCTTTTCAACTCTCTTGACTGTACAGTACACACCTACACCTTCATAACAGGTCTCATAAGAGATGAGCATGTAAACTTAAAGCACATGGGAGTTGGGGTGTCGTGCTGAATTGGATAGTCAACTGGTGGGCAGATGGGGAAACAAACAGTATGTATAAATAAGTCTTTTTCTGAGTAGCAGGCAATGACTAGTGGGGTACCACAGGTGTCAATGCTTGGACCCCAGCTATTCACAATTTATATTAAATTTTTGGATGAAGGATGCTCACCTTTGGTGACTGGTGTTTAAGGACACCGAAGTCTCATTTCCCATTGACACTGAAAATATGTTCTAAAGACCGTTTTTTGATAGAAACATTAGATTAGATTACTTACAGTGTGGAAACAGGCCCTTCGGCCCAACAAGTCCACACCGACCCGCCGAAGCGCAACCCACCCAAACCCATTCCCTTACATTTACCCCTTCACCTAACACTATGGGCAATTTAGCGTGGCCAATTCACCTAACCTGCACATTTTTGGATTGTGGGAGGAAACCGGAGCACCCAGAGGAAACCCACGCAGACACAGGGGGAATGTGCAAACTCCACACAGAGAGTCGCCTGAGGCGGGAATTGAATCTGGGTCTCTGGCGCTGTGAGGCAGCAGTGCTAACCACTGTGCCACCGTGCTGCCCCATAGGGCCATTCAGCCCATTGAGCCTGTCCCATCATTTTATACAAGCAGAGCTGATCAAACCATTACCCCATTCCCATTATCTTGTACACCATTGGTAAACAGAAATGTATCGCTCTCTATCTTCAACGTACTCGAAGACTGAACCCTCTGTGGTAAAGAATTCCAAAGAAAAACAGCCCCCTGAGTAAAAAAAAATCCTCATTTCAAATCTAAATGGTATCCCCCTTATTTTTAAATTGTGTCCCTAGGGACTCCTGAACCAACCAAAACATTTTACCTACTTTTGTCCTGTCTATACCTTTTGAAGCATTTTGTAAGTTTCAATGAGATCACCTCTTACTCTTCAAAACTCTAAATAATACAGGCTCAGCTCAACGCTATGGAGATGAAGAAACAAATCGTCACATTTGCATAGCAGATGGATGTGATTCAAATACCATTATCATGTTTTCAATATTTTTGTAATATGTGTCAAACAACTTTGAATGAATAAGTACTTTTCTGACAAAGTGGAAAGGGGAGATGTTCTTTGAATACATTTAGAGGAGCTCAAACGACTTTTCAAAATCTTGGCACATGAATAATTATGCTGTTCCATAAGCCATTATCTGTCTTCCCTGCTCACTGATAGGAAGACACATGCATTGTAATAGGTTCCTGCTTTTGACAAGATGTTTCTAATAGGACAGAGGTTAACCAAAGGTAAATCTGTCAGCAGCATGTTCCTGGTCTTGTGTTTAACTAAACTGTTCTCTATTACTGAAAGTAATATAATAAATAAAATGGGAAATGTGATAGCATGGAGTCATGAGCAAAGTTGGATAGAGTGAATTACATGCAACAATGCCATGTCTTTACAGTCGCCTTTAATGTTGCAAAATTCGCAACAGTCCTACTTTAAAGAAATATTACCAACCAGCATCAAACCCATGTGCAATCCTGTTTAGACAAATAAATGTGTGAGTGTGTGTGAATTCTCTTTTATTCATTTGCAGGATGTGGGCATCACTGGCTGGCCAGCATTTATTACCCATCTCTAGTTGCCCTTGAGAAGGTGGTGCCTTCTTGGTAAGCTGCCTTCTTGATCCGCTGCAATCTATTCTCTGTGGGTTGACCCACAATGCCATTTGGGAGGGAATTTCAGGGCTTTGACCCAGCAACAGTTAAGGAACAGCGATACATTTCCACGTCAGGATGGCGAATGACTTGGAGGGGAACATGAAAGTGGTGGTGTTCCCATGTATCTGCTGCCCTTGTCCTTCTAGATGGAAGTGGTGGTGGTTTTAGAAGGTGCTGTCTGAGGATCTTTGGTGAATTTCTGCAGTGTATCTTTATAGATAATCTACCCTGCTGCTTCTGAGTGGAGGGAGTGGATGTTTCTGGATGTGGTGCCAATCAAGCGGGCTGTTTTGTCCTAGATGGTGTCAAACTTCTTGAGTGTTGTTGGAGCTGCACCCATCCAGACAAGACAATTCCATCACTCCTGACTTGTAGATGATGGACAGGCTTTGGGGTGTTAGGAGGTAAATTAATCATTACAGTATTCTTAGCCTCTGAACTGCTCCTGTAGCCACTGTATTTATATGGCGAGTCCAGTTGAATTTCTGATCAATGGCAACCCCATTGATAGTTGAGAGTGAGGTATTCAGTGATGGTTACATCATTGAATGTCAAAGAATGGTGATTGGACTGTCTCTTATTGCTGATGGTCATTACTTGGCATTTGTGTGCTATGAATGTGTGTAAGGATGCACACGCAGAGCTGTATAAATCCCCGCCAATCGTCGCTTGTTCCTTTTCTTTCCTTTGCTATGTGTCTACATGAACTGATGAGGAAAGCCTGTTGGCTTAGTGTTCGGTACCACATGCTGATTGGAAACCAGAGTAGGCCAAGTGAAATGATCTCTCGTAGCCTTTGTTGAAGGAGGTTCCAAAGCTTCATCCAGCCTCGCCTCCCCCCCCTCCATTGCATCACAGGAATTCTCACTGGGAGGTGATGATAAGGAGCAACTCCTGGACTCTCTGTAGCACAGCTGACCTCAGCCCCAGGCTAACATCCACAGGAGCGACGACAAGAGAAATTACTGAGCCTGGAAACACTCATAAAGTCAGGCAGCATCGGTGGAGAAAGTGCTATGGATCAGGCCAGACCCCCTCAAGACACTTCAAGAAAGTATCCCAGACCCTAACTTTGCTCGCTGTTTGAAGCAGGTGCAGGTGGATATTTCAGGGGTGATGCAGCTGACCCAGCCATTTAGTTTTAAACAAAACAGAATTTATTTACAAGATTACTGAATGAAACAGAAACAAAAGAGAACAGAGTATAGAATAACTTAACCTATCTGAAAGCCCAACAGATCATCCCAAATAATTACAGCGATTACCATAAACACCCTTGGTAAAAAAGGTAAAATCAAACACAGAGTCTTACAGGAGAGAGAAAGAGAACAGAGTATAGAATAATTTAACCTATCTGAAAGCCCAACAGATCGTCCCAAATAATTACAGCGATTACCATAAACAACCCTTGGTAAAAAAGGTAAAATCAAACACAGAGTCTTACAGGAGAGAGAGAGATGGCAGAAGAATTCAGCATGGAACAGTTTCCATGGAGCTGTTTCTTAGATCAGTCTCAAAACTGACTGCATTCAGTGAACAGCCAGACTGCTAAAACCAAACCAAACCAAACCAGAGGAAAGCTGAGCTGGGAGAACTGGCCGCTCCCCTTTCATTGTGCAAGTGTTTCTTTTTAAATTGAAAACATTCTCAAGTAGTTAAATCCCAACTTTTCAGAATTGCTACTTTTACAACCTGTTTGAAAAAAGCACCAAGGACAGCATAACATTGTTAAAGGAGCAGCATCATCATAAAAGGAACAACATTAATGCGTCTGTCTGAACCTTCTGTGTAATGTTGGAGTCCAAATGGCTGAATCTGATAAAGCAACTTGTGCAAAGTGGGAGCAGCTCCGAGGAATCTTCTCTTTTCACTACTCCCAGGTTTTCCAATCTAAATGTTGATGAGCTTGAATTTTGTTTTAATATCGAGAGAATATTTAGAGAATAATTCTGGTGCAGTGCTAATGTCCCTACTCCTGGACCAGAGGCTCTGGTGTGACTTGTTGGTTGTGAAACATCCATTCATAATGCAGACAAACAGGTAAGTTGTCTACTTTACATTGCCTCCAGCCGGGATGGCTATTAGTAGGAGAGTTTCCTGATCAGTTGTCTAGCAAAAAGTAATGGCAAACCCCACTGCAATATGTGTTCGGAGCAACCCAATGGAATTCCTTTGGCAAGCCACGGAAAAGAGGGCAGACCAAATGGAATGATTGGCACCCCATCCACAAACAGTTCCATGTATAATTCTAGTAGCCCTGCTATAGGAAGGATGCTATTAAACTGGAAAAGGTGTAGAAAAGATTTACAAGGATGTTACTGAGACTGGAGGGTTTTGGGTTGTATGGAGAGCCTGGATAGGCTGGGATTTCTTTCACTGGAGCGTAGGAGACTGAGGGGGTCCTTATAGAGTTTTATAAAATCATGAGGACTATAGATAAGGTGACTAGCCAAGGTCTTTTCTCTAAGGTAGGGGAGTCCAAATCTAAAGGGCATAGGTTTAAGGTGAGAGGGGAAAGATTTAAAACAAAGAAGAACAAAGAACAAAGAAAATTACAGCACGGGAACAGGCCCTTCGGCCCTCCAAGCCTGCACCAATCCAGATCTTTATCTAAGCCTGTTGCCTATTTTCTAAGGATCTATATCCCTTGGCTCCCAGCCCATTTCATGTATGTGTCCAGATATATCTGAAATTATGCTACAGTGCCCACCTCTACCACTTCGGTTGGCAATACGTTCCAGGCACCCATCACCCTCTGCATAAAGAACTTTCCATGCATATCTCCCTTAAACGTTTCCCCTCTCATCTTGAACTCGTGATCCCTAGTAATTGATTCCCCACTCTGGCAAAAAGCATCTTGCTATCCACCCTGCCTATACCTCTCATGATTTTGTAGACCTCAGTCAGGTCCCCCCTCAACCTCTGTCTTTCTAATGAAAATAATTCTAACCTACTCAACCTGTCTTCATAGCTAGCACCCTCCATACCAGGCAACATCCTAGTGAACCACCATCTCCAAAGCACCCACATACGTTTGGTAATGTGGTGACCAGAAATGTATGCAGCATTCGAAATGTGGCCAAACTAAAGTCCTATACAACTGTAACATGATCTGCCAATTCTTGTACTCAATACCCTGTCCGATGAAGGAAAGCATGCCGTATGCCTTCTAGACTGCTCTATCGACCTGCGTTGCCACCTTCAGGATACCATAGACCTGCCCACCCAGATCTCTCTGTACATCAATTTTCCCAGGGCTTTTCCATTTACTGTATAGTTTGCTCTTGAATTGGATCTTCTAAAATGCATCACCCTTGCATTTGCCCGGATTGAGCTCCATCTGCCATTTCTCTGCCCAACTCTCCAATCTATCTATATTCTTCTGTAGTCTCTGACAGTCCCCTTCACTATCTGCTACTCCACCAATCTTAGTGTCATCTGCATACTTGCTAATCAGACCACTTCCTCAAGATCATTTATGTATATCACAAACAACAGTGGTCCCAACACGGATCCCTGTGGAACATCACTGGTCACAGTTCTCCATTTTGAGAAACTCCCTTCCACTACTACTCTCTGTCGCTTGTTGTCCAGCCAGTTCTCTATCCATCTAGCTAGTGCATCCTGGACCCCATGCGACTTCACTTGCTCCATCTGTCTACCATGGTGAACCTTATCAAACACCTTCCTGAAGTCCATGTATATGATATCTAAAGCCCTTCCCTCATCAATCAACTTTGTCACTTCCTCAAAGAATTCTATTAACTCAGTAAGACATGACCTTCCCTACACAAAGCCATGTTGCCTATCACTGCTAAGCCCATTTTCTTCCAAATGAGAATAGGCCCTATCCCTCATTATCTTCTCCAGCAGCTTTCCTACCACAGATGTCAGGCTCACCGGTCTATAATTACCTAGAGTATCCCTGCTACCCTTCTTAAACAAGGGACATCATTATCAATTCTCCAGTCCTCTGGGACTTTACCCGTGTCCAAGGATGCTGCAAAGATATCTGTTAAGGACCCAGCTATTTCCTCTCTCGCTTCCCTCAGTAACCTGGGATAGATCCTATCTGGACCTGGGGACTTGTCCACCTTAATGCCTTCTAGAATACCAACCTGCCTCATTATGCCGACTTGACCTAGAGTAATCAAATGTCTATCCCTAACCTCTACATCCGTCTCATGAGAATAGACCCTATCCCTCAATATCTTCTCTAGTAGCTTCCCTACCACTGATGTCGGGTTCACCGGTCTATAATTACTTGGATTATCCCTGCTACTCTTCTTAAACAAGGGGACAACATTAGCACCCTTATCAACCTCTCTTTAGAAGCCTAGGAGAAAGTGAGGACTGCAGATGCTGGAGATCAGAGTTGAAAATGTGTTGCTGGAAAAGCGCAGCAGGTCAGGCAGCATCCAAGGAGCAGGAGAATCGACGTTTCGGGCATGAGCCCTTCATCAGGAACCGAAACGTCGATTCTTCTGCTCCTTGGATGCTGCCTGACCTCTCTTTAAAAGCCTATCAAATGTCAAATGTGGATTTACCTTCAAATGTGGATATCAAATATCAAATGTGGATTTACCTTCAAACAGTTGCTCCCAATCTATACTTCCCAGCTCCTGCCAAATTTTGCAATAGTTGGCCTTCCCCCAATTTAATATTCTTCCTTTAGGACCACTCTCGTCTTAGTCCATGAGTATTCTAAAACTTAAGGAATTGTGAACACTATTCCCAAAGTGATTCCCTACTGAAACATCAACCACCTGGCCGGGCTCTTTCCCCAACACCAGATCCACTATGGCCCTTTCCCATGTTGGATTATTTACATACTGCTCTATGAAATCCTCCTGGATGCTACTCACAAATTCTGCTCCATCTAGACCTCTAACACTAAGTGAATCCCAGTTAACATTGGGAAAATTAAAAGAGACCTGAGGGGAAACAGGTGAGTCCCAGAGACAGGTCTCAGGCCAGGCCAGGCCAGAGTAGGAATGACAAGTCCAGGTGAGTTCCAGAGATAGGTCTCAGGCCAGGCCAGTGTGGGAATTACGAGTCCAGGTGAGTCCCAGAGACAGGTCTCAGGCCAGGCCAGTGTGGGAATGACAAGCCCAGGTGAGTCCCAGAGACAGGTCTCAGGCCAGGCCAGGCCAGTGAGGGAATGACAGGTCCAGGTGAGTCCTGGAGACAGGTCTCAGGCCAGGCCAGGCCAGTGTGGGAATGACAAGCCCAGGTGAGTCCCAGAGACAGGTCTCAGGCCAGGCCAGGACAGTGTGGGAATGACAAGCCCAAGGAGTCCCAGAGGCAGGTCTCAGGCCAGGCCAGGCCAGTGTGGGAATGACAAGTCCAGGTGAGTCCCAGAAACCGGTCTCAGGCCAGGCCAGTGGGGGAATGACAAGTGCAGGTGAGTCCCAGAAACAGGTCTCAGGCCAGGCCAGGCCAGTGTGGGAATGACAAGTCCAGGTGAGTCCCAGAGACAGGTCTCAGGCCAGGGCAGGACAGTGTGGCAATGACAAGTCCAGGTGAGTCCCAGAGACAGGTCTCAGGCCAGGGCAGGACAGTGTGGGAATGACAAGTCCAGGTGAGTCCCAGAGACCGGTCTCAGGCCAGGGCAGGACAGTGTGGGAATGACAAGTCCAGGTGAGTCCTGGAGACAGGTCTCAGGTCAGGGCAGGACAGTGTGGGAATGACAAGTCCAGGTGAGTCCCAGAGACAGGTCTCAGGCCAGGCCAGTGTAGGAATGACAAGTCCAGGTGAGTCCCAGAGATAGGTCTCAGGCCAGGCCAGTGTGGGAATGACACGCCCAGGTGAGTCCCAGAGACAGGTCTCAGGCCAGGCCAGTGTGGGAATGACAAGTCCAGGTGGGTTCCAGAGCTAGGTCTCAGGCCAGGCCAGTGTGGGAATTACTAGTCTAGGTGAGTCCCAGAGACAGGTCTCAGGCCAGGCCAGGCCAGTGTGGGAATGACAAGTCCAGGTGAGTCGCAGAGGCAGGTCTCAGGCCAAGCCAGGCCAGTGTGGGAATGACATGCCCAGGTGAGTCCCAGAGGCAGGTCTCAGGCCAAGCCAGGCCAGTGTGGGAATGACATGCCCAGGTGAGTCCCAGAGGCAGTCTCAGGCCAGGCCAGTGTTGAATGACAAGTCCAGGTGAGTCCTGGAGACAGGTCTCAGGCCAGGCCAGGCCAGTGTGGGAATGACAAGCCCAGGTGAGTCCCAGAGACAGGTCTCAGGCCAGGCCAGGCCAGTGTGGGAATGACAAGTCCAGGTGAGTCCCAGAAACAGGTCTCAGGCCAGGCCAGTGTGGAAATGACAAGTCCAGGTGAGTCCCAGAAACAGGTCTCAGGCCAGGCCAGTGTGGGAATGACAAGCCCAGGGAGTCCCAGAGACAGGTCTCAGGCCAGGCCAGGCCAGTGTGGGAATAACAAGTCCAGGTGAGTCCCAGAAACAGGTCTCAGGCCAGGCCAGTGTGGGAATAACAAGTCCAGGTGAGTTCCAGAGATAGGTCTCAGGCCAGGCCAGGCCAGTGTGGGAATGACAAGTCCAGGTGAGTCACAGAGGCAGGTCTCAGGCCAGGCCAGTGTGGAAATGACAAGTCCAGGTGAGTCGCAGAGACAGGTCTCAGGCCAGGCCAGGCCAGTGTGGGAATGACAAGCCCAGGTGAGTCCCAGAGACAGGTCTCAGGCCAGGCCAGTGTGGGAATGACAAGCCCAGGTGAGTCCCGGAGACAGGTCTCAGGCCAGGCCAGGCCAGTGTGGGAATGACAAGCCCAGGTGAGTCCCAGAGGTGACTGGAGCAAAGGCCAGTGCAGGGGCAGTGGCGAGTCCCTTGGGGATTGCAAGTGAGGATTGCTGTCCAGCCTCTCCTATACACTTGGCCTGGCAGTTTGAAAGTTGGTATGGACTTGATTAAAAGACTAAATTGAGAGTACTTTTAAAAAGAAAGCTTCTTAATCCTTTATTCTTGTGCTGAACTTTTATTTATAATTGTCTCAAGTCTGTAACAAATACTTCAGTGTTATGTACCCAGACACCCTGTACCTAAGATGGCTGTACCGAGTAGCGACATTACAAATTTTTCACTGCACTCATTCGAGTTCAGGTGACAATAAAGGCTCAGTCATTCATCTCATTCAAATTCATTTAATTCATTCATTCGCTTTTTCACACAGAGGGTGGTGCGTGTATAGAACGAACTGCCAGAGGAAGTGGTGGAGCTGGGTAAAATTACGACATTTTAAAGACATTTAGACAGGTACATGCATAGGAAGGGTTAAGTGGTATATTGGCCAAATGAGAGGAGTTGAGTTTAGGAAACCTGGTTGGCATAGACATGTTTCCAAGCTGGATGGCTCTAAGACTCTATTTGCTCCCTCCATCAATAATACTCAGTAACAGCAGTGTGTACTCTCCACAAGGTACACTGCAGAAATTCACCAAGCCTCCTTAGACAGCTCCTTCCAAACCCATGACCACTTCCATCGAGAAGATTCATATGAATTCCAACACAAGTATGTTCTCCTCCAAGCCATTGACCATCCTGATTTGGAAACATATCGCCAGTCCTACAAGGTCGCTGGTCAAAATCCTGGAATTCCCACAACACACGGACTGCTGCAGTACAAGAAGGCAGCTCACCACCACCTTCTCAAGGGCAGCTAGGGATGGAGAATAAATGCTGACCCTGCCAGTGACAACCATATCCTGTGAAAGAATTTAAAACATGGAACAGATAAGCCAAATCATGGATCAGGAGACTTTTCCTGTGGTGTCATTCTGACTGTGTGGATTTGATGAGTAGCTGCTGTGTGCAGAGTGTGTGCTTTGATCTGGTAATCGCTCTGTTACCCCCCTCCATCCCTACGTTCATAGAAATAATGTGACGTTTCCTTTTTGCTCTTTGCTGAAGAACGCCAGAGGTAATCAGATGAGAAACAGCTTCTAT
This sequence comes from Chiloscyllium plagiosum, assembly GCF_004010195.1. Lineage (NCBI taxonomy): Eukaryota > Metazoa > Chordata > Chondrichthyes > Orectolobiformes > Hemiscylliidae > Chiloscyllium > Chiloscyllium plagiosum. Next base: position 13,152,594 of record NC_057719.1, read on the forward strand.
TTTAAAGCCTAATCCATCTGCAAGTGCTATTGATAACATCACAGTGTATGCCTTAATGGTTGAACTTCACAATAGCAAGAGTGACTAAAATGCTGACAAGTGAGAGAGTTTGAATGCATTTCTGATTGAATACTGTATCGATCTAATGTTCTTCAAACTGTTGAAATATACCCATTATATTGGAGCCACACTCTGAAATTGGAGTCTGTATCGAGGAACACTCTATCTAAGCACCTGCCCCAGGGGTGGCACAGTGGCTCAGTGGTTAGCACTGCTGCCTCACAGCACCAGGGACCTGGGTTTGATTCCACCCTCGGGGGACTGTCTGTGTGGAGTTTGCACATTCTTCCCGTGTCGGCGTGGGTTTTCTCCTGGTGCACGGTTTCTTTCCACAATCCGAAGATATGCAGGTTGGGGTGGATTGGCTGTGCTAAATTGCCCCACAGTGTCCAGGTATGTGCAAACTGGGCGGGTTTAGTCATGAGAAATGTAGGGTGGAGGGGTGGCATGCTCTTCACAGGGTTGGTGTGGACTTGATGGGCTGAATGGCCTGCTTCCACTCTGTAGGGATTTTGACATATTGATATTATTCAAGGCAGCAATGGAACTGGTTTCCTCATCAGGGGTGACAGCCAACATCAGATACCCGCTGTAAACTTGCAAAGCTGCACCCCTGTCATATTCCTTCAACCTTTGTAAACATCTTGACTAGATCACCATTTGCTTTGCGGAAGTTTGAGGACCGTGAAGAATTTTGGAGCCCCGATTACTTTGTTATGAGGTCTTGTTGTAGGGGGCTATTCAGGTCTGTCTAGTCTCACAAAAGTATGTAGCTCAGGTTATTGATGGTCATTATTTGCAGCTCAAGATGTAAAATAGATTGGACCATCACAGCAGGTTACAGTTTCTGCTTCGTTCATGTGACTCTGACTCTACCTCACTCCCACCCCCATCCCCACCTTCCTATTTATCTCTCAGTCCCCTTCACCTTCCCCCCCCTCCCCACCCCACATTCCTGATTAAGAGCTTATGCCCGAAACGTCGACTCTCCTGCTCCCTGGATGCCGCCTGACTTGCTGTGCTTTTCCAGCGCCACACTTTTCGACATCACACACGTTTCTGATGCTAACCGTGTGACTCAGCAAACGTTTCTGAAACTGTTTCGACGTGATGCATTCATTCCCTGGCACCTCACAAAAGGGGGATTCATCCTTGGCAAGTTATTGTGCGGACGAACTTGTGCACAGAGTCCTGTCCCTGTCTTTAAATTCATACACAAAACGTGAGCATTGCTGCCTGGGACAGCATTCATTGCCCATTCCTAACTGTCCGCAGGATAGTTGAGCGTCAATGACATTGTTGTGAGTCTGGAGTCACATGTAGACCAGATCAGATGAGCACGGCAGATTTCCTTCCCTGAAGGGCATTAATGAATCAGGTGGGCGTTCCCCTCTTGACAATTGACAACATGATTACCATTAGACTCCTGATTCTTATTGGATACCTGTTTCACCATCTGCTGTAGTAAGATTTGAACCCAAATCCCCAGGAACAGGCCAGAATCACTGGACTGATAGTCTGCTGCCAATAACACTAGGCCGTTGCCTCCCTAGTCTGGTGAGGATGCGGTGGTGTGATAACTTGCGTGACATTGCTAGAACTTGGCAATGAAGTAGACAGGAAGTCTGATGACCACACTGACTCCCCCACCATTTTGTTACACACGTATTAAAACTGTTGCTTTTGCTGCTTCTCCTACTCCGTCTTTCCAGCATCCTCGACAATGTGGCTCTCTGTATAAAGAAAACTCAGCTCAGTGTCTGCCAACTTATCTCTTGCCATCTCGTGTCCCACAGCTTTCGTTTGTTGACAGCCTGCTTGTTTGTCAAGGACAATGAGAGAAGTTAACAGCAAAAGATTGAAAGTGACAGTTGGCAAGACATTCAGAATAACTGAACACAAAGCCAGATATCTGAGAGGGAAGTCTAATCCGCTCTATACTCTATTCTCCACAGTGCACGACACTAACAGGTCAGTAGTTATTACTTTCCCAATCAACTGGGTAGCCTTGGCAGGGACATTGTGCGAGAAGAGAATATGACTTTGGACTCTGAGGGACTTGTGGATGGTGATTGTTGTTTAATAATCCATGACACCCGCCTCCCCCCTCATGATATGGAGCAGTTAAAATCTTTGGAGACAGTTTACACAGCATCGACATTACGTACAAGTCTCACGTTTCTTAAATATTGATGTATTGCAGGTTTATTTCTTCTGCTCTGTGCAGATTTCCATTACCAATCTCTACTTTAATGAGAAAGTGAGGACTGCAGATGCTGGAGATCAGAGCTGAAAATGTGTTGCTGGAAAAGCGCAGCAGGTCAGGCAGCATCCAAGGAACAGAAGAATTGACGTTTCGGGCATAAAGTTCCTGAAGAAGGGCTTATGCCCGAAACGTCAATTCTCCTGTTCCTTGGATGCTGCCTGACCTGCTGCGCTTTTCTAGCAACACATTTTCGGCTCAATCTCTACTTTGCCCAATCGCCATTTCTGATCCCCTAACACCCCACACAAACACATACACTGACACATATAGGTACACACACATGTATACATAGGCACACACAAAAACACAGGGCCAGTAGAACTGAAGGGAAGAAAGGATAGTGAGGTACTTTATTAGTACATGATGGAATCAGTACCATAGCAAGAAATGGTTATGGATCAGAAGATATAGAATCCATATTGATGGAGATAATAACTAGCAAGTGGAAGAAGACACTGTATGAGTAGTCTGTAGACTCCCTAAGAGTTCCTATACAGGGGGATAGAGAGTAAGCCAGGAAATATTGAGGACATGTAAAAAAAAAGGCAGTATTTTAAGCATAAACGACTTTCATCTTCATGTAGATAGGGAAAATCAAATAGGCAGAAGCAGCCACAAGGAGGAAATCATAGAGTGTATTTGGGACAATTTCCTAGATCAAACTGTTGTCGATTCAACCAGCGATCAGGCTATTTCAGATCATGTGATGTGTAATGATCACAAATAAAAGATCCCTCAGGGAATAGTGACCTTTAAGGTCACTATTCCCTGAGGGATCTTTTATTTGTGATCATTACACATCACATGATCTGAAATAGCCTGATCGCTGGTTGAATCGACAACAGTTTGATCTAGGAAATTTAATGCTCATTGAGAAAGAAAACTTGGGTCAGAAAGAGCTATGCTAAACTTATATAGGGGTGATTCAGAAGGAATGAGCGCCGAGCTGGCTATTATAGAATGGGAAAGGAGTTTAGGAACACAGACATATGAGGAACAATGGCATACATTTAAGAAAATAGTTCATGGCTCACAGCAAAAATACATCCTAGTGAGCAAGAGGAATACTTGAAAGGGGGGAACCCAAGCCTGATTAACCAGGGAACTTAACGATAGCACCAAACTAAAAGAAAAATCTTACAATATAATAAAGATTAGTAGTAAGCTAGAGGATTGGGAAAGGGTTTAAACAACAACACAAGATGACCAAAATATAATAGAGTGGGAGAAAATAAAATTGGATGGTAAATTTGCAAGTAATACTAAGATGGGCAAAAAGAACTTCTTTAAATCCGTAAAAAGGAAGAGAGTAGCCAGAGTGAAATAGGCCTTTTAGAGAATAAGGGGAATTAATGATGGCAGACTAGGAAAGGTAGAGAAGTTGAATAAATATGTTGCATCAGTCTTCACAGTAGACAACACTATTAATATTCCAAAATTATTAAATATTTAAGGGGCACAAGGAGGACAGGAAATAAATATAAGAACTATCACTAGAGAAAAGATACTAGGTAAAAAAAAGGGCGCCATGGGACCTGATGGGATGTATCCTAATATATTATAATAACTAGTTACGAAGAGGATGTTTTCCCTGGTTGGGGAGTCTGGAACCAAGGGTCACAGTCTCAGGATTTGGGATGGGCCATTTTGGACTGAGATGAGAAAACATTTCTTCATCAGACAGAGCTCAAACTGTGGAGCTCCGTGCCACAGAAGGCCGTGGAGGCCAAGTCACTGAGTATATTCAAGAAAGAGATTGATAAATATTCAGGCTTTAAAGGCATCAGTGGACAAGGAGGGAAAGTGGGAACATGGTGCTGAGATAGAGGATCAGATGTGTGCATATTGAATGGTGGAGCAGGCTTGAAGGACTGAATGGCTGACTCCTTCTATTTCTGTGTTTCCAATGACACAAATAGAGGATTGGCTAAGTAATCGAAGATGGAGAGTTGGAATGGGAGGGGAGCATTTTCAGGTGTCACTGGTGGAATACCACAGGGCTTACAACTGCAGCCACAATTATTTACAATGTATATTAATGACCAGGATGATGATAATGAATGTACTATCACCAGGTCTGCATGTAACACAAAAATAGGTGGAAGGCAAGTAGTGAGGTTGACATAAAGAGTGTGCAGATGGATAAGACCAGAAGAAATAGAAACAGCAGAAGGCTGTTCATCCCCTTGAGCCTATTTTGCCACTCAATTGCATCACTACAGATCTGACATCCCTCATGTCCATTTTTCTGCCCTTTCCACATAACCCACGAATCTCCTAATGATCAAGAATATATCCATCTCAGCCTTAAAAAACCACAAGGACTCTATCCCCACCACTCTCTGTGGCAAGGTGTTCCAAAGTCTCACAAAGTTCTGAGAGAAGAAATTCCTTCCTATCTCAGTCTTAAATTGACACCTCTTAATTCTGAGACTACGCCCTCTGGTTCCATGGGGGGGGGGGGAGGGGGGGGAGCGGGGGGAAACATCCTGTCAGCACTTACTCTGTCAAGCCTTTTAAGAATCTTTGATGTCTCATTCTTCTAAACTCTAATGAATAGAGTCCTAACCTGTTTAATCTTTGCACATAACTCAATCCCTCAATAATAGGGATCATCTTAGTGAATCTTCTCTGAACTGCCTGCAATGAAATCATATCTTCCCTTAAATAACGGGACTAAAGCTGTTCCCAGTACTCCAGATGTGTTCACACCAGCATCTTGTACAGTTGCAGGAAGACATCCCTTCTCTTATTCTCCAACCCCCTTGAAATAAGGATCAACACTCCATTTATCTTCTTGATGCCCTGTGTACTAGTTTTTCGTGTTTTGTGCACAAATACCTCCAAGTCCCTTTGTGTTGCTACTTTCTGCAGTTTTTCTCTATTCAAACACTACCCTGTTCTTTTGTTCATCCATTCAAAATAAATAACTTCACATTTTCCCACATTATACCCCATTTGCCAACTTTTTGCACACTTGCTAGATAGAGACAGGTCAGTTTGAGTTGAAAAAAGAAACAGGTAAAAACAATGACAGCAGATGCTAGAAACCAGATTCTGGATTAGAGTGGTGCTGGAAAAGCACAGCAGTTCAGGCAGCATCCGAGGAGCAGGAAAATCGATGTTTCGGGCAAAAGCCCTTCATCAGGAAAGAGGCAGAGAGCCTGAAGGGTGGAGAGATAAATGTGAGGAGGTGGGGATGGGGAGAAAGTAGCATAGAGTACAACAGGTGAATGGGGGTGGGGATGGAGGTGATCGATCAGGGAGGAGGGTGGAGTGGATAGGTGGAAAGGAAGATAGGCAGGTAGGACAAGTCATGGGGACAGTGCTGAGCTGGAAGTCTGGAACTGGGGTGAGATGGGGGAAGGGGAAATGAGGAAACTGTTGAAGTCCACATTGATGCCCTGGGGTTGAAGAGTCCCGAGGCGGAAGATGAG
>NC_057719.1:13158493-13167961 GCF_004010195.1 Chiloscyllium plagiosum
GTGGACCTGACCAGGTAGTCACAGAGGGAACGGGGTCTTTGCGGAAGGCGGAAAGGGGTGGGGAGGGAAATATATCCCTGGTGGTGGGGTCTGTTTGGAGGTGGCGGAAATGTCGGTGGATGATTTGGTTTATGTGAAGGTTGGTAGGCTGGATGGTGAGCAAAAAAACCTGGCTAATAGAATACAATATGGGAAGTTGTGAAGTTATGGGCACTGCCAGGAGAATAGAGGAGCTAAATATTCACTAAATGGAGAAAGGGTGCAGAAAGCTACAGGACAGAAGGATTTGTGAATCCTCATGCATAAACCAATAAAACTTAGCCTTTTTGTCCAAAGGCAATGGAATATGAAACTAGGGAAGTCTTGCTAAACCAAAATAAGGCACTAGTCAGACCATAACTGGAATACCGGGAACATCTGTGGGCTGCTGACAACAAGTGTGGAAAGCCTGTCTTATGAGGAGAGGTTGAGTAGGTTGGACCTGTACTCATTGGAATTGATCAGAATCAGAGATGACCTTATTGAAACAGTCAGGATTAACAGGGTAGATGCACACCAGTTGCTTGCCTTTGTGGGAGAGTCTAAGACCAGAGGGCGTGATTTCAGAGTAAATGTAGGACAGACATAAGGAAGATTATTTTTCTATCAGAGGGCAGAAAACCTGTGGAATTCTTTACCATTGAAGGTTGCAGAGGTTGGATTATTACATTTATTCAAGACTAAGACAGTCAAATTTTTAACCGGTAAGGGAATCAAGGATTATGGGGGTAAATTGGGAAAGTGGAGTTGAAGATGATCATGTTGAATGGCGGAGCGGGTTTGGTGGGCTGAATGGCCTACGTCTGGTCCTTTGTTTTATGGTCTTACAAAATATCACACACATACTTCTCTAACCTACGTGGAAAGAGCTTATGAACAACTTGAAACAAAAACACAAATCTCTGGAGGAACTCAGCAAGTCTGGCAGCACCTATGGAAAGAAATCAGAGTCAATGCTTTGGGTCCAATGACCCTTTTTCAGCACTAATAGTGGTCAGGGAAAGGTGGTGTATATTTTGAGGACAGTAGGGTGGGGAAAGGAGGTTAAAGGAATAAGCGATAGTTGCAGATGGAGTCCACAGAGAGAGAGAGAGAGAGAGAGAGAGAGTATGCTTCAACTTTAGTCATTATTGATAACTCCAGTCCCCTTCCTGTTTGTAGTTTTGCTTCATAACTGCTCTAGTGAATAATTCTCAACCTTTAATTGCTGCCCTTTTCCCCTTCTATGATGTTTCTTGACTTTGGCTGAAGGTGTTTCCCCATAGTCCTCTGGTTTTCTCTTGGTATTTAAGGGAACAGTAGCAGATAATAACACGAGACCAGTAATGCAGAGGCCCAGACTGACGTTCATTTACATCCTACAGCAGAGGAGCTCAAATCCAGCAAATAAATATATCTGGAAGCTTAAAGTTTATGTCAATAGCAGTAACCGTGTAAATACTGCCCATCTTAAACATTCAACTGTTTCATTAATGTCCTGTCGCGAAGGAATTCCATCATTTTCACCTTGACTGGTCTACAAATGACTGCAGGCCCATAGCAATGTGGGAGCCTCTCAACTGTTTGCTGCAATGGCTGCTTGTCGAAGGGTAATTTTTTTCTATTCATTCATGGCTTTGCAGGCTAGGTCAGCATTTATTGCCCATCCCTAATTTGCCAGAGATTCAACCAAATTGTTTCAGGTCTGGATTGCATGTGGGTCAGACCAGGTAAGGATGGCAGTTTCCTTCTCTAAAGGGCATTAATGATCCAGATGGGTTTTGCCCACGATGGATTCATGGCTATCATGAGACTGTTAATTCCAGATTTTTATTGAATTCAAATTCTACCATCTGCTGTGGCAGAATCTGAACTTGGCTCGCCGAACATTAACTGGATCCCTGGATTAACAGCCTAATGATAACCCCAATCAGCCATCACCTCTCCCTCAGTGCTTGGAGATGGCCTGGAAATGCTGGGCTTGCTAACAAACCTCACGATGCCAGGGAAGATTAAAATGAGTGAAATGTGATATCCAGATGGCTTGTTGGAATGTGCCTTTGGTCAGACACAAGGCTTTGCTGTGCCATGCATCTCTGTCTGTTACCTTTGTTAATTGTTTTGCCGAACCATACATAGCTGCTCCAGAACGTTTTGGCCAGGCGTTCGGTTTGTCACAACCAGTAAATAAAATCAAAATTACTGACAAAAGGTCAAGCACCTAATTTCCTGTTGTTAAAGCTGATTAATTTCCCTGATTATGTCTGACATTTGATTGGCTGGGTTAATGTGTTGTCAGCAGGAGTAAGGCAGTAAATCTCATGGTAGTCCTTACATGGTAATTGTATATTAATCTACTGGAGGCCAGGAGCTGCTGCTGAATACAATCCTCAGATTATTGATTTAATTGATTGCTTGGACCTTCTGAGTGTCATAGCGCAGACCCAAGGCAGGAGAGGGAATGGGGTGGAGGTGGTGGTGGGGGAACTCAGGGCACATCCTGGCACTCACTCAAAGTGAGGAAGACCCCACATGTCCCTTAGTTAAGCTCTTCTCCCTCCTGCCATCTGGCAGAAGATACCAGAGCATTCGGTCTCTCACAGTCAGACTGTACAACACTTTCTTCCCCCAGGCCATCAGGCTCCTTAACACAGTATGATCGGACTCTTTCCCATCTGAAATTCTTTGCACGACTTGGAATTGCTGCTAGAACAATGTTTATTAATTATCATTCTTTTATTACACTGTAATTTGCGTATTTTGCACTTCTTATGCACTTTATGCCACCCTTTGTATGATCATGTAGTTTGTGCTGTCCATGTAGCACCTTGGTCCTGGAGGAACGCTGTCTCATTTGTACTGTATCAGTTGTATATGGTAGAAATGACAAATACTCTACTCTACCCTAAAACAAAAGAAACTGGCATGCACTAATTTCCTCACACAGGATGTGTGTGCCTGGCATGTTTTGCCCATCATGCACTTGCTCCAGTTAGGTGAAACTTTTTCTTTCATTTTCGCTCTGCACAAGTTAAATAAAAATCCCTTCGTTCAACAGTGACAAACTGGAAATTTTCTTTTAGGTGATTTTATCCCTTAGGTTCGGAGACGGAGAAGGACAATTGGTGCAATCCTACATAAATCTGGAACCTTGATTGAGAATTTTAAATGAAACAGCTTTGAATGCCAACTGGATTATTAATGTCCTTCAGGGAAGGCAAGCTGTCTTCCTGACCTGACCTGGCATACATGTGTTATGAAGATGTGGGTGTACTGTACCTTTAAGAGAGTTAAAAGCTAGCAGAACTACCTGACAGCACAGAGTGTTCTGAACAAGACTTAATGTAACCTTTTGGTCCAGCAGCTATGTAGCTGGTTGCCTGGAGACAAAAACAAATTTGAATTAGGCCAATCAGTTCAAATTATGCCCCCCCCAAAATACCAAACTCCAATCAAGTTTGAATTGAGTATATTGACAATATTAAAACACAATCTGGTGCTTTGGGGATATAAGACCATGAAAAATTGAACATTTCGGGGAGAACTGCTAGAAGACCAACAGATGTAGACTGGTAGTCAGAACTCTCTGAGAGGTATCTGTCTAGAGGAGGAGTGTGCACAGAGACAAACATCAACATTGACCTGGAAAGCAAATCTACAGAGCAAGATATAAAGAGAAGATTCAACAGCTGGCTGATTTTGAAATTTGAATTTTTCAGTAAATCCTAATCGGGGGTTTTATCGGTATTATAAAAGGAAGAGTAAAAGATAGGTTAGAGGAAGGAGTTGTAAATAGTTGTTAGTTAATTATTCCCTGTTATACTTTAAGAAATAATGTTGTTAATTTTTACTTTAAATAGTTCTGGGCCTCTCGAATTTTCACAGATTACTGCATGGGATAAATCTTTTCAATGTTTCTGGTTTAAATTAAGCAGGGGGGGTTTACCCTGAGTCATAATACATGTGACTCCAATTCCCTCCCCAACGGCATTTTGTGACTTAGAGCATGGCAGTGTGGCACAATGCCTTAGTGGTTAGCACTGCTGCCTCACAGCGCCAGGGACCCAGGTTTGATTCCAATCTCAGGTAACTGTCTGTGTGGAGTTTGCATATTCTCCTTGTGTCTGTCTGGTTTCCTCCCCCAGTCCAAAGATACATGGGCTAGGTGGATTGGCCAGGGGAAATTACATGTAGTGTGCAGGCTAGGTGGGTTCGCCATGGGAAATACAGGGATAAGTAAGGGGGTGGGTCCGGGATAGTGGTCGCTCTGGGTTTGATGGGTCAAATGGCCTGTTTCCACACTCTAGGGATTCTCTGAGCCTAAACACTTGTACAGTTTGATGAGACTTACGTTCTGCACAGCTTTAATCTCAACATGTAAGGTAGAATTCTAATCTCTGAACAATGTGGGGGAACATTTTGAGGACTAATTTTGTACATTTCAGTATACTCAGCTGTTTTATCTTGGTTTTAATTCATAACCAATGCTGTGAAGGTCATGTTTCTGCCCTCTATGACTGAGGAATTGATGGATTATTTGTGTATCTGCGTCATCATGGGGAACTGCCAACCTACACACCACTGTGTGCACAGTCCATACCATGGACTGCAGTGATTCAAAAAGGCACCACAGCCCTGTTAACAGCAATGAGTGAAGGCAAGAAATACTAGCCAGCCAGTGACACTTATGTTCCACTAGGTAAACAAAATTTCCACAGCGATGTGGTTGACTCTTAACTGCCTTCTTGGCAATTAGTGATGGGAATTCCTGTTGAAGGGCTTTTGCCCAAAACGTTGCTTTTCCTGCTCCTCAATGCTGCCTGATCTGCTGTGCTTTTCCAGCATCATACTCTCAACTCTAATTTCCAGCATCTGCAATCCTCAATTTTGCCTAGTCAATGCTGGTCCATCAAGTATTGCCCATGTCTAATGAACAATCAAAAAAGAGTCCTGCTCCCACTTAGAGTCATTGATTCCTACAGCACAGAGACAGGCCCTTTGGCCCAAGCTGATCCATGCCAAACAAAATGTCCATCCACGCTAACCCCATTTCCCTGCACTTGGCCCATATCCTTCTAAACCTTTTCTATCCATGCATTGTCCAAATGCCTTTTAAACACTGTTAATGTACCTCCCTCAACTACTTCTGCTGGCAGATCATTCCATATACGTACCGCCCTCTGTGCAAAGAAATTGCCCCTCAGGTTCCCTTTTATTCTTTCCCTTCTAACCTTAAACTGATGCCCTCTAGTCCTCGATTACCCAATGCTGGGAAAAGGATTGAATACATTCACATTGTTCATGCCTCTCATGATCTTATACATCTCTATATGGTTCCCCCCTCAGTCTTCTACGTTCTGAAGAAAAAAGTCCTAGCTTGTCCAATTTCTCCCACTTGACTACGTACCTGGCTTTGATCAATTTGCTGTAATTAACTGGTCAGGAGCAAATTATCTCAGGAGCAAATTGTCCTATTCAGTTCAAATGTCATTGTAATTAGTAAGTATTGCACCAGTCTTATCTGTGTCAATTTGTTGTGATGAACTGTGTTTTTCTACCCCTCTCTACTCTTTCAGTGGATGTGGGCTTTGCTGACAAGGCTAGCATTTGTTAAAAGTCTAATTACCCTTGAACTGAGTGAACAAACTTGTCATTCAGGGCAGTTAAAAGTCAACCGCATTGCTGTGGCTGTAGAATCACATGTTTGGAAGCATGGTAGATTTCCTTCTCTAAAGGAAATTGGTGAACAAGATGTGTTTCATGATGAAGGTTCCTGATGAAGGGCTTTTGTCCGAAATGCCAATTTCCCTGCTCCTTGGATGCTGCCTGACCTGCTGTGCTTTTCCAGCACCACTCTAATCCAGACCCTAGATGTGTTTCATGTCAACCCATAATAGATTCATGGTTACCATTACCAGGAGTAGCTTTCAATTCTTGACTTGATTCATTGAATTCAAATACCCCACCATGGCGTTCACACCCATTTCTCCTAGCATCTTATTTTCAGATGCATTCACAGGATTTTCCCAGAACAATTCCTTGGGTCTCTGGCTATGACTTAATTATCATTACAGAGATGTGGGTGACAGGGTGTTTGGGTACTGAACAGCCAAGGATATTACCAGTTGAGTGATGTTATCACTGTGCCACTGTCTTTCCTTAAATTGTTCCATTTCTATCAGTAAAATCACTCTGATTAACATGTATTGATGAAAATAGCACCCATTAATATTGTGATTAGAGTGGGGTGCCGGAATAGCACAGCAGGTCAGGCAACATCTGAGGAACAGGAAAATCGATGTTTCAGGCAAAAACCCTTCATCGGGAATCGAGAGAGGAGGAGAACTTCTTCAAGGTAGGCATCTTTGGAAGAGGATTCGCAATAAGGTTAAAATCAACTAGGAGAAAGTGAGGACTGCAGATGCTGAAGATCAGAGCCAAGATTAGAGTGGTGCTGGAAAAGCACAGCAGGTCAGGCAGCATCCAAGGAGCAGGAGAATTGACGTTTCGGGCAAAAGCCCTTCATCAGGAATTCATTCATTCCTGATGAAGGGCTCCTGCCCGAAATGCCGATTTTCTTGCTCCTCAGATGCTGCCTGACCTGCTGTGGTTTTCCAGCACCACTCTAATCTTGACTCTGATCTTCAGCATCTGCAGTCCTCACTTTCATCCATTAGTATTGTACCAATCTAATTTCCACATAGCAACACTGCCCTGAACCTGTAGTTTGTCACTTATCCTCTTCGCACAGCTGCCCCTGGGTATCCTTGTACAATGGGTAGTTCTCAAAATGGAATCTGTTGGGTCTAGTAAGAAATAGGAGCAGTAGTAGGCCATTTGACTCCTTGAGCCTGTTCCTTCATTCAGTTGGGGTGCTCCCACATTGAGACTTGTTTGCACTTCTCCTAAGTTGCCCCCCACCATTCGCTGTGGAGGCTGCCTGCAGTTTAGGGTACTCCATTCGGACTTTTCCTAATAGCACCGGTTTCCAGGCGGTGGCCAGTTACCAGGTGGGACCCAGAGGCCATCAGGGTCAGGACGCAGAAATAGCCCACCCTGTTTTAAAATCTGAGGTGCTAAAATTCAGCCCTGAGAAACTCGGCTGGGTTTGGTGTTGGTCCTGAAAGACGTTGCAGAGAATATGACGTTTAAGTGAATATTTCTTTACAGAGCTGGATTCTCATCTGTTTATAGGGAGTTAATCTTTCACGATTAAAATGGGAACTTGCTTTAAATATTTAAATGTGATGAGGTGGTTGTTGATTCTAACTTGACCAATAGCTATTTGTGTTGGATGTGAACTGACTGGGGAGGGAGGACATAAATAGACAATCAGTGTTGGTATTATAAACACTCCTTAAAATCTGGTTTGCTGGATCTGTTTAATCAGATGACAACAGGGATCTTCTGCTGCTCCCCCCAGTGTCTTGACTTTGTTGGGAGGCTTATTCAGTCACACTAGGAGAAAGTGAGGACTGCAGATGCTGGAGATCAGAGCTGAAAATGTGTTGCTGGAAAAGCGCAGCAGGTCAGGCAGCATCCAAGGAGCAGGAGAATCGACGTGTCGGGCATAAGCCCTTCTTCAGGAAATGTCGATTCTCCTGCTCCTTGGATGCTGCCTGAGCTGCTGCGCTTTTCCAGCAACACATTTTCAGCTTATTCAGTCTCACAGCAGGGTGAGGTTTGAGGATCTCGATGCTGTCCTGCCTTCATCCTGATTCAGTGCATGTCTGAGGTCCTTCTGCCAAAGTTAAATGGGGTCTGTTCAGTTATCGGATCCTCCCAGGGCCTCAAATCATGTAAATCTGGTCTTCTTCAACAAAGAGATACTGTACAGAACCGAACTGTGTTTGTGACTATATTATATATATAATATATAAAACACACACATATAAATATATAGACTTTTTTTATGAATAAACTATATTTTGAAATAAGAAGAAAAAGCAAAGAGGCTCAATGAGGCTGCTCCTCCCTCATTCCAAATGATTGAGGGCCCTAAGCAGATATACAATGTCCAGTTACAGATTCCATCCTGCCAACACTTAATATTGTGCCAAATATTTATTAGTCAACAGCAAAGTGAAAGAAAATCTGTGTGCTATGTGCAAATTGGCTCCCATGTTTCCTACATTACAAATACTTGACTGAATGTAAAGTGTTTTAAGGTGTCTGGCAGTTATGAAAAATGACGTATAAGTTCAAATCTGTTCTCCCAGGTCCCATTATTTAATACTGTTATGTTTTCATAAATGAGGCTAGGGAGGTTTCCACTGAAGGAAAGCAGTGAACCAGTTGAGTTTTAATGATGCCTTCATGGTAACTTTCACAGATAACTTTTTTGAAAATTCCAGACTCTTAAAAGTGAATTCAAGTTCTTCTTGTGGTTTTGAATCTCATGTTTCATTGGAATAAAGGTCAAGGACTTTGGATTACTAGTTCAGCAAGAAACTACTGGGCTCCTTTACAAACATATAGAGGACAACAGGACTATATGGTCCATAGCAGAACAAGGTTAAGGGGACTAAGTTGATGTTGTGAAACTTGAAAGGGTTCAGAAAAGATTTGCAAAGATATTTCTAGAGTTGGAGGATTAGAGCTACAGGGAGAGGCTGATTCGACTGGGGCTGTTTTCCTTGGAGCATTGGAGGCTGAAGGATGGCCATATAAAGCATTATAAATCATGAAGGACATGCATAGGATAAATAGACAAGGTCTCTTCTGTGGAGTAGGGGAGTCTAGAATTAGAGGGCATTGGTTCAGGGTGAAAGACAAAAGGGACCTAAGGGACAGCTTTTTCACACAGAGGGTGGTACGTGTTTGGAATGACTGCCAGAGGATGTGGAGAAGGCTGGAACAATTACAACATTTAAAAGGCATTTGGATGGGTATATGACTTAGAAGGATATGGGCCAAATGGTACTAGGTTAATTTAGGGTATCTGGTCAGCGTAGACAAGTTGGACCGAAGGGTCTGTCTGTTTCCATGCTGTACATCTCTGTGACTCTATGAATCTAAGTTGCACAATGAAACTAAACCAAAAAGATTGAGATTCCTGCTCATGTGACAATAAAAAGGTTGGCTTTGATTTAGGTCCATAAAACCCATGAAATAAACTACATTAACGTAGTTGAGACAAAAAGGCTTGCAATATTGAACAAGTAAATGCTAAAATGTCTCTGGATATATGAATACCAGACTGAAAAAAGACTGAAGGGTTGACTTATGTCCATAATAACTCACCATGACCATGGCTGATGCCCCCCAAACTATTTGATTCTGGATTAGTGGTGCTGGAAGAACACAGCAGTTCAGGCAGCATCCAAGGAGCAGTAAAATCGAAGTTTCGGGCAAAAGCCCTTCATCAGGAATAAAGGCAGAGAGCCTGAAGTGTGGAGAGATAAGCTAGAGGAGGGTGGGGGTGGGGAGAGAGTAGCATAGAGTACAATA
>NC_057719.1:13168609-13173977 GCF_004010195.1 Chiloscyllium plagiosum
CACCTATTGTACTCTATGCTACTTTCTCCCCCCCCCACCCTCCTCTAGCTTATCTCTCCACGCTTCAGGCTCACTGCCTTTATTCCTGATGAAGGGCTTTTGCCCGAAACGTCGATTTACTGCTCCTCGGATGCTGCTTGAACTGCTATGCTCTTCCAGCACCACTAATCCAGAATCTGGTTTCCAGCATCTGCAGTCATTGTTTTTACCCACACTATTTGAGCCATGCCCTGAAAGCCAGCAGTGCAGCAACATCAGATGCAGGTGATTTACTGTTGGTGCCTGTTGTGCTTGTATTCAGAACAAACACTTCACGGTGTGACAGTCAGAAGAAACATTCTGAATGTCCTCGGAGGCACCACGCTTGCAAACTGCATTAAGCAGCATCGTTCTGTCAGATATTCTTGCAGACAATGCCAACCCCCGATTCATGTATGGGGTGCTCCTGATGTGGAGAAAATGAATTCATTTTCTCAGAGGTCGCCAAAGTCCCACAGGTAGAGATCAGAATTGGGACAGAGTATTTTCTGTAGGAAGCTAAAACCTGTAATAGACAGTTAAGCTGCCTTTAATTTTCCTGATACTTCAGTCCATGCCCCACAACTGCCGTTTCTTATGGGATGTGTGCATTGCTGATTAGGCCAGCATTTATTGTCTATCCCCCAACTGTCCTTGAGAAGCTGTTGATAAGCTTTCATCTTCAACTATTACAGACTGTGTGGGAAGTATACCCACAGTGCTGTTAGTGGGGGAGTTCTAGGATTTTGACCCAGCGACCCTGAAGGAATGGTGATATGTTTTCAAGTCACAATGGTTTATCACTTGGAGGGGAGCCTGCAAGTTAAGAAAAAAATTTACAAGCACGTTGCCAGGGTTGGAGGATTTGAACTATAGGGAGAGGCTGAACAGGCTGGGGCTGTTTTCCCTGGAGCGTCGGAGGCTAAAGGGTAACCTTTTAGGTGTTTATAAAATCATGAGGGGCATAGGTAGGGTGATTACATAAGATTTTCTCCCCAAGGTAGGGGAGTCCAAAACTAGAGGGCATAGGATGAAGGTGAGAGGGGAAAGATTTAAAAGGGACCTAAGGGGCAACTTTTTCACAAAGTGGGTGGTGCATGTATGGAATGAACTGCCAGAAGAGGTAATGGAGGCTGGTACATTACAACATTTAAAAGGCATCTGGATAGGGATATGAATAGGAAGGGTTTAGGAGGATCTAGGCCGAATGTTGGCAAATGGGACTAGATTAATTTTGGATATCTGGTGAGAACGGATGTTTCCATGCTGTTCAACTCTATGACTCTATGCTGGTATTTCTGAGTGGTAGAAGTCACAGGTTCAGAAAGCACTGTCTAATGTTCCTTGGTGTGATTCAGCAGTGTATCTTCGAGGCGGTAGTGTGTGTCAGCTGTGGAGTGAGTGAGTGTTGAAGATAGTGCTTTGGAGGAAAAGTAAATCAGTGAGATCATGACCAGTTCCAGAGATAATGATGCTACTGATGTTTATAGAACTATAGAAAAGTTGAGTAGGGAATTAGGAGATCGTGCAGAATGAGCTGAAATTGGCTGTATGTCGGAGTGTTGCATTCAAAACATTAATCTCGTTCCCTTTTAAATGTCATGCTTAAGTCAGCATCTATAGGCACTAGAGATAGTGCATTGCAGATTCCAAAATCATTCACGTGGAATTACTTCTTCCAGCCTTTCCCTTTTGGATTATTTTATGGAAACATATTTCCCTTGTTACCAATATGTCAAAGAATGGAAATAATCTTTAAGCATTTCTAATAATTTCCTACCTTAGCCTCCAGTGAATATTGACCTGGCTTTTTAACATGTCTCTTAATAATTATATCCTCGTAACTCTCAGATTACCTGAGTAAATTCCACTGTCTTTCTTTTGCCGCTGTCTTGCTGGAATCTTGTTGACAATGGAATATTTAGACTTATACATAGTACGGTCAATTCTTTTGTAAGGCTTCACTGTTATCTGGTTGGTGTGTATTTTTGCCTCTTCAAGTAAAACCTTGAAGCTGATTTCTCCCTTTTCGAGCTTTATTTACCCTCATTTGGCTTTTTCAGTCTTGGTGATCTCTACCTTCTTTTGTGGAGTTACGCGTTCAATTTTTCACCCTGCCCTTTTCTCCAAAATTAGACTTCACTCATTTGATGTTCCTTGGGAAGGGAAATCAGTGAAACAAGACTCCAGCTCCAGAAGACGGACTTATGAGGAAAGATTCTTGGAATTATCCACCACTAATGAGGCGGATGTGAACTGGTTTGGAGGAATCAGCACTCTTCTGTGTTGGACAATACTTGGATGAAGCACTGAGGGTGGCGAGGGGTGCAGAATGTACTCTGGCTGGGGGAATTTCACTGTCCATCGACAGGAGGGGTTTAGAAGCACCACAACTGATTGAGCTGGTCAGGTCCTGAAGGCAATGGGTGAAGGAACCAAGGAGAGGGAAAAGCATACTTGACGTCATCCTCAGCGACCTGCCTTTCATGGATACATCATTCCCATGACAGCACTGGGTAACTGTGACCAGCACACAATCCTTTTGGAGACAAAGTCCCGTCTTCACATTGAGGATACCCTCCAGTATCATTTTGTGAGCAGGAGCAGCCCTCGAACATGCTCCTTTATTTCACATCCGACAGAGATTTTTCTGAACAACCACTCACTTCATCTACTGTGTCCATTGCTCTTGATATGGTCTCCTCTACATCGGGGAGACAGAACGCCAAATTGCGGAGCATTTCACGGAACATCTCTGGGATAGATGCACCCATCAGTCCTGTGGCCCTCTGACTCTCCAGCATCCTCTATTCCTTTAGCAATAAATGCCAAAATTCCATTTGCCTCCCTAACTATTTCTGTAGCTTCTTACTAGTTTCTGTGAGGACACCCAGATCCCTCTGCTCTGAAG
This sequence comes from Chiloscyllium plagiosum, assembly GCF_004010195.1. Taxonomy (NCBI): domain Eukaryota; kingdom Metazoa; phylum Chordata; class Chondrichthyes; order Orectolobiformes; family Hemiscylliidae; genus Chiloscyllium; species Chiloscyllium plagiosum. The sequence goes on from NC_057719.1 coordinate 13,171,539, forward strand.
CACTCTGAAATTTCTCTCCATTTACATAATAGGTTTCCTTTCTATCCCTCTGACCAAAGTGGATAGCCTTGCAGTAGCAGCTCAAGTTTGGACATACATGAGGGCCATCAGTGGCAACACAATCATACTCCGACATAGTCTGTAACTGCGTGGCCTGGTATATCCCCATTTGGCCAGATCTAGTCCATTTCATAACCAGTACATGTGATCTAACCTTTGCAGGCCTGCTATACCAGGTTGTGATTGGTGGTTAACAATTAAACAATTCACTAGAGGAGGAGTCTCGACACTTATCCTCATCCACAATGATAAGGGAGCACAACACAGCAGGGCTAAAGATAAGGTTGAAGCAATGGCAGCCATCATCAGCTAGAAGCGCCAAGTGGATCTATCTCGGCTCCTCCATATAACCACAGTATCACAGATATCAGTCTTCAGCCAATTTGATTCACTCCATATGGTTGGATTCACTCCATGAAATGGTTGGATGCACTGGATACTGCAAAGGCAATGGGCCCTGATAACATTCTGGCAACAGCACTAAAGACTTGTGCTCCAGAACTTGCTGCTCCCCTAGCCAAGCTGTTCCAGTGCAGTTACAACACTGGCATCTACCAGACAATGTGGAAATTTGCCCAGGTACATCCTGTACATAACACATTTACTCACATTTGGAAAAAATAGACTTATCAGCGACAGGCAACATGGCTTTGTGCAGGGGAGGTTGTGTCTCACAAACTTGATTGAATGTTTGAAGGAAGTGACAAAGATGATTGATGAGGGCAGGGCACTGGATGTTGTCTGCATGGACTTTAGTAAGGCCTTTACAAGGTCCCTCATGGCTGGCTGATACAAAAGGTGAAGACACAGTGGGAGCCATGATGAGCTGGTAACATTTGATACACAACTGGCTTAGTCATTGAAGTTAAAAAGTTACACAACACCAGGTTATAGTCCAACAGGTTTATTTGGAAGCACTAGCCTTTGGAACACTGCTCCTTACCTGATAAAGGAGCAGCGCTCCAAAAGCTAGTGCTTCCAAATAAACCTGTTGGATTATAATCTGGTGTTGTGTGATTTTTAACTTTGTCCACCCCAGTCCAACACCGGCACCTCCAAATCTTGGTCATAGAAGACAGACAGGTAGCGGTGAAAGGATGTTTTTCTGACTAGTAATGTTCTGTAGGGTCAGTGCTGGGACCCATTGTTTGTTGTATATAGATATATAAATGATTTGGAGGAGAATGTAGATGGCCTGATGAGTACGTTTTACACAAAGATCGGGGGAGCTGTGGATAGTGAGGAGGATTCCCAGAGGATACAGCAGGAGACAAATAGATTAGAGTGTTGGGTGGAGAAATGACTGATGGAGTTTAATCTGGGCAAATGTGAGGTGATACAGAAATCTAATGTAGGAGGGAAGTACACAGTAAATGGTGGAACATTTAGAAGCGTTAACAGAGAGGCATCGAGGATTACCAGTCCATAGTTCCCTGAAAGTTGCCACACCAGGTGGTCAAGAAGGCGTGTGGCATGTTTACCTTCATCAGTGAGGACATAGACTATAAACATTGGCAAGTCATGTTACAGCTGTATAGCACTTCCTTTTGGCCGCATTGGAATTTTGTGTACAGTTCGGGTCACCACACTCCCAGAAGGATGTGGAAGCTTTGGAGAGGGTACAGAAACAGTTTATCAGGATGTTGACTGGATTGGAGGGTAGTAGCTATTAGGAGAGATTGGACAAACTTGATTTGTTTGCATTTGAGCATTGAAGGATGAGGGGTGACCTGATAGAAATTTACAAAATCATGAGAGACATAAATAGAATGGAGAGTGGGACAATTGTTAGTAGTGTAGAAAATGTCAATTACTTGGGGACATAAATTTAAGGTTAAAAGAGATGTGTGAGGCAATATTTTTTACAGAGAAGGTAGTAAGCGCCTAGAATACACTTCAAGAGAGTTGGTGGAGGCAGATTCAATAGCAATGTTTAAGAGGCACCTTGACAGATATATCATAGGAAGGGAATAGAGGGGTACAGAGCACATAGAAGCAAATAGATTTTAGTTTACAAATGCATCATGTGTTAGCACAGACTTGGTGAGCCCAGGGGCCTGTATCTGTGTTATTCGCTCTTAAATGAACTGTAACAATTAAAGAATGCAGCTGAACTCTGCCTCCTTTGTTCATCCCACTCAGACCCATAGTATCACTACCAGGGACACCATCACACAAACTGGCTAAAGAACTACAGCAGAAACTGAAACACCTGATCAGCGGATCCAGACAATCTGTACAATCAATGCAGGAATTCTTGGACATCATCAGAAATATACACATAGACAAGGAATAAACTATGGTCTCATTCGACGTAACGGCACTGTTCACGTCTATTGACAAAGCCCTAGCCAGAGAAACAATAGCCAAACTGCTGGA
>NC_057719.1:13175276-13188253 GCF_004010195.1 Chiloscyllium plagiosum
TTAGTAGCCACAGTAGCCACACGCAGACGACAAGCAACATGAATTCGACTGGGACAACACTACCATTATAGGGCAAGCCAAAGCCAGGGAATCAGACGACAAGCAACATGAATTCGACTGGGACAACACTACCATTATAGGGCAAGCCAAACAAAGAACAGCCAGGGAATTCCTAGAAGCATGGCACTCATCCACAAACTCCATCAACAAACATATCGACCTGGACCCAATATACCGGCCACTACAGCGGACAGCTGAAACTGACAACCGGAAGCGGCAGGGACAGACCACTATAAACACCGAAGGAAACACCACAGAAGCGCTTCACAGGAGGCTCCCAAGCACTGAGGACGTCACCTAGACATAGACAGGGGACGAAACGTTTGCAACAAAAATTTCCAGCTCGGCGAACAGAACCACAACAGGGAATAGAGGGGTACAGAGCACATAGAAGCAAATAGATTTTAGTTTACAAATGCATCATGTGTTAGCACAGACTTGGTGAGCCCAGGGGCCTGTATCTGTGTTATTCGCTCTTAAATGAACTGTAACAATTAAAGAATGCAGCTGAACTCTGCCTCCTTTGTTCAAGAAAGGGGTAAAGGATAACCCAAGAAAATACAATTTGATGTCAATAGTGAAAAAACTGGCGGAGACTATAATGCGGGAGGAGATAAATATGCACTTAGATATAAAAAAATTAAGTCAACATGGCTTGGTCAAAGCAAGTCATGTCTCACAAATTTAACTGAGCTCTTTGTTGAGATGGCACAAGTGGGTGAGGGTAGTGCTGTAGATGTTGCATATTTGAACTTGCAGAAAGCATTTGATATGGTGCCATATTGGTTAGCAAATTAGATACATTTTAGATTGATGGGTCCTTGCCAGCATGGACTAACAGTTGGCAAAATGATAGCAAACAGAGGATCGATATAAATGGGCATTTCTCAAACTGGAGACAAGTTGAAAGTGATGTTCCCCAGGGATCGGTGTAGGGACTCTTGCTTTTTGATTTAGATAGCTGATTTTGAGATGGGTCTGAGGTTAAAATCTCTAAATTTGCAGATGGCACTAAGCCCAGGAGAATAAGAATTGTGAGGATGAAGCTGAGTGACTGTAGAAGGACATTGACAAGTCAGACAAATGGGCAGACACCTTGCAGATGAATTTTAATCCAGAGAAATGTGAGGTAATGCATTTTGGTAGAAGAAACATGAGAGACAATACAGGCTCAATGGTACAACCCTGAGGGGAGTACAGGAGCAGATGGACCACAAAGTTCATCTGCGTAATTCTCCAGAGGAATGCCAGGCAATTTGAAGCAGTTGTTAAGAAGACTTATACTACCCTTGAGTTTATGAGTAGAGGCATAGAGTATAAAAACAAGGAAAGGAGGCTTCACCTCTATAAATCATTGGTCAGATCACATTTGGAGCATTGTGTTCAGTTCTGTGCACCTTGATTAAAGAAGACTTTAAAGTTCTGGATAGAGTGCAAAGGAGATTTACTGGAATGATACCAAGAATGAAGGATTTTCAATGCAAGGTAAGGATAGAGAAATTGGGCTTATTTTCCTTGGAGCAGAGAAGATTAAGATCTTATTGAGGTGTTCAAAATTATGAACAACTTTGACAGGTAAAGAAGGATATTCTGTTTCCACTAGTTGGTATGTCAGTAATCAGGGGGTCACAATTTCAAGATTATCAGCAAACGAGCTAGGAATAAGATGAGGAGAATCAGCTTTATGCAGAGAGTTGTCAAAATTTGGAATGTGTTCATTGGAACAGTGATGGAAGTAGAGTCCATGGGAGATTTCAGAAAAGAGCTGGATATATATTTGAAAGTGATGATGTTAGGGGCTACAGCGATAAGGCTGGAGAGTGGGACTAACTGGGGAGCTCTTTCAGGAGCTGGTACAGACGTGATCAGTGAATGGCTTCCTTCTGTGTTGTAACACTCTATGTTTCTAAGATTCTGAAGGGCAATCTGGAATGGGCATTAAATGCTAGTCCAACTGTTGATGGTCACATCCCATGAATGAATAAAAGAAGGAACCCAAAGGACTGGGCATCTCTCAATGGCATGTACAGATGGGAGGTGGGTAAACTACATTGCATTGACTTGAAAGGAATTTCACAGTGACTTGCATTCCAAGTTGTGGGTGTCACGAGGTGGTAATAGGACAGGTAGAGGAGGTGGTTAATTAGCTGAGGAAGAGGGTTTAAGTACAAGGAGTGTATGCGAGAAATGCATTAAAAGTTGGTTATACTACAGGCAGCTGAGAGTGCAGTAGGTGGATACAGGTGGAGGTAATGGTGATAGGTCGCAGGGGAGGTTGGGGTGGATAGGTGGGAAGAAAGATTGACAGATGGGACAGGTCATGAGGACAGTGCTGAGCTAGAAGGTTGGAACTGAGTTAAGGTGGGGGTAGGGGAAATGGGGAAACTGGTGAAATCCACATTGATGCCATGAGGTTGGAGGGTCCTGAGGCAAATGATGAGGCATTCTTCCTCCAGGCGTCGGGTGGTAACTTCACCAACACATTCCAAGCCAACCTTAAATTCACCTGGACCATCTCCGACACCTCCCACCCCTTCCTGGACCTCTCCATCTCCATCAATGGTGACCGAGTCAACACTGACATTTTCTACATAACCCACTGACTCCCACAGCTACCTGGATTACACCTCGTCCTGCAAAAATGCTATCACTTATTCCCTATTCCTCCGCCTCGGCCGCATCTGCTCCTAGGAGGACCAGATCCATCACAGAACACACCAGATGGCCTCCTTCTTTAAAGACTGCAATTTCCCCTCCCACGTGGTTGATGATGCTCTCCATCGCATCTCATCCACATTCCGCACATCTGCCCTCAAACCGCACCACTCCAACCGCAACAAGGATAGAACCCCCCTCGTCCTCACTTTCCACCCTACCAACCTCTGCACGCATCATCCTCCACCATTTCCGCCACCTACAAACGGATCTCACCACCACAGATATATTTCCCTCCCCACCCCTACCTGCTTTCCGTAAAGACTGTCAGTTCATGCCGCTTAACAACCCACCCTCTCCTCCTGGCACCTTCCCCTGCAGGAATTGCAAAACCTGCGCCCCCTCACCACCATCCAAGGCCCCAAGGAAGCCTTCCACATCCGTCAAAGTTTCACCTGCACTTCCACACGTCATTTATTGTATCTGTTGCTCCTGATGTGGTCTCCTCTACATTGGGGAGACTGGACGCCTACTCACAGAGCACTTTAGAGAACATCTCTGGGACACCCACACCAACCAACCTCTCTGCCCCATGACCGAACACTTCAACTCCCCCTCCAACTCTGCCAAGGACATATAGGTCATGGGCCTCCTCTATCGCCATTCCCTAACTACCCAATGCCTGGAGGAAGAACACCTCATCTTCCACCTCGGGACCCTCCAACACCAGGGCATCAATGTGGATTTCACCAGTTTCCACATTTCCTCTCCTCCCACCTCACCCCAATTCCAACCTTCCAGTTCAGCACCGTCCTCATGACCTGTCCCACCTTTCCATCTTGCTTCCCATCTATCCGTTCCACACTCCCCTCCGACCTATCACCTTTACCCCCACCTCCATCCACCCATTGTACTCTCAGGTACCTTCCCCCCAACCCCATTCCCCTCCCATTTATCTCTCCACCCCCAAGGCTCCCAGCCTCATTCCTGATGAAGGCCTTTTGCCCAAAACGTCAGTTTTTCTGATCCAAGGCTATGGGCCAATTGCTGGAAAAAGGGGAAGGAATAGTTAGTTGTTTTGTTTTGACTGGCGCAGACTCAATGGACTGAAGGGCCTTTCTTCTGTGCTGCCGATCTCAATGACCCAGTACAGCCTAAGGTTGTGTTAGTGAAAAACCATTGCTCTTCAGTCCAGTTGCAAATCCAGTCCCTGCCTATGGTCCTTCAATACATTCTGATTGCTCCCAAGTGAAACAGATTTTAACAGAAACACAATAAGCATGTAAAATGTTACGAGGTCAATAATAAGCAGATACCAAGTAAAATAATTTATGGTGAGTACACGTCTCTGCGAACTGCGTGAAATGAAAAGAAAATTACAAGGAGGACTGGGTGATCTATAAACAGCTCTGGAAATGTCAATATCAACTGTTGTATGTAATACGTCTTTATAGAAATTAAAGTACACTTTCCATTTATAATCCTGTTGAGTCATCGCAACATAACAATAAATTCAAGTAAAGTATCCCTGTAAATGGAATTCAGGTAATAGTGTATGTCCAAAAGCTTTTCTGGTTATACCATCCAAATCCTCTAATTCACTGAGGGATCGTGTGAACGAGCAAATGAGCTACTTCATGTATTGCGGAGCGCAAATGCGCTTAAAGAAATATAACGGCGTGATTAAATCATTTTGCCAAATCAAGACTTATTGCCTACTCTGAACATCAACTCACCCGCAATGTCCATTTATTTTTTTATTTACTCCTGTGTCTTCCCCACCCTATTAGTCTGTTAAAGACGCATGCTCTGTTTATGCCTCCTGTCCTTGAACTGATGCATAATTGACTGAGGCTAGAGTGAGCGTAGAGCGCTGAGGAGTTCTGAAAAGGTTTGAATTGATACAGCTGCGGCTTGTTCATCTCCGCTCATGATGTGTTAACACAATAACAAAAGCCCGGATGCTTGCATCGTAAAATAGAGAGTGAAGCTGCAGGGGTTGCTTTCATGACAATAGCAGAAGTGACAGCGTTGACAACAAGCAGAAATAAAAAAACCGAGAGAACTGAGGTTGCTGCAAATCAGAAACAAAAACAGAAATTGCTGGAAAAGCTCTGCAGATCTGGCAGCATCTGTGAAGACAAATCTTGGCAGAGCAGACTCGCATGGTCTAATTTTGCCCCCATATCTTATGATTTTATGAAAATCAGAGTTAACATTTTGCATGCGGTGACCCTTCCTCAGAACTCTGTGTTTTGAGAAAGAGTCACTGGATCTGAAGTGCTAATTCTGATTTCTCTTCACAGACGCTGCCAGATCTGCTGAGCTTTTCCAGAAATAAACAGGAATTTGGGTGAAGAGCTGGGAGCTGGTTTAAATGAGGTGAGAGCTGGTCAGTCACAGAGCCTGGTAGATTGTGAGCTTACAATGTTCGGAACTGACGATGAAGTTGACATTCTGAAAAGGGGAGCAACTGGAGGTCATGTTATAATCAAATATTGGAAAGGTGATTAGCTGCAACTTTGGAGGGTTGCCACAACGAAACAGAACAAGTATCAACGGACAGGACAGACCAGTCCCAATTTCACTTTCCTTACACTAGTTAGTTTTACTCAAAGATTTGCAAGCTTTTATAGACAGCCTTTATTTGGGGTTGCCATCTTGCTGTACCTGGGAAAGGAACACATGATGTCCATTGAAAATCTACCCAGACCAGGAGGCACTGGAGGACATAGCAGAAAATAATGACCACTATTTGGTCACTTCCCTTTTATTTATTCACGGGGCATGGGTATCACTGGCTAGAATAGCATTCATTGCCCAACCCAAATTGTCCAGAGGGCAGTTAAGAGTCAGCCACACTGCTATGGCCTGGAGTCACATATAGGCCAGACCGGGTGAGGATAGCAGTTTCCTTCCTTCAAATACATTGATAGGACAAGATATTGATAGATTATGTGAATGGGCAAAGCTGTGGCAGATGGATGTTAATATAAGTAAGTGTGAGGTTATCCATTTTGGACTGACAGAGTATAGTTCAGGGTATTTTTTAAACTAAGGAATCCAACAAAGTTTAAGGTTCAGATGCTGAAATCTTTAAAATGCCAAGAATTAGTGCAGAAAATGGTCAAGAAAGTGAATGGGAATTCTGGCCTTCTTACTGATTAGGAATGATTAGCCATGATCATGTTGAATGGTGGTGCAGGCTCGAAGGGCTGAATGGCCTACTCCTGCACCTATTCTCTATTGTCTATTGTCTTATCTAAAGGGCTGGAATAGAGGGATGTAGACGTTAAGCTGAGGTTATACAAGACCCTTTTTAGACCCCATTTAGAGTAATGTGAGCAGATCTGAGCACCACACCTTGTGTTTTGCCCCTGGAGGGAGTTACAAGGATGATATCTGCACTTCAGGGGTTGAGTTGTGAGGAGAGATCAGACAAATTAGGCCTTTCTTTTCCTCGAGAAATTAGAGGGTTAAGGAGTGATCGAATCAGGATATTAACAGGGAAAGACAGGGTAGATAAAGATAAAGATTTCCACTGTTTGAAGATTCTAAAACTGTCTAAGAAGTAGGGCTAGGCTTCTCAGGAAAGATGTTAGAAAGCACTTGTACACACAAAGAGAAGTGAATGTTTGGAACTCTCTTCCTCAAATGGCGATTGGTGCTGTTTCAGTTGTTAGATTTAAACCTGAGATAGGCAACTTTTTACTAAGCAAGGGGTATCAAGTTATATGGGCCTAAGGCAAGCATGAGATTAGGCCACAGATCAGCCAATATCCTATTGAAAGGCAGAGCAGGCGAAAGAGACTGAATGGCATACTCCTGTTCCTATGTTCCAATGGCATTAGTGAACTCGGTAATTTGTTTCCCCAATAATTCACAGCAGTTTCATGCTCATCATTAAACACTTAATTCCAGACTTTTACTGAATACAAATGCCACTATCTGGCATGGTGGCATTCAAACTGGAGACCCCACAACATTACGTGGGGTTTTTGGTTAATTCATTCAAGGACTAGGCCAGCATTAACTGCCCACCTCTAAGTGTTAAGCATCAACCCTAAGAGTCACAAGTAGGCCAGACCACATAATGATAGCAGATTTCCTCCCCTAAAGGATATTAGTGAACCAGATGAGTTTTTCCCGACACTCGACAATGGTTTCACTGTCACCATTTGACCCATATTTCAATTTTTAAAACTTTAATTCAAATTGCACCATCTGCCATGGTAGGATTTGATCCCATGACCCCAGAACATTATCTGGGTCTCTGGATTAATATTACCATCATCTTCCCAAATGACATTATTATTCATATTTCATAGAATCTCTACAGTACGGAAGAAGGCCATTCAGCCCATCAAAGCCACACTGACCTGTTGAAGAGCATCCCACCCAATCTCCTGTAACCCTGCAGTTATACATGGTCGATCCACCTAACCTGCATATCTTTTGACTGGGGGAGGAAAGCCACGCAGAAACGGGGATAATGTGCAACTTCTACACAGATGGTTGTTCAGGGGTGGAAGCGAACCCATGTCCCTGATGCTGTGACACAGCCACTGAGCCAGCATGCCACCCCTTGCTTCCATCAGGCTTGTGGGTAAGTCCTTTATTAGCTCTGTCCATGTGGATGGGAATGGTGAGACTGGGGCAATCCAGTGACCCTTTCCTCAGGTTAAAAGAAGTTAATACCATGGTTGCCTCATTTGAGTGCACAATCTAATGGTGTTTGAGATTGCGAGACCTTGTGTGTTGTTACAAAGCCTGGAATAAGTTGACCACTGCTTTAAGACATTAGTGGCCCATGGGGACAGAAATCTAATTCCTCATCCATCTAGCACTTCAATATAGGTCACAGAGCTCCAGCTTTGAAAGCCCAGACATTGAACAAACAGCCACAACAGACTACGAGCAACATCCTTTCGAATTTCATATCATTGATTCATTCCAAAAGTAGTTTAGATCCCTATGGGGACGGACAGGCCAACTAGCTAACAGGTGTTGTTTATGGATACAAGTTTTACTGTCAAATGACGTGCGCTAGTTTTGAACAGAACAGCAGCTTCTCATTATGGTTTTGATCAGTGAGCTGGAGGGAACACTAAGGAGTAACAAAACCCCCCTCTTTGAACAGGAATGTGGTCTATTCCGAGTTGAATAAAATGGAATGAGGTGGTAATGGGAGGAGGCTGGTGCGGAGGGAGGGCTAGTCAACATCAGATCCGATTAAAAACTAAATACTGTGGATGCTAGAAATTGAAATCAAAGCAAAAAGAGGCTGGAGAATGCTTAGCAACTTAGGTCACATGTGTGGAGTAGTCACTTTGATTTATTACAGTCGCGTGCACCAAGATAGAGTGAAAAGTGTTGTCTTACGTGCTCTACAGGCAGATTGTACTATGCAAGTGCATCACTTGTTCTGTGCATTCGGTCAACTTGTTTTGAAACCAGACTTTCAGATTTAGATTTTATTGTCACGTTTGCTCAAGTACAGGCGTACACTGAAAACAGTATAATGCTACAACACGTGGTGCCATCTTAGGTGAAAGTGAGGACTGCAGATGGGCTGAAGCAGGGCTTATGCCCGAAACGTCGATTCTCCTGCTCCTTGGATGCTGCCTGATCTGCTGCGCTTTTCCAGCAACACATTTTTCAGCCATCTTAGGTACCAAAGTGCGAAAAAACGTAGTTACAAAATAGTAAAAGAAACAAAGTTAAAAACGTTAAGCATTACCTTCATAGAATAAAGTAGAAAAGTAAAGAAATAAGGCCTTAGTTCACTTTAAAGCCCTTCTTAATATAAACCGGAAAAACAAAGGAATACATTTAAAATCTAGCAATCTTTGATGAGTCCGCCGCATAGCTCGCTGTCCAGGAGACTTCAGCTGCCTGTTCTTGATGCCACCACCACAGATAGTGGAGGAGCCTTCCTCACCACTCACTCTCCCCATGTCAGGCCGCGATGCCATTGTTGCTGCCAGCCCAATGACCCCCTGCTGCCTCCGGAACATTGCCGGGCAGAACCCACTCACACGCCAAGAGATCGCCATGTGCCGCTGAGAGAACGGGTCGACAGAGGGAGGTGGGGGGTTTGGGGGAGCTGCTGAGAGGATGCCCCACCAGGCGTCTGTGCTGAGGCTGGGAGTAAAGGAAAGAAGGAAAGAAACAACAAAAGAGAGAATAAAAAGGGAAAACGAGAGAGAGAAACGAGACAGAAACAAGGAAGCTGAGGCTGAAATCTCCTGCTCTGTCAGCCTGCCATCTTGGATACATGGTTAGCCTCTAAAAGGGGGCCTACCTGCTATAGGAAGGATATTGTGAAACTTGAAACAATTCAGAAAGGATGTTGCCCGGGTTGGAGGGTTTGAGCTATAGGGAGAGGCTGAACAGGCTGGGGCTGTTTTCCCTGGAGCATCGGAGGCTGAGGGGTGACCTTAGAGAGATGTATAAAATCATGAGGGGCACGGATAGGATAAATAGACAAAGTCTCTTCCCTGGGGTGGGGGAGTCCAGAACTAGAGGCCATTGGTTTAGGCTGAGAGGAGAAAGATCTCAAAGGAACCTAAAGGCAACTTTTTCACTCAGAGGGCGGTGCGCGTATGAAATGAGCTGCCAGAGGATGTGGTGGAGGCTGGTACAATTGCAACATTTAAAAGGCATCTGAATGGGTATATGAATAGGAAGGGTTTGGAGGGATATGAGCCAAGTGCTGGCAAATGGGACTAGATTAGTTTAGGATATCTGGTCAGCATGGACGAGTTGGACCAAAGGGTCTGCTTCAGCACTGTACATTTCTATGACTCTATGACTGGAGAGGGGGGGGCTGCAGATCCAGATGAAATTCTGGAGGCTGTCTATCCTTCCTCCAGAGTGTCAGTGGAACCTCATTAAGTATATTTAAGGCAGAGGTCAATAGAGATCAATCTAGATACTCTTAAAATCAAGGGGTATGATCTAGAGTTGGTTCGAATGGTGTAATTCCTATGTTGCTACGTTCCTATGTGTCAGTCACTGGGTTTGGCTTCTGAGCCTATAAACTTCAAGCAAGACTACTCCCATAGAACTGTACCCTCACCTTTGTCCCAATGTCTTCAGCAGGAGATGCTTAGAGGGATACAGACTGGGTTCAATATCTCTGTCCTCCCAGTAAAGATCTCACAAAGACAGGAATATAGAGCAGGCTTCTCTTACCTATTGAGTGGGACTTTCTGGGAAACCAGGGCCACAATCTACAGGGAAGGCAGGAAAGGACATTTTTGATCCTTGATGAGATTTTGAAGCATTCTCCGGCAATGATATGGAGAGTGAGTCAGTGGGAGTTAGGTGTGCTGTTTGAAAAACAGACTAACTGTTCCCAATGCCAGTGATAGTCAAAGAGCCCACATATGCACAGGTGGCTCCCGTGAAGTCAGGCAGCTAGAACAGGACTTGTGTTGCCAGGCTACAGCTGTGCTACACTAAATGATGCCAGTCTGCCATTGTTTAAATGGGCCTGCATACAATGGTGTGGTGCTTGGTTGTTCCTCGCGATGATGCAGATACACAAACGCACCATCAACTCCCCAGTCTCAGAGGGCAGCAACATGACTCTCAAGTATTAGCTATGAATTAAAGATAAAACAGCTGGCTGACAAATATTTGTTCTCAGAATGTTTCCCCACATTGTTAGACAGTAGAGTTGTTTCTTAGAATTCTACTTTCATAGGCCTAGATCGGGTGGACAGTGAGACCCTTTTTCCTTGAATGGTGATGGATAGCACGAGGGAGCATAGCTTTAAATTGAGGGACAATAAATATAGGACAGATGTTCAGAGGTAGCTTCTTTACTCAGAGAGTAGTAGGGGCATGGAACGCACTGCCTGCAACAGTGGTAGTCTCGTCAACTTTAAGGGCATTTAAATGGTCATTGGCTACGCGTATGGGGTGAGAATGGAATAGTGTAGGTTAGATGGGCTTCAGATTGGTTTCACAGGGTGGCGCAACATCGAGGGCTGGAGGGCCTGTACTACTCTGTTATACTCTAAAAAAAGATATAGAGATGAAAACTGTGTTGAATATGTGTAATCTCACCAAACTCCACACATGCCTTGTAAGACTCCACACTCAAACACACATGAAGTAAAATATAGGCACTTTCCAGCCTTTTAAACTGTGTCCTGTAGTTGTTACTTGTACCAGTGTGAGCATACGGGACAGTGCCATCTTTGTGCCAGGCAAACTGTTGTTCTGCCACTTGGCAGCCAAGAGGCACAGCAATGCTGTGGTTTCTACGAACAATGTCATATAACTGCGGCGTTCCTGGTAAACACCGCCATTGGGAAACTGGGATCAGAAAGTCATGGTAGAGTTGATCCATGCAACTGGCCAGAAATCTGTGTGTTCCCTTTGATGAAGATGGCTTCTGAGTCTTTGTGATGGACAATGCCCTCACTCCCTGTTTGGGAGCTGTAACATTAACAGTTACACAATGCGGCAATGCTACAGAAGAACATCACTGACGAAGAGTGACCCTTTCATTTCTCAACACACGCTTGGCAGGTAGGGTTCCTCTGCTAGTTGGGATTCTTGTCCAGTACTCCACAAGTGCAACCCCACTCAATAGGCATGGCAATCCTGTCCAGCAAGGTCCGACAGTCCTGCCTCGATTTCCGCTGGGTGAACACAGCCACCATAGTCACTCTCCTGAAGATGCCAATTTAGGATAAATATGGAAATTAATTTCCACACAGGTTTTCCAGCTTGTCTCTTCTAATCACAGCACAGAAACCAATGGCTACTCCATAAAATGGACGGGAAGTCATAGAGGGGTGGTGAGGGAATTGTAGAACATCATTACAACTGCCCCCCACTCACCTAACCACTGCCCCACAACCCTTCCCACACTGTGCCCCATCTACACAAAACCCAGAGTCTTTGGGTAATGCCTAGGGCCTAAGTCTGGCTTTGAAATATCCAGTGTTCAGAAGAGCGAGGACACACAGTCACCCCATAATCCCATTTAGCATGGCCAATCCAGCTAACTTGCACATCTTTGGACGGTCGGAGTTACCAGGGGAAAGCAGTGGGGTACAGGGCTCTGGCACAGAGTCTGTCCCTCCTGCTCAGAAGGGAAAGGGGAAGAGGAGCAGAGCAGTAGTCATTGGGGACTCCATAGTTAGGGGGACAGATAGGAGGTTCTGTGGGGATGAGAGAGACTCATGGTTGGTGTGTTGCCTCCCAGGTACCAGGGTTCGTGATGTCTTTGATCGTGTTTCTGGGATCCTTAAGAGAGGAGGGGGAGCCCCAAGTCGTGGTCCACATAGGCACCAACGACATTGGTAGGAAGAGAGATAGGAATTTAAGGCAGAAATTCAGGGAGGTAGGGTGGAAGCATAGTGTTAGAATGAACAGAGTTGTTGTCTCTGGTTTGTTGCCCGTGCCACATGCTAGCGAGATGAGGAATAGGGAAAGAGAGGAGTTGAACACATGGCTACAGGGATGGTGCAGGAGGGAGGGTTTTGGAATCTTGGATAATTGTGGCTCTTTCTGGGGTAGGTGGGACCTCTACAAGCAGGATGGTCTTCATCTGAACCAGAGGGGCACCAATTTCCTGGGGGGGGAAATTCGCTAAGGCTATTGGGGTGAGTTTAAACTAATCCAGCAGGTGGATGGGAACCAAAATTGTTGTTCGAGTATAGAAAAGATTGAGAGTAGGGACGTCCAAAATCAAGTTTCAGGGACGCAAGATGGCACCAGCAAGCAAGAAGTTGGTTTGAAGTGTGTCTACTTCAACACCAGGAGCATCCGGAATAAGGTGGGTGAACTTGCAGCATTGGTTGGTACCTGGGACTTCGATATTGTGGCCACTTCGAAGACATGGTTAGAGCAGGGACAGGAATGGCTGTTTCAGGTTCCAGGATTTAGATATTTCAGTAAGAACAGAGAAGATGGTAAAAGAGGGGGAGATGTGGCATTATTGGTCAAGGACAGTATTACAGTTGCAGCAAGGATGTTTGGGGACTCGTCAACTGAGGTAGTATGGGCTGAAGTAGAAATAGGAAAGGAGAGGTCACCCTGTTGGGAGTTTTCTATAGGCTGCCGAATAGTTCCAGAGATGTAGAGGAAAGGATAGCAAAGATGATTCCCGATAGGAGTGAGAGAGACAGGGTAGTTTTCATGGGGACTTCAACTTTCCAAATATTGACTGGGAACACTATAGTATGAGTACTATAGATGGGTCAGTTTTTGTCCAGTGTGTGCAGGAGGGCTTCCTGACA
>NC_057719.1:13188414-13236298 GCF_004010195.1 Chiloscyllium plagiosum
CCAGGAAAGACCTAAAGAGAGAGCTCAGAAGAGCCAGGAGGAGACATGAGAAGTTGTTGGCGATAGGATCAGGGAAAACCCTAAGACTTTCTATCGGTATTTAAGGAATAAAAGAATGACAAGAGAAGATTAGGGCCAATCAAGGATAGTAGTGGGAAGATGTGTGTGGAGTCAGAGGAGATGGGGAAGCACCAAATGAATATTTTTCAACTCTATTCTGTCTAGAAAATGACAATGTTGTGGAGGATAATACTGAGATACAGGCTACTAGACTGGGTGGGATTGAGGTTCACAAGGAAGAGGTATTAGAAATCCTGCAGAGTGTGAAAATAGATAAGTCCCCTGGGCCGGATGGGATTTATCGTAGGATCCTCTGGGTAGCCAGGGTGGAGATTGCCGAGCCTTTGGCATTGATCTTTAAATCATCATTGTCTACAGGAATAGTGCCAGAAGACTGGAGCATAGCAAATGTGGTTCCCCTGTTCAAGAAGGGGAGTACAGACAGTCCTGGTAATTATAGACCAGTGAGCTTTACTTCAGTTGTTGGTAAAGTGTTGGAAAAGGTTATAAGAGATAGGATTTATAATCATCTAGAAAAGAATAATTTGATTAGGGATAGTCAGCACGGTTTTGTGAAGGGTAGATCGTGCCTCACAAAAGGTTTGGAGGGATATGGGCAGGATGCTGGCAGGTGGGACTAGATTGGGTTGGGAAATCTGGTCGGCATGGACAGGTTGGACCGCAGGGTCTGTTTCCATGCTGTACTTCCCTATAACTCTATGACTCTAAACCTTATTGAGTTCTTTGAGAAGGTGACCAAACAGGTAGATGAGAGTAAACCGGTTGGTGTGGTGTATATGGATTTCAGCAAGGCGTTCAATAAGGTTCCCCACAGTAGGCTATTGTACAAAATGCGGAGGAATGGGATTGTGGGAGATATAGCAGTTTGGATCAGTAATTGGCTTGCTGAAAGAAGACAGAGGGTGGTGGTTGATGGGAAATGTTCATCCTGGAGTCCAGTTACCAGTGGTGTACCGCAAGGGTCGGTGTTGGGTCCACTGCTGTTCGTCATTTTTATAAACGACCTGGATGAGGGTGTAGATGGGTGGGTTAGTAAATTTACAGACGACACTGAGGTCGGTGGAGTTGTGGATAGTGACAAAGGATGTTGTAGGTTACAAAGAGACATAGATAAGCTGCAGAGCTGGGCTGAGAGGTGGCAAATGGAGTTTAATGCAGACAAGTGTGAGGTGATTCACTTTGGCCGGAGTAGCCGGAATGCAAAGTACTGGGCTAATGGTAAGATTCCTGGTAGTGTAGATGAGCAGAGAGATCTCGGTGTCCAGGTACACAGATCCTTGAAAGTTGCCACCAGGTTGACAGGGTTGTTAAGAAGGCATACAGTGTTTTAGCTTTTATTAATAGAGGGATCGAGGAGAGAAGAAGGTTGAGAGGTGACTTAATAGAGACATATAAGATAATCAGAGGGTTAGATAGGGTGGACAGGGAGAGCCTTTTTCCAAGTATGATGACGGTGAGCATGAGGGGACATAGCTTTAAATTGAGGGGTGATAGGTATAGGACAGATGTCAGAGGTAGTTTCTTTACTCAGAGAGTAGTAAGGGTATAGAATGCTTTGCCTGCAACAATAGTAGATTCGCCAACTTTAAGTACATTTAAGTCGTCTTTGCACAAGTATATGGACGTACATGGAATAGTGTGGGTTAGATGGGCTTCAGATTGGTATGATAGGTTGGCGCAACATCGAGGGCCGAAGGGCCTGTACTGCACTGTAATATTCTATGTTCCAAAACTGGAGCACCCAGAGGAAACCCACACAGACACAGGGAGAATGTGCCAACTCCACACAGACAGTTGCCCGAGGGTGGAATCAAACCCAGGTCCCTGGCGATGTTAGGCATCAGTGCTAACCAGTGTACCACCATGCCACCCTTAACAGAAACCAGGAAGCTTGTTCAGGTCTCATTAATATCAAAGCTGACAGGGTCATTCCCAGGTGGATGACACCCTGCATTGCCTCAGGTTAGCTGCTGACTTTGGGATGATATCACAGCTTCTTATTGTTGGTGTTGAGTAAAGTCACATTGTTCCAAAGGACTAATAGTAAAGTAAAATCAAACCTGATGTACTGGACACATGTTGTTGGAAGGATTTATTCTGTATAAATTCCCAACCCATGGTCTACATCAGATGAGATTCAATGATGACTGCCTGTTCACTGAGTGATGTTTGAGAAATATAAAAATGAATGCCTCTAATTTCCAGATAGGTTCCGTCTGTGTTAACATTTGCTCTCTTTGTTTTTTGTTGTGGATCCAGGTTACCAAATGTAAGAAGTGAAATGAGTTTGATGAGTGTCAGCCTTGTTCTTGGTTCAAAGTTCTGCAACGCCTCATCAACATGTCCTCGGGGTTTAAAGCAATGTTCCTTTGCTCAAGATCACCCAGTCTCTGAGAAGCACCCACCCTGGCAAGAGATACTGTAACTGGGGCACTCCCAACAACCACCGCAGTGGCCTGGCTACAGAATCCCTTCTTAATTGGGAGAGACTGTGGTGCCATTTCTCATCTGTGACAAGGCTTTAAGAGGTGCATTTTGCCCATTATAATGAAGAAAGGTTGAGACAGAGGTGGCCGAGCAGTCTGCTCCAAAGGCAATAAAGTAAACAACTTGTTAGTCCTTGGGGTTTTTTTAAAAGTTGGAAGAATAGAAACAGCCTGAATGGGTGGGGTCAAGCTCCCACAGCATCAGGATTTCCCGTTCTAGTTTTCAATAGGAGTTGCTGCTGGGGTCTGGAAGCTGGATGTGGAAGCTGTTTGCCCTCTCTCTGTTACAGCTAAAAGCCGGAACTTCTCTTCCTGCTGCGAGAATTGCATTTCAGACAATCTAATTTACTGAATTTGCCTTTGCCAAGGGTGTGTTTATGTGATATTATTATACTGGAACAATTACTGTTTAATAGATAAGTAATCTATTACTCAGTTAAGTTTTTCAATGGAGTTAAGTTATTCCAATTCTTTCTTTTCTTGTGTTTTAGCTATAGTGTACGAATAAAATGTGTTTTGCTTCAAGACTGGTAGTTTGACCAATTGAATTGCATCTGGAACACAGCGCCTGGCACTTGCCTTTAAAATAAGAAAATTTTAGGGTCTAGGATATCTTCTCATGTATCTTCAGAGGATTTGGTCTGGTCCATAGCACATTGATCTGCTGTTTGTGTGACTGGAGACCATGCTAGGTTCCACATTGTTTGTGATATATATAAATGATGTAGATGCAATTGGGGGGGGGCGAGTGGGGGACGATGGTGACATGAAGATTGGCTGTGTGGCTGACAGTGAGGGAGAAGGTCTTAGGTTACAGGAGGATATAGACCAAGTGGTGAGATGGGCAGATCAGTGACAGATGGAATTGAACTTTGACAAAGCGTGAGATGATGCACGTTGGAAGAAGTAACAAGACAAGGGCGTACTCGATGACTGCAGGAGACAATGAAACTTAGGGGTACATAGAGATCTTGGGTACTTGTCTTTAGATCCCTGAAGCCAGTAGTACAGGCTAGTTAAGAAGGCATCCTTGCCTTTATGATGTGTGCCAAAGAGTATAAAACCAGGGAAATTAACTTGGAGTTGTACAAAACTTTGAAGAAGTGCAATATCCTGGAAAATGGGAAAAAGTGAGGACTGCAGATGCTGGAGATCAGAGTTGAGAGTGTGGTGCTGGAAAAACACAGCAGGTCAGGCAGCATTGGAGAAGCAGGAGAATTGATGTTTCAGGGATAAGCCCTTCATCAGGAGAGTGGACTAGTGTTGATTTAGGGATTAGTTTGGACTTCTCAGTGCAGACTCAATGGGATGAAGTGCCTCTTAATACTGTATGATTCTAAGCCCACTGCAGTTTCCAGACTGATTGGCTATGAGTTGCCCCAGAAGGAGAATCGAGTTAAACTTTTGAATAATGCATAAAGTATCACTGTTTCTTAACTGGTTCTTCCTCTTAGGTTCCTGCCCAGCCCCATTCTCGGTCTAATAGCAATCCCATCCTCTGGCCGATAACTAGCCCTTGTGGCGTAACTCATATTGAGTGACTGTAATAAACAGTGTGATGTTGGGTGGCCTCGGGACCTCATTGAACTTAGCAATGGAGTTCAGGACCTTGGAGAGAAGATCCTACTTGAGATGGACAAGCTCGAAGACGATCATCCTGGTTGTTGAATTGAACTTGAAATCTAGGTCCAAGAGCATGAGAGGCCAGCATGGTAACTCCCCAAAGCAGCTGCCATTTACCACTCAGCCTGTTGTGTAGTTTATTTATAAAAACTTATTTTCTTCTGGATGAAAGTGAATAACAACTTATTGATGACCTATGCCTCGAACAAACAATTTTTGATTTCTCCAGCATTTTCTCTGATGTTTTATCCTGCTGTCTCCCTCTTTGCAAACTAAAAAGAAATAGGGTTCAAGCTTTCCATTGTCAATTTTGCTGGCAATAATCTGACAAGTCTTTTCGTCGAACGCTGTCAGAGGCATTTCTGATCAGTCGGAGTATTGTAGCGAAATGCTGCCAAGTTAATCTTGCAAGGCTTAATGGAAAGACTTGGGTGAGATGTTGTACTGCAGGAGTCACCTCAACTGAAGTTACCTTCAGTGAATCTGAATCACTGTTACCTGCTGAGTATCAGAGTCAGACAGTCATTCCAACACAATAAGCAATTTCCATTTAAATCCATAAGGATTTGGCCCCATATATATCATATTCCCAATGTATAAACATTGACAAATTCCAGCACACATAGAGTGAAAAAGCACTAAATATTGAATTATTTTATTTCTGTATTCAAGCCAACTTTAATTTGACAAACTGGTCTGTTTCTGCTGTCTTGTCAGTCAATCCATTAGGGAGGCTAATTGGTGCACAAGTGAAAGAACAGAAAACAAGATGAAGGACATGTTATGCAAATAAACAGCCCACAAATATATTTCTTGCATCACCTTGTATTTGTCTATAAATGAGCAGCATTTGAGGGTACTCAGCTGCAGTCAATGTGGCCATGTGATCTCCTGATGGTACCAAGGCCACCCTGCTACGCTGTGTGACTAAAACTCATTATGTAATGGCAGTCATGTGACAAAAGGTGGCAACAATGATCCTCACTGAAAGGTTACATGAAAAAGTTTGTGAGAAGATTTGTAGCTCGGGTGCTCGTTGTTGTGGTTCTGTTCGCCGAGCTGGGAGTTTGTGTTGCAGATGTTTTGTCCCCTGTCTAGGTGACATCCTCAGTGCTTGGGAGTCTCCTGTGAAGCGCTTCTGTGATCTTTCCTCCGGCATTTGTAGTGGTTTGAATCTGCCGCTTCCGGTTGTCAGTTCCAGCTGTCCGCTGCAGTGGTCAGTATATTGGGTCCAGGTCGATGTGCTTATTGATTGAATCTGTGGATGAGTGCCATGCCTCTAGGAATTCCCTGGCTGTTCTCTGTTTGGCTTGTCCTATAATAGTAGTATTGTCCCAGTCGAACTCATGTTGCTTGTCATCTGCGTGTGTGGCTACTAAGGATAGCTGGTCGTGTCGTTTCGTGGCTAGTTGGTGTTCATGGATCCGGATCGTTAGCTGTCTTCCTGTTTGTCCTATGTAGTGTTTTGTGCAGTCCTTGCATGGGATTTTGTACACTACATTGGTTTTGCTCATGCTGAGTATCAGGTCCTTCGTTCTGGTGAGTTGTTGTCTGAGAGTGGCTGTTGGTTTGTGTGCTGTTATGAGTCCTAGTGGTCGCAGTAGTCTGGCTGTCAGTTCGGAAATGCTCTTGATGTATGGTAGTGTGGCTAGTCCTTTGGGTTGCGGCATGTCCTCGTTCCGTTGTCTTTCTCTTAGGCATCTGTTGATGAAATTAGACTCATAACAGCACACAAACCAACAGCCACTCTCAGACAACAACTCACCAGAACGAAGGACCCGATACCCAGCATGAGCAAAACCAATGTAGTGTACAAAATCCCATGCAAGGACTGCACAAAACACTACATAGGACAAACAGGAAGATAGCTAAAGATCCGCATCCATGAACACCAATTAGCCACAAAATGACACGACCAGCTATCCTTAGTAGCCACACACGCAGACGACAAGCAACATGAATTTGACTGGGACAACACTACTATTATAGGACAAGCCAAACAGAGAACAGCCAGGGAATTCCTAGAGGCATGGCACCCATCCACAGATTCAATAAATAAGCAAATCGACCTGGACCCAATATATCGGCCACTGCAACAGACAACTGGAACTGACAACCGGAAGCGGCAGATTCGAACCACTATAAATGCCGGAGGAAAGATCACAGAAGCGCTTCGCAGGAGGCTCCCAAGCACTGAGGATGTCACCTAGACAGGGGACGAAACATCTGCAACACCAACTCCCAGCTCGGCGAACACAACTGCAACAGGTTACATGAAAAGATATCACAGGCATTCTATAACCATGGGCTCTTATGTGCATCTTACCCCATGCCCACTATTATTGTTATTGCTATGTGCATTGCAACGTGTTGGCGAGTAGCGAGTTTTATCAGTAGAGGACTGGCAGCTAAATATTCCAGGATACAAATGCTATAGGAATGATAGAAAGGGAGGCAAGAGCAGAGGGGGAGTGGCGTTTCTGATAAAGGATAGCATTACAGCTGTACTGAGGGAGGATATCCCTGGAAATGCATCAAAGGAAATTATTTGGGTGGAACTGAGAAATAAGAAAGGGATGATCACCTTATTGGGATTGTATTATAGACCCCCTAATAGTCAGAGAGAAATTGAGAATCAAATTTGTAAGGAGATTTCAGTTATCTGTAAGAATAATAGGGTGGTATGGTAGGGGATTTTGACTTTGCAAACATAGACTGGGAGTACCATAGTGTTAAGAGTTTAGATGGAGAGGAATTTGTTTAAGAGTGTACAAAACTTGATTGAGTCTTTTGAAGAAGTAACAAAGAGGATTGATGAGGGCAGAACGATTGACATGATCTATATAGACTTCAGTAAGACATTCGACAAGGTTCCCCATGGGAGACTGGTGAGCAAGGTTAGATTTTATGAAATACAGGGGGATTTGGATTTCATAGCCATTTGGATACAGAACTGGCTCAAAGGTAGAAGACAGAGGGTGGTGGTTGAGGGTTGTTTTTCAGACTGGAGGCCGGTGACGAGTGGAGTGCCACAAGGATCGGTGCTGGGTCCACTACTTTTCACCATTTATATAAATGATTTGGATGTGAGCATAAGAGGTATAGTTAGTAAGTTTGCAGATGACATCAAAATTGGAGGTGCAGTGGACAGCAAAGAAGATTATCCTCCCTCAGGTTACAACAGGATCTGGACCAGATGGGCCAATGGGCTGAGGAGCGGCAGATGGAGTTTAATTCAGTTAAATGTGAGGTGCTGCATTTTGGGAAAGCAAATCTTAGCAGGACTTATACACTTAATGGTAAGACCCTAGGGAGTGTTGCTGAACAAAGAGACCTTGGAGTGCAGATTCATAGCTCCTTGAAAGTGGAGTCGCAGATAGATAGGATAGTGAACGCGGCATTTTGTATGCTTTCCTTTATTGGTCAGTGTTTTGAGTACAGGATTTGGGAGGTCATGTTGTGGCTGTACAGGACATTGGTTAGGCCACTGTTGGAATATTGCGTGAATTCTGGTCTCCTTCTTATCGGAAAGGTGTTGCGAAACTTGAAAGTGTTCAGAAAAGATTTACAAGGATGTTGCCACGATTGGAGGATCTGAGCTATAGGGAGAGGCTGAACAGGCCGGGGCTGTTTTCCCTGGAGTGTCGGAGGCTGAGGGGTGACCTTATAGAGATTTATAAAATCATAAGGGTCATGGATAGGATAAACAGACAAGATCTGTTGCCTGGAGTAGGGGAGTCCAGAAGTAGAGGGCATAGATTTATGGTGAGAGGGGAGAGATCCAAAAGGGACCTAAGGGACAACCTTTTCAAGTAGACGGTGGTGAGTGTATGGACTGAGCTGCCAGAGGAAGTGGCGGAGGCTGGTACAATTGTAACAGTTAAAAAGCATCTGAATGAGTATATGAATAGGAAGGGTTTAGAGGGATATGGGCCAAGTGCTGGCAAATGGGACTAGATTAGGTTGGGATATCTGGTCAGCATGGATGGGTTGGACCAAAGGGTCTGTTTCTGTGCTGTACATCTCTGTGACTCTATCTGCGGGCTAGGTTGATCAACAATATGAAATGCAGAGATAGGGTGGGCTGCTCTTTAGAGCATTGGTATGGCTCACTTCCACAATATTGGGATTGCTTCCACAATATTCTATGATCAGCTTCTGTGGGAATATTGATCACATTATCCTAGCTGCTATCAGTTCTGATGAAGAACCACCAGACTCAAAATGCTAACTTTGCTTTCTCGCCGCAGATGCTGCTAGACCTGCTGAGTTTCGCCAGCAATTTCTGTTTTGTTTCAGATCTCCAGCACCTCATTTTATTTGGATCTCAGGTAGTTTTTCAATCAGCCTTGCACATGGTTTTCCCTCAGATAATGTCAGGCCATATCAGATAATTTGTGATGATTTGATTTTAGCAGATCGAAGTAGAGCTGTGCCTGAACCAATTGTAGCCAATCAATCAGTCTGGTTCCTACCACAATAGAGTAAGAATGAGCTCCCTCTTTAAAATTACTAGGGCTTTGGTTCCACCATCATGAATCCATGTTTTGTCAATGGTCCTATAGAGCAAGCAATTGTTTTAAAATTTGATTTGATTTATTTATTGCCACATGCATTTTATTACAAAATACAGTGAAAAGTGTTGTGTGGCGCCGTCATTGCCTGGTGCTACCTGAAAACACAAAAATAAACTGAAACATAGAATATAAAGGCAGAAGAATAAAGAAAAAAAATCCTATCTTCTATTGAAAGGTGTAAATGATCCTCTTGGTCAAACCTGAGTAGATATACACTAAATGATGTTAAGGAGGGATTTCCAGGATTTTGACCCAGCGACAGTTAAGGAATGGTGATAAGTTTTGAATTCAGGGTGGTGAGAGGCTGGCAGGTGGTGGTTTTCCCATGAATTTGCTGTCCTTGTTCTTCGAGATGGTACTGGTTTGGAAGGTGCTGGCTAAGGAGCCGTGGTGAATGTTTGCAGCACATCTTGCGTATGGTACTCCACCCGAAGCGCACCATCATCTTGTCATCAGTGATGGAGGGAGTGAATACTTTTGAGCATGGTTCCAATCGAATTAGGTGGCACTGTGGCTCAGTGGTTAGCACTGCTGCCTGACAGACCTGGGTTTGACACCAGCCTCAGGATGTGGAGTTTCCTGTATCTGTGTGGGTTTCCTCCAGGTGCTCCAGTTTCCTCCCACAGTCCAAAGAATGTGCAGGTTAGGTGGATTGGCTGTGGTAAATTGCCCATAGTGCCCAGGGAAATGCAGGATTACAGGGATGGCATGGGTCTGGTGGGATGCTCTTGACAGAGTCAGTGTGGGGGTGATGGGCCGAATAGCCTGCGTCCACACTGTAGAGGATTCTATGAATGGGCTGCTTTGCCCTGGCCGATGTCAAGCTTCTTGAATATAACACTGTTAGTCCAGTGCAATGTTTGACCCTTTTCAAAACGAAAGTGTCAGTGACTGTGAAAACAATAATGAAAGGAGATCTATGCACAGTGAATGGAAAGGGTGCTATCCTGTCTGTATAGTTTGGATGAAGTGGAGAATTCTATTTTCTGTTAGTATCACCGTATTCCTAATCTTTGGAAGGAACTGCTCCCTCAGTGGAACATTTTCATTATCCACATGAGCTATGCTGCCTGAGAGTACAAAATATGCCCAACCATTACATTCAATGGAACCATAGCTGTTATCCCACCCAGAATAATAATAGATTGGAAAATCTCAGCTTGGGGCTGGTGATATGACAAACCTTTGCACTCCTGTATTAAGAAGGTGAATTGGTTCGCCATCCAACCCCTCTCTGTTGGTCTTAAGAAGGTTAATTTCAAAAAGGATTCCTTCCCTCAGCAATACCTTTTGCCCCCAAATGAAATAAACTTATGTCTTCAAAGGAAACACTTTAACTAACCTTTCTTGAATTAAGTAAAAAAAGAGAGTTTATTAATTATTAAACGTGAGAGAAAGTAACAACAACACACACAAAAATTGGAAATAAGAGGTGAGTCTATCAAGATAATAGTTAAACAAAACTCTACAGATCGCCGACCCTACCCCAGATTATGAAGAGTAGATATTTGAACGTTGTGGCCATTGCAGTAGAGGTAACTGTATGTGGATGTAGGTCACTGATCAGTTTTGGATTGCTGGCTTTGGGGTTGATTGAGACTTTTGCCCTGATTTCTCTCAGTGTGTAGCAGTCAGTGACAGAGTCTTTTACCTCTTTTCACTTCCAGAGTAAGGGAATTTCAATGGCTTCTCTCAGAGCTGCCACCCTCAGAGCACACATTAGTCCACACACAAGTTGCTAACGCACAAAATGAGTGTTGCAGTCAGCTTGTAATCCCTTGTTCATATATCCTCAGAAGATCAAAACCTGAAAATAGTGTAAGAGGTAGCTAAAGTTCCATTCTGATCATGACACCATGCTGAGCACTTGAACTGGATGAAGAACACAGTGGCACGGTGGCACAGTGGTTAGCACTGCTGCCTCACAGCACCAGAGACCCGGGTTCAATTCCTGCCTCAGGCGACTGACTGTGTGGAGTTTGCACGTTCTCCCCGTGTCTGCGTGGGTTTCCTCCGGGTGCTCCGGTTTCCTCCCACAGTCCAAAGACGTGCAGATTAGGTGAATTGGCCATGCTAAATTGTCCATAGTGTTAGGTAAGGGGTAAATGTAGGGGTGTGGGTGGGTTACGCTTCGGCGGGTCGGTGTGGACTTGTTGGGCCGAAGGGCCTGTTTCCACGCTGTAATGTAATCTAATCTAATCTAAAAGAATAATGCAGCTCTTCCAAACCACTGGAGTGGGGAATCTCGAATCCCACTGTACTGTTCCTGTTTAATTCATTACCTATTAACATGGTGCTCTGTCCATATTATATCCAACAGGAAATGCATTGGGATAATTTTCACTTCAATCCTCGCTGTCAGCTGTTAGCAAATAAAAGTTCTGAAAGTCCTCAAGGTGGGAATTCATTTTTCTCTCTCTATCCATTGGGAAGTTGACATTACTGATGTTATTTCCAACTCTCCCTGACTGCCCTTGAACTGAGTGGCTTGATAAGGCCATTTCACAGGACAATTAAATAGTTATGTAGAATATCAAACATTATAAAGCAGTACAGGCCCTTCTGCCCTCAACGTTGCGCTGACCTGTGAAACCAACCTGAAGCCTACCTAACCTCCACTATTCCATTTTCATCCATATGTCTATCCAGTGATCATTTAAATGCCCTTAAAGTTGGTGAGTCTACTACTGTTGCAGGCAGGCCGTTCCACACCCCTACTATTCTCGGAGTGAAGAAACTACCTCTGACATCTGTCCTACATCTACCACCCCTCAATTTAAAACTATGTCCCCTCGTGCTAGCCATCACCATCCAAGAAAAAAGGCTTGCACTGTCCACCCTATCCAACCCTCGGATTATCCTATACATCTCAAGTAAGTCACCTCTCAACCTTCTTCTCTTGAATGAAAACAGCCTCAAGTCCCTCAACCTTTCCTCATAAGGCCTTCCCTCCATACTGGGCAACATCTAGTAAATCTCCTCTGAATGCTTTCTAAAGCTTCCACTTCCTTCCTATAATGCGATGACCAGAATTGTGGTGACATCAATACTCCAAGTGCGGCCGCACCAGAGTTTTGCACAGCTACAGCATGATCTCATGGCTCTGAAAATCAATCCCTCTACTAATAAAAGCTAACACACCATATGCCTTCTTTGCAACCCTATCTACCTGGGTGGCAACTTTCAGGGATCTATGTACAGGGACGCTAAGATCTCCCTGCTCATCTACACTACTAAGAATTTTACCATTTGCCCAGTATTCATTATTCCTGTTACTCCTTCCAAAGTGAAACACCTCACACTTGTCCGCATTATTCTCCATTTGCCACCTCTCAGCCCAGCTCTGCAGCTTATCCATGTCCCTCTGTAACCTACAACATCCTTCGTCACTATCCACAACTCTACCAACCTTAATGTCAGCTGCAAATTTACTAACCCCTTTTACTACACCCTTATCCAGATCATTTAGAAAAATGACAAACAGCAGTTATTCATATGAGGGGTCACATCTAAACCAGACCATGTAAAAAATCAGGTCTGCTTTTGGAATAATTAATAGTTGTCATGCTCACTATGTTATAAGGAGATTCATGTAAATCAAACTGATCACTTGACCCTGATGTCAATAAGAGAGAATGCATGCCAGTCTAGAATGAGTATGTGAAGATAGAGGTCTTAGATTTTGCACTGGAGAGCTGCATTGAATCAGATACCATGAAATGATGGAAATAAAGAGGTGAGACAGTACTTCAGGAGTGGAACAGCCTTCAGTAATGGTAAGGAAAAAGCAGTTTCAGGGATAATGCGGACACCCACAGCCCAAGATATGACTGGTTTCTCAGTGCAGCAGAATTGGACTGAAAGCGAAAGCCAAATCCCTACAGTGTGGGAGCTGGCTGTTTGGCCCATCGACTCCACACCGACCTCCGATGAGTACACTACTCAGACCCACCCTATCCCTGTAACCCCACCTTTCCCATGGCTAATCCACCTAACCTACACATCTCTGGGCAATCTATCAGGGCCACTCCACCTAACCTGCACATCTTTGGACTGTGAGAGGAAACCGGAGCACCCAGAGGAAACCCACACAGACGCAGGCAGAATATGCAAACTCCACACAAACAGTCAACTGAGGCTGGAATCAAACCTGGGTCCTTGATGCTATGAGGCAGCAGTGCTAACAATTGAGCCACCACAGCTTCCAGGTAGCTGTTTAGACAGCAGTATTTTTGATTGCATTTAAATTCCACCAGCTCTGATGGTTGGATTCAAACCTCAAGTGTCAAGCTGGGACGCTATGAGATGAGATTCCTTACAGTGTGGAAACAGGCCCTTCAGCCCAACCAGTCCACTCCGACCCTCCAAAGAGTAACCCACCCAGACCCATTTCCCTCTGACTAATGCACCTAACACTACAGGCAATTTAGCATGACAAATTCACCAGACCTGCACATCTTTGGACTGTGGGAGGAAACCGGAGCACCCAGAGGAACCCCATACAGACACAGGGAGAATGTGCAAACTCCACACAGACAGTCGCCTGAGACTGGAATCGAACCTGGGACTCTGGTGCTGTGAGGCAGCAGTGCTAACCACTGAGCCACCATGTCGCCTTAGCAATGACACTACCATTACACCACTGTCTCCCCCTCAAAACTCATGTCCCATTCAGCACTGTAGTTTAAAATGTACAGTTTAAATTGAAATGTCAGCTCAAGCTTGTGTCACAAACATTAACTGGTGCACGAGATACACGGCAGGAGCGAAGTTCAATGCTGTGCTGACTTCATGGTGTAGGAGGGAGGTGGTGAATGGTGAGTGAGTAATCTACTCTCCACATGAAAGGTGGATAATCAGAGAAGCTGGTCATCATATACCCACGTTCTCATGAATGCTAGTCACTACACGAAGGGCAGTGGAGGCTTAGGTAACATTGTACACTCCGACTGAGAACATCACCGTGGAAACATGTCGTTTGTACATCCCTCGAGATTTTAAAGACCTCAGCGTTTGTTTCTAAGAGTTCATGGGGGAAGGAGGCAGCAGTGGGTCTAAGTGTCTGACCACCATTCAGAAAGGAAAGGCCTCCATTCCTTTCCCAATTTTGAAGACACTCCCCCAGACTTTAACAGAGCAGACCGAACAACATCACGGGAGGATAACAAAAGCTAACAATTCAGAACCCTCAATGTGACATGTTCAAATCAGGGACAGGTTCTTGATGTGGAACTGCTCGTGAGCCAGTTTTCCAGGCTTGTGAGCTGAGCCCATTTTGCAAACTCAGTTTCCCCACCCAGTTCCCCTAATGGTTCTGATGATATAGTCAGGCTGGCAATTCATCCTGCTCCTAACCTGGATTAGTTTTGTAAGGCCGCACTGTTCCTTCTCACTGAGACTGTGAGCGAGCAGACATTCATCACGCTGGACACCTAGCCTTACCTTTCATTCCATCTGGGAACAATTCTGTCGGCAGCAAGTTTATTTTAAGAAGGAGAATAAGGTCACAAGCCAGCAAGTAAGAGAGACAAAATATACCTCATCTAAAATAGTGCTGATAATTACCATCCTTATACAATTTCTTAATGGTTAATTAGTCTGAAAAGCTCCAGGTGTGTGGTTAAAGCAGATTAAAGCGTTATTTATTCGCCATTAGTAGTTCACACAGAACTCTCCGAATCCATTAACAGATTATAGTGCCCACTCTCAGTTTATAGCTCTGCTGATCCTTTCAAAATTTTCTTTTCACCAGGGCCTGCCTATTACTGCAAGTTCCTTTTGCTTTGCAGTGCAGTCTCCTTAGCAACTTCTCAATGCTGCAATCTGCTTCTTATTTATTCAGTGCTCTGATGCTCTTAGCAAGACCCTTCAATCAGTTTCCAGTCACTTATAGGTTCCAGCTGCTCTCTCTTCTGTTCAGTGTACCTTTGTGGTGGTGCCCTGAATTGGACGGGTGTTGGGCTAACTGTCAGTCTGCAGCAGGTTGGGTTCCACAGAGCTGGCCAATTTCCCTTGCTTCTTCTCTGCGCTCCACCACCCCGCTCCCATTCTCCACCACCTCGCCCCCTCCTCCATCATCACCCCTGAGACCCCAGCAGCAAGTTCTGGGACACATAGAAATAGAGAACTATAGAATACAGGTGCATTCAGCCCCGCACCACCATTCAGTATGATCATGCCATCCCAGTATCCCGTTCCCACTTTCTTTCCAATATCCCTTGATTCCTTTAGCCAAATTGAGCTCCCTCTTGAATATAACAAACTGGCCCCAACAGCTTTCTGGGGGAGAGAATTCCACAGCTTCACATCTCTGGGAGTGAAGAAATTCTTCCTCATCTTAGTCCTAAATGCTTTACCCCTTATTGACACAGTGGGAGTTCAGCTGCAGTATAAGGTCATGTGCTGAAGGGGTTAATAATTATAGTATTTTGGCTCCACCAACTCTGAGAAAGGTTACACACAAGCATTTGATTTGAGGTTTTTGGTTAGAGAGCACTTGTACCAGCTCCCTACGGTCCCAGTAATTATGCCTGACCAAATTTAGTTGTAGTTATTTTATTATGTAATTACATGCTCGAGAACCTAACCAATCACCTTCCCTTCAGTTTAAGGTCAGAAATTGGGATCTTCACTGGGGCTCAAATGTTCAGTGCCATTCGCAACTCCTTGGATACTCAAGCAGTCCATGCCCCATGCAGCAAGACTGAGGCAATATCTAGGTTTGGGCCAAATGAGAAGTAGCATTCACACTACCAGAGTGCTGGGCAATGACCTTCTCCAGCAAGAGAGACCTTCTTCAACCATTGCCTCAAGATATTCATTTGTATTATCATCACTAAATCTCTCACTATCAACATCCCGGGGGGCTAGCATTGACCAGAAACTGAACTTGACTTGCCAAGTTAGCACAATAGCTACAAGAGCAGTTGACAGGAAATGGTGCAGGCAGGTGGCTCAACTCCTGACTCCTCAAAACTATCGACAAGGCACAGGTGAGGAGTGTAATGGAATACTCCCCACTTACCTGGATGGGTGCAGCTTCCATGCCAGAAATAAAATGTGTTTGGCCCAGCATTCAGATGCATTCACCCCCTCTACCACTGATGCTCAGGAGCAGCAGTGTTTACCACCTACAAGATATGCAGCAGAAATTCAATGAAACTCCCTCTCCTCTATCCTCTGGTGAGAAAAGATGTAGACAGAGGTACTTTGATTATCCAGCACTCGATTATCCAGCACTCGATTATCTGAATTTCGAATTATCCGGCAAGATCGCAAGGTCCCAATGCTTGGCCAAACTATTTGGTTATCCAGAATTCGATTCACCGAATGAAATACTCCCTGCCCATGTCCTTCAGATAATCGAGGTTCCTCTGTAAACAAAGCCTGTGCCTTGGGCCTGCTGGCAGCAATAATAGGTGGGTTAGTTCCACTTCCACTTACCAATGCTCTCCATTATTCACCTCAGGTCAAATCAAAATATGGCTTTCCTTTGACTATTCTATTTTCCTAAGAATTTGTACTTAGGTACCTTTGTATTTAAGATGGTGCTGTAAGTGGCAACTTGTAAATTTTTCACTCATTTGAGTACATTTGACAATAAAGCTAATTATAAACAGGCATCCCCCACTTTTTGAAAGCTCGCTTTACGCCACTATGAAAGACCTACATTAGTACCTGTTTTCGTGAATCCAAAGAGGATTTCCGCCTTTATGATAAAAGGTGAAATTTTTCCCAAATAAATGAATGCATCTTCGCTTTACATCATTTTGGCTTACAAAACGTTTCATAGGAACGGCTGTACTTTTGGATAGTGGGGGATACTTGTTGTTAGCTCTTGACCAAGCCTTTATTTTCACATCTTCCACGCTGAGATTCTGAATTTCCTTTCAAGATTACGGCCACCTATCGTTCTAGATTTCTGAAGCAGAGGATATCTGCAAAGTAAAATAGCCACTTGACAGGAGGTCAAATTGGACTTCTTTAGTTTTCAGAAGGTTTGAATTGGCCATAGTCTAGCTACACTGTCCTTTCTCTCTTGCGAAAGAATAAAAGTTCAAATTATCCATTTGTTAGCCGCCCAACCAATGTTTTGTCCCAGTTAATTGAGCTGGTGACTCATATTGTCTTTAGCTGGTGTCAAATCTAAGGCAAGTTTTATAATGGACTGCTTATATTTTGACAATCTCCTTCTAAGTGGTCTGTGGGCTGTTTTCCTTGATCTTTGTAATTCAAGCTGAACATACTTCATCTGTAAATCTAAGATGCTCTGAATCAGTATCAAATAATTTCCTTGTAACCCACAACAATGACGATGTCTGCACTTTCAATCATCAAAGGCCATTTTTAACAAGTTCCAGTGCTGTCATTAACTTCCTTATAATAGAAGTTCATTGCAGTTGGAACTAGGGGAAGCTAAAATCAAGGATATATTTACTCTTAACCCACACAATGCCAGAGACTCATAGACATTTACAGCACTGAAGGATGTCATTCAGCTAATCATCTCTGTGCGGGGCAACTAAAATCTGATATACTAGATTAGATACACTACTTCCATTTCAGATGTTTGGCCCATAGCCCTGGAGGCCATGTCCATGTGAGTGAATATCGAAACAATGCTTCAATATCCTGTAGCGTTCTGGGCCAACATGCCTTCAGGCAGAGGGTTGCAGACCGCCAAACATTGTCTGAATGAAAATAAAAATCTCTCAACACTCCTCTAACTTCAAAGTGCAGCTCTCTGCACTTGGAGTGACCCTTTTCTGAGGAGAGAAGTCCATCCTCTGAATTGTCTTATTGAGGTTATCGGATGTTGGTCAACAGTTTGCATCAAATAAGCTGCTCTGCTATCTAATCAAGTTAATTGAGGGCATGTGTCTTTTGCCTTGAGTTGCCATTCTTGTTTGTATATCTCTAGCTGTCTTTTCACAACTTGTGACATGCTCCACCTTTCCGTTCATCTCCGCGTCCTCCGTGCATGTCAGTGGTACAGAGTTCCCTGTTATCTCCACAGAAAGAATCATCCACTTCTGATCATTGAGCTCTGTGCTCGCGACATCCATGAACTTCTGAGTGTAAAATGGGGAAGCTGTTCAGCTTGGAATTCTGCGGTTTTGCCAGTGGGTCTGCGAGCGATCTTTACTTTGTCACATGTTAAGTCATTTACTACTAGCGCTGCCTGCTGGGTTCACTGTCACAAGGCTAATTCTGTATTTGCTTCCAATTAGGTTAACCACGTTTCTCTGAGACTGATGATTGCACAGAATTAAACCGTCAGCTTCATGTCAATTTGCAGCAAATTGTAAGTATCTTGGTGCTGTGAACTTTCCCCTCCTGCTATGCAGTGGTTTGAAGTTGCCCAAAACTAAGCCGTTAACTTTCTCGGGGAACAATCTTTAAACTTGCTCGAAACCAGATCTGAATCCGGCATCTCCCACCTTTTCCACATCACTAGCACTGATTTGACACCATTTTAGATAAGAGGTATATAGACCCGCACACTGTTTTGTCACAAACACAGGAAATGCTGGAGAAGCTCAGCAGATCGGTAAGAATCTCGCAACATAAGACACAGGAGACAGAAGTAGGCCATTCAGCCCATCAGGTGTGCTCTCATTTAATGAAATCATGGTTGATAATCTTCAACTCCACTTCCCCCATAATCTTTGATTCTATTACTGACTAAAATCAAGAGTCTGTTTCAACCTTGAAGTTACTTAATAAGCAAACCTCAACAGTGCTTTGCGGTAAAGAATTCCACAAATGCACTACATATTTGTCTTCATATTCATCTTAAATGTATGACCCATTATTCTGAGATGATGTCCTCTCGTCTGAGACTCTCCAACAAAGGGAAACAAACCCTTTACCTTGTCAAGTGCCCGAAAAACCACATTTCAAAAAATGTTCACATCACATTCTTCTATATTCCAGTGAGAACAAGCTCAACTTACTCAACATCTCCTCATAAGACAGTACCACCATACCTGGGAACATTTTGGGACTGCCTTCAATGCCAGTATATATTTCCTTGGATAAGGGGCCAAAACTGGTCACAATATTCCACATTTAGTGCCTTGGATAGTTTTAACAATGCATCCCTACCTTTTTATTCCATTCCTTCGGGTGGCACGGTGGGTCAGTGGTTAGCACTGCTGCCTCACAGTGCCAGGAACTGGGTTCAATTCCCACCTTGGGCAACTGTCTGTGTGGAGTTCCCCCGAGTCTGTATGGGTTTCCTCCGGGTGCTCCGGTTTCCTCCCACAGTCCAAAGATGTGCAGGTCAGGTGAATTGGCCATGCTAAATTGCCTGTAGAGATAGGTGCATTAGTTAGGGGGAATGTGTCTGGGTGGGTTACTCTTCAGAGGGTCGGGATGGGCCAAAGGGCCTGTTTCCCCACTGTAGGGAATCTAATCTAATCCTTTGAAAATAAAGGCCAATACTCCTTTTGACTCCTCTACTATCTACTGAACTTGGACGTTAACATGTTGTGGAATCCCAAATCTTTGTGTTCTGTAGCTGTCTGCAGTCTTTCTCCATTTAAATAATATTCAGCTCCTCTATTCTTCCTTCCAAAGTGCACAGCCCCTCATTTTCCACATTACGTTCCATTTGTCAAGTTTTTGCGTACTCACTTAACCAGCCTATATTCCTCTGCAGACTCTTTGTCCCATCCTCGCCACTTGCTTTCTCATCTATTTTTGTGTCATCCGCCCTGGCAGCATCTGGGGAGAGATAAGCAGAGTTAATGTTTTGAATCCTGTGTGGCTGTTCTTCAAAATAAGTGGCATTATGGCTCGGTGGTTAGCACTGCTGCCTCACAGCCCCAGGGACCTGGGTTTGATCCCACCTTCAGGTGTCTGTGAAGTTTGTACATTCACCCTGTGTCTGTGTGGGTCTTCTCTGGGCTGCTCTGGTTTCTGCTTACAGTCCAAAGATACGCAGGTTAGGTGGATTGGCCATGCTAAATTGCCCAGTGTGCGCAGGCTAGGTGGACTAGCCATGGTAGGTGCATCATTACAGGGATGGGGTGGGTTTGTGTGGAATGCTGCCTAGAGGGTTGGTGTGGGCTTGATGGGCTGAAGGGCCTGCTTCCACACTGTAGCGTGAAAGTGTCTTCTGCTGAAGTAGAGTCTGACTGGACTCTAAATTGTATTTTTGGTTCTCTTTCCCCAGATGCTGACAGACTTGCTGACTTTCTCCAGCAATTTCTGTTCCTGTTGTAGATTTCCAGTATCCACAATATTTCACTTTTGCCTTACTTTGACAGTCTGAGGCTGATTTGAACAGCGAGCTGTAGGCAGTGTGCAAACGCATTCATCAACCCAGGTTTCAAGCTCAGGGGTAATTTAATTCCTGGCCTCCAGTCCAACACCGGCATGTCCACATCATGTTTGCTCTGCGAGAGCCTTTCTGTTAGACCCTCACGCACACTAGGCCCCTGAAGAAAATGCACGCAGTTTGAAGATATGGATGGCAGCACACATCACAATCCTCAAGTCTAACTCAGAGATCAAGCAGTTGAGTCAAGATCTTGAAGAGTCGGAACAAAAGCCTCACTGGTGTTGTAATGATATTTTAATGTTTGATGTTTTTAACACGAACTGTAAACATAATGTCAATCAATATTTATTGAATGTGGTGGTAACATCCCCAGGTAGAACATAAATACTCAACCAATATTTTTCTCACATTGAGAGGACCAAAACTTGGAACAACTTCTGATCGTTTCTTTTCAGAGTACGATAAAAACGCTGAAGTAGTACGCTGAGTGAAGGCAATTAAATCTACCAGTGTGGGGCAGGAAAGCTCTTATTGATACAGTCTGACTGCTGGTGGGAAGTAACTGCATTGAAAATGATTGACTTATCACTAATTAGCAGTGATTTATTTTGAAATTCAGCCAGCATTGTGATGTAGGCAAAAAAAAAACAAACGAGCCATTACAGTGTAAAAAACTGCAGATCTGAGGAATGATTCATGGTATGGTTAGGTGAAGGAGCAACAGCCCACACATTTTAGGAATTCCCTACTATTCTTCGAAGGGGCTACTTCCAGTGTCCAGCTAAAGAGATGTAGCTTGCCTCAGTAATTCACTTCGTCGAGGGCAATTCTGAAAATGCAGCACTTCCTTCTTATTGCGATGGATTGAGACTTGAGACTCTGAGCTTGATACCTCCTGTCACGCTGAAAACCACGCCATTTAGCCTCAGAGGAGAAGATACTATTAACTCAACCAAGAAGAGAGAGACGACTGCTTCCCATTTGCGAACCGATCTGCCTTGCAAGATTATGAGGAGCTGGCGTAGGTCATCCAGCCCCTACACTATCATTCAATAAGGTCATGCTTGGTCTGATTGTATCCTTAGCTCCACTGTCCTACCTCCTTCCTCCCCAGAATAGTTGACTCCCTGTCAATCAAAGACACAGCTCATTTGCCATTAGCCCTGGGTCTCTGTTTGGATGGATTGAAAATTAAATGAGAATAAACAGGGGCTCAGCATCAATTATTGGTTGAAGAGGAGGTTTTCAGTGTAGCACCCTCACTGGGATGGCTCAGAGCATTGAGTGACAAAGACCAGGCATCCTGAATGCTGCTTATTTTTAACTATCTTTGCCCTTCATAAATTTATGCATCTCAATCTTTTCCACTCCAAGGAAATGAGCTGAGCCTGTCTGACCTCTCTTCATAATGAAAACCCATCGAGTGTGCTCCGCTGTAGCAGCTTCCATGCACTAAGGGGTATTGCACAAACCAGATGGGGTCATACAGTAATCAGGGACACATCAGGTCTAGTGAATAATGTATCTGTCAGCTTCGCCCTTTTTGATCCCAAGGATAATTTGTGGCAGTGATTTTGAGGCCTTGATTGCTGGAATGGCAGGCTTTACAGAGGCGTTCCGTCGTCATAAAATGCAGCCCAGGAGGCCACATATACAGCCCGGTGGATCAGCGGAATACAGTGAATAAATATACACAATGCTAAGTACAGGATGCTGATGGAATACTGCAGGTGCTCACTGAAGGGTACATTGCATTTCTGAGTGGCAGATCTGATTGTAGCCTGCTGTGTTTCTATATCTGAGAACAGCTGTTTCTGACAGAAGTCTGTACACACAATACATTAATAAAGTGGATTTTGAATTTGAAAACTAATCTCATGCAATGAGGTTCAAAATAAAACAATAAAAATCTGTTGTACTCTGCAGCTCCGAAAATGAGGAGCAATTATGTCTCGCAGAAACCTTGCAGTCAAACCGACACCATTTTTCTCCCACATTTATTTCTATCGGTTTTTCTAATCTTTTTCCTTCTTTTGGAGCTGTTGTTGTTGATGAGCTTAGCAGAGAAATTGGTTGGGAGGGTGTGAGTGAGGCTAACTCATGACAGCTCTGAGTTATGACTGAATGAGTGTGATTTATGCCTCTGCCTCTGTATTTTAATACGCCTTCCTACTCCCTTTCCAACATGACCCAGCTTTGGCCTCCTCCATTGCCACAATGAACCAAACTGCAACTTGGAGGAACAATACCTCATCTTCCACCTGGGCATCCTACAGCCCGGAGGACTCAACAATGAGTTCTTCAGTTTCAAATAACCGCCCTTCCCAGCCCCTCCCCCTCCCTTCCACTCCTCCCTCTCACCTTCCGGATTCATTCCTCCCATTGACCAACCAGGTCGTATCCTCTACCTGTCTTCACTTATCACCACTTCACCACCTTGCCGCCCCCCCACCCCCACCTTTATCTGCAGCTCCCCCCACACCCACCCTCAACCCTGAAGAAGAGTTACATCCGAAATGTCGACTTCTCCACCTCCTGATGCTGCCTGGCTTGCTGTGCTCTTCCAGCCTCCTGCCCGTCTACTTTGGATTCCAGCATCTGCAGTTTTTCTTTTTGTCTCTGTCTCTTTATCTTCAGGTTGTGGGTTCATATCCACTCCATGTAATTCAGGAAGATAATTGACTGTAATCTAGGCCTACATTCCTGGGTGGGTGCAGAGCAAGAGTGCAGTACATTCCAAGCTGCCATTCTGTGTGAGTAAAGAGGGATAATGCTGTGTAATGCAGGCGACACTGGATCTTTAGGGGCACAGTTATTGAATCATTAAACTGAGCATCTGCGTGCTCTCTCAGGTCGATGTTACAGACCCCAATGAAAGCAGTGGAGATTCATCACATGGCCTGGCTCAAACCTACCCCTCAAATCAAGAAGAAGGATTGGAAAGATTGATCTCACAAAAACCCAGATGTTGTTGGTAAGATCTTGCTGGGTGCTAACTTTCACACAATATAACAGTGACCTCTCATCTCATCAAAGCATCTGAGATTCTGCAGGGGTTTGACAGGATTTACATTGTAAGGATGTTACCCTGGCTGGGGAATTGAAAGTAGATCTCAGGTCAGAGAACCTTGGGTTGGGATGAAGAGAAATTTCATCAACTAAAGTTTTTAGCATCTTTGGAATTCCCTACCTTGTACGGTTATGAGTGCTGCACTGTTGATTACAGAGGAATCTCGATTATCTGAAGGACACAGACTGGGAGTATTTTGTTCATTTAATCCAGTACCTGATAACATAGTTAGCCAAGCCTCTTGTTCGGATAATCCGCAATCCAGTTAATCGAATGCTGGATGATCAAGGTTCCTCTGTATATTTAAGACCGAGATGAGCAGGTTTTTGGTCTGTCAGGGAGGCCTGCTCCTATTTTGAATATCTGGGCTAACCACTGGCCCGGATTCTGCAGCCATTAGTTCTACACCCTCATCAAGCGAGACTCAATATTTCCTCCCTCCTCAGACAGAGCATTGACACTTATTGTTTAACTACATCTTTCCTTTTACATTAATGATCCACTGAAAGAGGTGTTTGAACAATCATTTCAATTCATAACACTTCACACAGCACTTTATATATTGAGAAAGGGGGAAATCTTGGTTATGACAACAGCCACTTGAAGTTTGATCTTAATTTATCCCTCATTCCTGATATCATTTTAATGTACTAGGTCTCCTGAGGACCTCCACTATTTATAGTTTATCCCCATTTAGAAAGTACTCTGGTTCTTCCTTATTATGCCCAAATTGGATGCCCCCACATAAACTGGCTGTAGAAATGAGGCACTTTTACAAGAAGATAGGTCACAGCTGGACAGAGCTTCAGATTGAGTTCCTTGTGGGCTCTTTCACCAGTGCTTTTGCAAGAATTCTTTTTTAAGATTAGATTCCCTACAGTGTGGAAACAGGCCCTTCAGCCCAACCAGTCCACACCGACTCTCCGAAGAGTAACCCATCCAGACCATTTCCCTTTGACTAATGCACCTAACACTATGGGCAATTCAGCATGGCCAATTCACCTAACCTGAACAGCTTTGGATTGTGGGAGGAAACCCACAGACACGGGGAGAACCTGGGACCCTGGTGCTGTGAGGCAGCAGTGCTAACCACTGAGCCATTGTGCCGCCCGTACCATGTTGCCACTATCAATATTAGAGAAGATCGCCAGAGTGCAGAAAATATTGGAGCCACCAGAGAGCTCTGTTCAGAGCACGGGAGTTGTGAATGTTAAAAGGTAATGTTGGAGTAAAGAAGAACGTAATGAATTTGAAATTAGGTTTATTGTACATCTCTGTGAATACACAATGTAATTAATAAAGTAGGGAAGATTACAGGCACAGATTGCAATGTGAAAATATGATGTTGTGGCTATAACACAGACCTGGCTCAATCAGTAAGGGGATCCAGGTGTTAGAGAGAAAAAGGAGGAAAGGATTATCAGATTAGTCATGATCTTATTGAAAGGTGGAGCAGACATGATAGCCAAATAAGTCTTTACTACTAGGACTACCAACATGCCAAACAGCGGAAGTCAAAAAGTAACAGAGCTAAGTAATCCCACAACTAATGGATCAGATCTAAGCTCTACTGTTCTGCCAAATCCAGTTGTGAATGGTGGTGGACAATTGAAAAACTCAGTGGGGGAGGAGGCTTCACAAATATCCCCATTAGGGCGGTCCAGACATTAGTGCGAAATATTTGCTGCAATCTTCAGCCAGAATCGTCAAAGGGATGATCCTTCTTGGCCTCCTCCAGTGGTCCCCAGCATCTCAGATACCAGTCTCCTGCCAATTTGATGCACTCTGCATGTATCAAGAAATAGATAAGGCAAAGGCTACGGGCCATGACAACATTCCAGCAATAGTACTGAAGGCTTGTGATCCAGAGTTTGCCATGCCCCTAGCTGAGCTGTTCCAGTACAGTTACAACACTGGCATTGACCTGATAATGTGGCAAATTGTCCAGGTACATCCTGTACAAAAGAAAACAGGACAAATCCAACTCGACCAACTACTGCCCCATCAGCCCACACCCGGTCATCAGTAAAGTAAGGGAACATGTCATCAACAGTGCTATCAAGCAGCACCTGCTCAGCAATAACCTGCTCAGTGATGCCCAGTTTGGGTTCAGCCAGGTCCACTCAGCTCCTGACCTCATTACAGCCTTGGTTCAAACAAAAAAGCTGAATTCCAGAAATGAAGTGAGAGTGACAGCCCTTGGCATTTAGCTGCATTCAACCGAGTGTGGTTGAATTAACGAGTCCTAGCAAAACTGGAATCGATGACTTTTAGGGGCAAACTCTTTGCTGATCGGTGTCATATCTGGCTGATAGGAAGTTGGTTGTGGTTGTTGCAGTTCAGTCAGCTCTGCTCCAGGCCATCCCTGCAGGAGTTCCTCAGGATAGTGTCCTAGGCCCAGCCATCTTCAGCTGCTTCATCAATGACCTTCCCTCCATCGCAATGTCAGAAGTGACAATTTTTGCCAATGATTGCACAATGCTCAGTACCATTTGTGACTCCTCAGATGTGGAAGCAGTCCATATTCAAATGGAACAAGAACTGGACAACATCCATGGTTGGAATAACAATTGGCAATTAGTATTCTCACCACCAGGTTCTGGTCATCTCCAACAAAAAAAATCTAACTATTGCTCCTTGATCTTCAATGACATTGGTGTCACTGAATCCCTCACAATCAACATCCTGGAGGTTATCAGTGACCAAAAACTGAACTAGACTCATCACATAAACACATTGGCTACAAGAGCAGGTCAGAAACCAGGAATATTGAAATGAACAACTCATTCCTGACTTCCCAAAGCTTGCCCACCATTTGCAAGGCACAACTGAGGAGTGTGATTGAATACCCTCCACTTGATGGGTGCAGTCCCAACAACACTCAAGAAGCTTGATACCATCCAGGACAAAGCAGCCTGCTCAATTGGCACCACATCCACAAACGTGCAGTCCCTCCACCATCGACACTCAGTAGCAGCAACATGTACCATCTAAAAGGTGCACTGCAAAAATTCATCATGGCTCCTCAGACAGCATCTTCCAAAGCCATGACCACTTCCACCGAGAAGGACAAGGGTAGCAGAGAAAGGGAACACCACCACCTTCAAGTTCCCTTCCAAGCCGCTCACCATCCTGACTTGAAAATATCTGACCGTACTTTCAATGTCATTGGGACTTAAATCCTGGAATTTCTTCCCTAATGGGAAGAGCAGAGTTTTGATGTTAGGGGATTTGCCAACACTGTTACCTAACCATGCTGTTGACGATTTATAGCACTGTTCTGATAGTTTGTTGAGAAACTGTAGTTTAGAGATGATACATTGGTTAGTAGTCAAGAAAGGAAATATATAACCCATGACAGATGCTTCACTGATCCTGTATTTGTTCTGTAAAATGGAGACTTGGAGGCAGCACACTCCCGTGTGTCTTGCATCTTTTCATTGTCGCCTTTGGTGGCAGCTCAGTTTGATCTTCCCTTGGGCTGATGTAAGAGAACTCCTGGTCTTCTGTCAAGAAGATAGTAGCTAGGCATAGCCTCAAAATAAGGGGGAGCAGATTCAGAACTGAGTTGAGGAGGAACTTCTTCACCCAAAGGGTTGTGAACCTGTGGAATTCCTTGCCCAGTGAAGCAGTTGAGGTTGCCTCGCTGAATGTCTTTAAGGCAAAGATAGATCTGTGAACAGTAAAGGAATTAAGTGTTACGGTGAGTGGGTGGGTAAGTGGAGCTGAGGCTACAACAAAATCAGCCATGATTTTATTGAACGGTGGAGCAGACTCAAGGGGCCAGATGGCCTTCTCCTGCTCCTATGTTCTTATGTTCTCTTGCATTATGTTCTCTACACATTCAAAGAACAAAGAACAATACAGCACAGGAATAGGCCCTTTAGCCCTCCAAGCCTGCGCCAACACATTTTGCCCTTCCATACTAAGACTGCCTTCACTTATAGAGTCCGTATCCCTCTATTCCCTTCCTGTTCATGTCCCCTGTCTCTCCCCAGCTTTCCCTATTGATATACATTGTTTTGGGGGTTGGCTATCTCTGCTATGTCAATCATTTGTCTGACCCTCTCAGAGAATAACCAGAGCCATCTACTCACCACATTGTCCTCTTGCCGGCCCTCATCGGAAGGTTCAAGATTAGAGTGGTGCTGGAAATGCACAGCAGGTCAGGCAGCATCTGAGGAGCAGGAAAATCGACGTTTCGGGTAGGAGCCCTACATCAGGAATGAGGCTGGAAGCCTCGGGGGTGGAGAGATAAATTGGAGGGGGTGCGGCTGGGGAGAAGGCAGCTTGGAGTGCAATAGATGGATGGAGGTGGGGGTAAAGGTGATAGGTCAGAGAGGAGGGTGGAGTGGATAGGTGGGAATGAGGATTGACAGGTAGGACAGGTGATGAGGACGGTGTTGAGCTGGAAGGTTGGAACTGGGGTAAGTGGGGGGAGGGGAAATGAGGAAGCTAGTGATGTCCACATTGATGCCCTGGGGTTGAAGGGTTCTGAGGGGGAAGATGAGGCGTTCTTCCTTCAGGTGTTGGGTGGTGAGGGAACAGCGATGGAGGAGGCCCAGGACCTGCATGTCCTCGGCGGATTGGGAGGGGGAATTAAAATGTTGGGCCACAGGGCGGTGGGGTCGATTGGTTCGGGTGTCATGGAGATGTTCCCTGAAGCGCTCTGCGAGAAGGCATCCAGATTCCCCAATGTAGAGGAGACCTTGCCAGGAGCAACAGATACAATAAATGACATTGGTGGAAGTGCAGGTAAAACTTTGATGGATGTGGAAGACTCCTTTAGGGCCTTGGATGGAGGTGAGGGAGGAGGTGTGGGTGCAGACTTTAAATTCCTGCGGTGGCAGGGGAAGGTGCCAGGATGGGAGGGTGGGTTGTTGGGGGGGCGTGGATCTGACCAGGTAGTCACAGAGGGAACGGTCTTTGCAGAAAGTGGGAAGATGTGGGGAGGGAAATATATCCCTGGTGGTGGGGTCTGTTTGGAAGTGGCGGAAATGTCAGTGGATGATTTGGTGTTTGCGAAGGTTGGTAGGGTGGAATGTGAGCACCAGGGGCGTTCTGTCCTTGTTACGGTTGGAGGGGTGGGGTTTGAGGGCGGAGGTGTGGGATGTGGATGAGATGCATTGGAAGGCATCTTCAACCATGTGGGAGGTCAAATTACGGTCTTTAAAGAAAGAGGCTATCTGGTGTGTTCTGTGGTGGAACTGGTCCTCCTGGGAGCAGATACTGCAGAGGCGGAGGAATTGGGAATACGGGATGGCAGTTTTGCAGGAGGTAGGGTGGGAAGAGGTGTAATCCAGGTATCTGTGGGAATCGGTGG
This sequence comes from Chiloscyllium plagiosum, assembly GCF_004010195.1. Lineage (NCBI taxonomy): Eukaryota > Metazoa > Chordata > Chondrichthyes > Orectolobiformes > Hemiscylliidae > Chiloscyllium > Chiloscyllium plagiosum. Next base: position 13,216,862 of record NC_057719.1, read on the forward strand.
GTTTGTAAAAAATGTCAGTGTTGAGTCGGTCGTCATTAATGGAGATGGAGAGGTTCAGGAAGGGGAGGGAGGTGTCAGAGATGGTCCAGGTAAATTTAAGGTCTGGGTGGAATGTGTTGGTGAAGTTGATGAACTGCTCAACCTCCTCCCAGGAGCACGAGGTGGGGCCGATGCAGTCATCAATGTAGCGGAGGAAGTGGTGCCGGTGTAACTACGGAAGATGGACTGTTCTACGTAGCCAACAAAGAGACAGGCATAGCTGGGGCCCATTCAGCTGCTCATAGTTACCCCTTTGGTCTGGAAGAAGTGGGAGGATTCGAAGGAGAAATTGTTAAGGGTGAGGACCAGTTCGGCCAAACAGACGAGAGTGTCAGTGGAAGGGTACTGGTGGGGACATCGGGAGACGAAGAAACAAAGGGCTTGGAGGCTCTGGTCATGGCGGATGGAGGTGTAGAGGGATTGGATGTCCATGATGAAGATGAGCCATTTGGGGCTGGAGAAATGAATGTCTTGGAGGAGGTGGAGGGCGTGGGTGGTGTGCCAAACGTATGTGGGGGGTGTTCCTGGATTAGGAGGGATAGGACAGTATTGAGGTATGTGGAGATGAGTTCGGTGGGGCAGGAGCAGACTGAGACAATGGGTCGGCTGGGGTGGTCAGGCTTGTGGATCTTAGGAAGGAGGTATACTCAATGCTCTGACCAAATGCCTTCTTCACTATCCTATCTATCTGCGACTCTACTTTCAAGAAACTATGAACATGCACTCCAAGGTCTCTTTGTTCAGCACCACTCTCCAGGACCTTACCATTAAGTGTATAAGTCCTGCTCTGACTTGCCTTCCCACCTCATATTTATCTAAATTAAACTCCATCTGCCACTCCTCAGCCCATTGGCCCATCTGATCAAGATCCCGTTGTACTCTGAGGTAGCCTTCTTCATTGTCCAGTGCACCTCTAATTTTGGTATCAATTGCAAACTTACTAACTATACCTCCATTAATCACATCCATATCATTTATATAAATGATGAAAAGCAGTGGATCCAGCACCGATCCTTGTGGCACTCCACTGATCACATGCTTCCAGTCTGAAAAACAACCCTCCACCATGGCCTGCTTTTGCCCTTCAAATTCCTTTTTTAGGTTCTTTCCTACTTTCCTTATATACTTCAAGAGCTTCATCAGTTCCCATCCTCCTAGACCTTACATTTGCTTCCTTTTTCTTTTTGACCAAGGTTATAACATCCTTGGTCATCCACCGTTTACATAACATGCCATACCAATCCTTCATTCTCCTAGGAACATGCCGCTCCTGAACTCTTATCAACTGCCATTTGAAAATGCTCCCACATGTCTGATGTCGATTTATCCTCAAACAGCCACATCCAATCAAAATTCTCCAGTTCCTGCCTAACATCGTTGTAATTTGCCTTCCTGCAATTTAACACCTTTGCCCAAGGAGTATCTCTATCCATAAATATCTTAAAATGCATGGTATTATGATCACTACTCCTGAAATGTTCCTCCACTGAAATTTCACTCACCTGTTTGGACTCATTTCCCAAAACCAGGGCCAGTGTAACCCCTTACCTGATTGGGCTGCCCACAGACTGTGCCAAGAAACCTTCCTGAATGGCCCTTACAATTTCTGCCCCACTCATACACCTCGCAAGAAGTCGATCCCAGTCAATGTAGGGGAAGTTAAAATCACCCACATAACAACCCGACTGTTCTTGTATCTTTCCAAAATCTGTCTTCGAATTGTCTCCTTCCGCAGGCTCTTGGGAGGCCTGTACTCACCAGATGATCATGCTCCTGACGCCGACGGAAGGTTGGATTGAAATTGGAAAGCTCCCAGTTTAGTTAGGAACTGAAGGCTGCAGGAGGTCAGAAGGCCTTGACATGTAGTTAAGAACATTTCATAAAATTAATTCACAGGATCTGGGTGTCACTGATTCGGCCAGCATTAATTGCACATCCCTAGTTGAGTTATTGTTGTGGATCTGGAGTCACATGTACACCAGGCTGGTTAAGGATGGCAGTTCTGCAGAAGTGTCACTGGACTCAGATTGTAACTTTACTTGGTGTCCATAGGCACTGCCATGCCTTCTCCAGCAATTCCTGCTTCTGTTCCCTAGAACATTACCTGGGTGTCTAAATTAATAGACTAGTGATAACATCACTAGGCTATTATCTCCATTACATCACCTGAGGCCACATTGATCAACTTGTAGAAGGCTTCCCTGTGAGCTAATGGCCCTAAATGAGGTGGCCATTCATTCTTACGCAGCACAGATCTCAGTTATATCCATCTCCCCCAGGGGACATGGCTCTGTCTCCCAGACTCAGTGGCATCCATCTCCCCCAGGGGACATGGCTCTGTCTCCCAGCCTCAGTGATATCCATCTCCCCCAAGGGACATGGCTCTGTCCTCCAGCCTCAGTGATATCCACCTCCCCCAGGGAATATGCCTCAGCCTCCCTGTCTCAGTGATATCCATCTCCCCCAGGAGACATGCCTCTGTCTCCCAGACTCAATGATATCCATCTCTCCCCCAGGGGACATGGCTCTGTTTTCCCTCCTCAGTATACCCGACTCCCTCACAGGACATGTCAATTGTCAATCCTCCAGTCCCTCCCATAGGGCCCTCAATGCCTCGCATTGCCCTACAATGAGAGTATAATTGAACAGTGAATGTACAGGTGGCCAAATAGGTGGCACCTCATGTCAAGTTGCACTGGTCAATGTGTATCTGACGTCTGGTCTAATGATCAGTGGAAATCTCACCCTCTTGTCTCCAAAACTCAAGTTAAAAATCTCAATTTCAATATGCTGGTCATGTATATGACACAGTACTTGATACGTGTAATGCTGGCTGTCCTATCAATTCCTGCTTTCTGTCAACCCCATTGCCATTTCTCTTCTTGAATCAGCGAAGAAAAAAATTTTCCCTCGTGAGTGTTGTGGCCTGATTTAGTTTGAGTTTCGCTCAGGGAATGTACACATCTCTATAAAGCTAAATGGGCTGGCAATCCATCTCACTTGGTGCTCTCATTAAATTTCATTCTGCTTCCCTGTAAGGTGCCAAGGTTGGGAGGGAGGCAAGAGCAGTGTTAACAAATTGGAACTTGTAGCGAATCAGGCGGCCAGAATCCTTCCGAAGTACAGCCTTCCCAGATCTGTCCAATTAAAGGAACCTCGTTGCTATAGCAAGGCTTCTGCAAATCATTTACCTTGTGAACGACTTCATCAGCCTTTCAGATGGAAATGAGCACCGTCTCCCATCCTGTGGAGTGCTTTAACTTCACAGATCGCAACCTTTTATTGCCAATCATTGGTTTTTAAAGTTAAATTGCTTTTCAGTTCCAATATTCCCAGTTTGAAGGAGGGACTAGATTGGAATGTCGCTTATACAGGGATGCAGCCAGTTTATATGATGGTTCTGCTGGAATTCTGCCCCTCCTAATGCAGGCCTGATGGTATCCAGGTCATTCTGCTATAGTTCGCATTTCGTCAACACAAATTCACTGTAATGTGATCGACGAACTGGGGACGCTGTTTCTAAAGCACAAATTTTAAAGTGTATGTTGGCTGGAGCATGAGTGCATTGCCAACACTTTAAACACTGCTTCTAAAGTGTGCTTTTTCTACAACACAAGAGCACAACCATCATGTTATGGAAGAACTGTACATTATAGAATCCATGCTGGTGTTAGCGTGGCACCTGCAAACTTTGGCAGAAGGGAGACTGAAACCTGGAGTCATAGTCATACAGATCCTTAGGTCCAACTCATCCATGCTGACCAGATATCTTAAATTAATCTAGTCCCATTTGCCAGCACTTGGCCCATATCCCTCTAAACTCTTTCTATTCATTTACCCATCCAGATGCCTTTTAAATGCTGCAATTGTACCAGCCTCCACCACTTCCTCTGGCAGTTCATTCCATACACGTACCACCATCTGTGTGAAAACGTTACCCCTTAAGTCCATTTTAAAACTGTTCCCTCTCACCTTAAACCTATGCCCTCTAGTTTTGGACTCCCCTGCCCTGGGAAAATGACTTCATGATTTTATAAACCTCGATAAAGGTCACTCCTTGGCCTCCAGGGAAAAAAGCCCCAACCTACTCAGCCGTTCCCATAAACCAAACCCACCAGCCCCAGCAACAAGCTTGTAAATCTTTTCTGCAAACTTTTAAGTTTAAAAAACATCTTTCCTATAGCAGGGCATTGAATGTAGTATTCTAAAAGTGGCCACAACCACAAAATGACGTGCCAACTTCTATACTCAGTGTTCTGACCAATGAAGGAAATCATGCTAAGTGCCTTCTTCATCACACTTTCTACATGTGACTCCACTTTTAATGAACTTTGGACCTGCACCCCTAAGTCTCTTTGTTTGGCAACACCTCCCAGGACCCTACCATTAACTGTATAAGTTCTGCCCTGGATTGCCTTACCAAAATGCAACACCTTACATTTATCTAAATTAAACTCTTTCTGTCATTCCTTGGCTCATTGACCTACCTGATCAAGACCCTGTTGTACTCTGAGGTAACCATCTTCACTGTCCACTACACCAGCTATTTTGGTGTCACCTGCAAACTTACCAACCATACCTCCTATATTCACATCCAAATCATTTACATAAGTGATGGAAAGCAGTGGACCCAGCACTGATTCTTGTGGCACTCAGCTGGTCACAGGCCTCCAGTCTGAAAACAACCCTCTACCATCACCTCCAGTCTCCTACCTTCAAGCCAGTTGACTAGCTTCCTCTGGATCCAATGTGATCCAACTTTACTAACCAGTCTACTGTGCCTTACAGTGCCAGTCACCCAGGTTCGATTCCATCCTCGGGTGACTGTCTGCGTGGAGTTTGCACATTCTCCCCGTGTCTGTGTGGGTTTCCTCAGGGTGCTCCAGTTTCCTTCCACAGTCCAAAGATGTGCGGGTTAGGTGGGTTAGCCATGGCAAAGTTGTCCTTAGTGTCTGAGGATATGTAGGCTAGGTGGGTTAGCCATGGGAAATATGGGGTTACAGAGATTCTATGCAGAAACATGTTGAATGCTCTGCCCTCAGCAATCTTCTTTGTCACTTCTTCAAAAGATTCAATCGAGTTAGTGAGATATAATTTCCCACACACAAAACCATGTTGACTATCCCTAATCAGTCTTGATTGACAAAGCTAGTTTATTGCATAGTACTTAATAGCTAGTTACATTGCAACAAAGTAACATGATAGTCTCTTGTGATAAATCAGACTGGCTACATTACTATAAGTTACATGAAAAATAGAACTGGAACAACTCAAAACTGAACTGAGAAGAGGTAGACTGGTTAGCTCCTTCCAAGGACAGACCTCTATATCCTGATGAGCAGAGCCTATCTCCTAATGTCAGTTAACCATTTCAGGTTACTGATGGAAATGTGTTGCTGGAAAAGCGCAGCAGGTCAGGCAGCATCTAGGGAACAGGAGAATCGACGTTTCGGGCATTAGCCCTTCTTCTAATGCCCGAAACGTCGATTCTCCTGTTCCCTAGATGCTGCCTGACCTGCTGCGCTTTTCCAGCAACACATTTCCATCTCTGATCTCCAGCATCTGCAGACCTCACTTTCTCCTCATTTCAGGTTACTAGCCTCCTTACACAACACCTCATTTTAATCAGTCTACCATTGCTGGCCAGGCTTTCAGCTGCCTGGATTCAAGGGCCTGGAGTTTTTCCCAAGATAGTCTGCCTCCCTACACTTTCTTTCTTGAAGACCACTCTTCAAAGATTATCCTGATAACTCTTCCATGATTAAGTGTCAGGTTTTACCCAATTAGCCTCCTGTGAAGCCCCTTGGAGTGTTGTATGACGTTAAGGAATCTATAGGAGAAAGTGAGGTCTGCAGATGCTGGAGATCAAAGTTGAAACTTTATTGCTGGAACAGCACAGCAGGTCAGGCAGCATCCAGGGAACAGGAGATTCGACGTTTCAGGCACAGGCCCTTCTTCAGGAATGAGCAGAGAGTGTTCAGCAGGAGAAGATAAAAGGTAGGGAGGAGGGACTTGGAGGAGGGGAGTTGGAAGTGGAGGAGATGCGGTGGAGGGCACCGTCGACCACGTCGCCTTCCTGACCTGCAGTCTTCTTGTTGACCTCTCCGCCTCCATCCTACTCCGACCTATCACCCTCACCTTGACCTCTTTCCACCTATCACATTTCCAACTCCCCTCCTCCAAGTCCCTCCTCCCTACCTTTTATCTTCTCCTGCTGAACACTCTCTGCTCATTCCTGAAGAAGGGCCTGTGCCCGAAACGTCGAATCTCCTGTTCCCTGGATGCTGCCTGACCTGCTGTGCTGTTCCAGCAATAAAGTTTCAACGTTAAGGAATCTATAGAATTACAAGCTGATAATGTCGTGAAATGCAGCAATGGAATTTCTGCCCACTTCCAAAGAGCACAGAGGGAATGACTTCCATGCTGTGTCCATATGCAAATGACAGAGTTAGGACAGGACAGTCTTACTGCTGTCCTGGTGAGGATGTGAAACCTACTTAGCAGCTGCTAGGAGGAATCCCCAATTCCCTATTGAACCAGCATTGCTTTGTACATCTAACCCCAGCCTGACCTCCTTTAAATTGCAGACAGCAAGCTCTCCACACTAACGTTCTTAAACAGGATGTTCAGGGCTTTTTTAGCTGGGCTTCTAACTCCCATCTGTTCTTCCTGTTTGGATGGTGCTGCTTTTCCACAATACTAACATTCCTGTTGGTGTCAACACTAATTAAGAGCCAAACCTTGCTTCTGATTCCCCTTTTTAGCAGACCAAGACTGACTAGCTTGTACAGACAGAACAACAAATGAGGACATACTGCTTTTTTTAATGAGTTGTGCACTGTTGGAGGGCTATTAAGGATTGCAATGCCAAAAAGCACATGGAATATTTCCATATTGCAGCAAATACAGAATGTTCTTCACAGTAAATCTCCCCACGGAGATGACATTGTTGGATTCTATGATGTCCCTTTCAAGCTCCCCAGGAACTGAGGTCCATGGGAAATCTCCTAAAAGCTGTAATGAAGCTGTTGTAATGGATGGCATCCTTGATTAGATTAGATTATTTACAGTGTGGAAACAGGCCTTTCGGCCCAACAAGTCCACACCGCCCCGCCGAAGCGCAACCCACCCATACCCCTACATTTACCCCTTACCTAACACTACGGGCAATTTAGCATGGCCAATTCACCTGACCTGCACATCTTTGGACTGTGGGAGGAAACCGGAGCACCCGGAGGAAACCCACACAGACACGGGGGGAACGTGCAAACTCCACACAGTCAATCGCCTGAGGCGGGAATTGAACCCGGGTCTCTGGTGCTGTGAGGCAGCAGTGCTAACCACTGTGCCACCGTGCCGCCCACTCTCTTGAGTCGAGAGGAATCCTGTATTTTCGAGGGAGAGGGTGGCATAGTGGTAATGTTGCTTTATTAGTTAACCAGATGGCCATGCCAATGCTGTCGGAAATTGAAAGCTAGTTTCAGCAATGGAGAACGATGACAATTTACAAGGATAGTTGTTAACACCCATGTAATTCACTAACGTCTGTTAGGGAAGGAAACTTGCCGTCATTACCTGGTCTGGCCTCAATGTGACTCCAGATCCACAGATTGCTTCTTAGCAGCCCAGTGAAACAGCTGAGCAAGCCACTCTGATCAAGGGGAAGTTGGGATGGGTAATAAATTCTGGCTTTGTCAATAGTGCTCACCTTCTGGTTGCTGAATGGATGGAACTGATTGAACTCACGATGAACTTCCTCATGAAGAGCTTTTGCCCGAAACATTGATTTTCCTGCTCCTCGGATGCTGCCTGACCTGCTGTGCTTTTCCAGCGCCACTCTAATCTAGACTCTGGTTTCCAGCATCTGCAGCCCTTGTTTTTACCTTCAAGCCTATAATAGGACATCATCATTTCCCTTGCAGCAGTCAGCAATACCCTAAAACATCGAAGAGAAAATTAAAAATCTAAACGCAACCTTGAGAGAAAAAGTGGCAGCAGCACTAATGACTGATCATCATCATGATGCCAATAATTTTAAGATTAGATACAGTGTAATGAGATGTATTTCCTGCTGGCACCATACAGAACTCATTATAGACTGCCCTAATGGAGTGTCAGGCCCTTAACAGATCCTCTGTACTGCAATATGATATAATGATTGTTTTGCATTCCACCCCACAAGTACTGGTGTTAGCCCAGATCTTCAATGTACTGAGCAAACCCAATACAAAAGAACTTTGTGTTCCACAGGGCTTTAAATTGAAAGGATTTCTTGGAATTACAATTCATGAAAAAAAAACTTGTCATGGAGTGTTGTTCAAGAGAGGCATCAAAATGTGCTTCGCATCATCAGAAGTATTAGAATGACAAAAGGATGTTTTTAAAAAGTCGAAATGATAAATGAGATGAGAAAGAGATGGAAGACTCAGTGGGGAAGAATCCAGCTGTTTGTCACATTTCAGCAACTTGCTATTTCCATTAAAAAGCACCTGGAATCATGGCAAGGACCAGGAAATGGGGATGCAACAACAGGGAGGAAACGAAACCAAATTTTGAGAGCGAGAATACCACTGGAGTAAGAAGTAGTAAGATATTAGGCAGGATTGGAGTAAAAGAGAATGCAATATGATCTAAATTAGACTCACAATGCATACATGACATCTGGTAACGAAGTTTGGTGAGCTTCAGGCACAGATCATCAGTAGAAATGTGATGGTTTGGCAATAGTGGAGATCTAGCTCAAAAACTGCAGGACTGCGTAGTGAATACTACTTGGTCCAGGAATTATTGAGCTGTAAAGAGTGGGAAAGAGGAGACAGCATTGATGATAGAGAATGGGTAGTTGCAGAAAAAGGATTTCCTGACTGCATCAAGGATCTAATTAGTTAAAACAAGAAAAAAATGGTACCGTTCCACCACTGGGTACATTCTATCGATCACCGACCAGTGGGGAAGTTACAGGAGAACAAATTGAGATGGAAAGTACAAAGATACAAACATAAACAGTAGTCATATGGTGGATCTCAGGCCAGAATAGTAACTGTGTAAAGGCAGAAACAAAGAGGTTTCAACAGTGTGGAGGAGAAATAGTTTGGCCCATAGGTTTCTGGCCCTGATAAGGGAGGCTTCGTTATTAGGTCAGTATGAAACCATTTAAATAGAGGCGTGGAGAATGAGGTTATGGTGAAATTTCATCAATAAAAAATATGTGGTTTCACCTCATTTGGAGCATTGTATTCAATTCTAGGTGCCACACTTTGGGAGGGAAAGAAAGATAATAATTAGAGAGTTCGCTGAAAAGATTCATGTGAATGGGTCCAAGTTTGAGTGAATGTAGTTTTTTGGGTAGATGAGAGAAGCTTAGGCTCTTGTCCTTAGAGAAGATACAGTTTTGATAGAGGTTTTTAGTCATGAGATGTTTGGGCAGAGTGAATAGAGAGATTCTGTTCCCATGGGTGAGATACTTGAGAGTGAGAGGACATTGATTACTTCAAGATACAAAGGCAACATGAAAAAAGCCTTTTTCCAGCAGCGAATGACTAGAACGCACTGTCTGAGAGTCTGTGGAAGGAGCTTCAATGGTCACTTTCAAAACAGACTTGGATCATTATTGAATAGGAAAGAAATCACCAGGGTCTGGGACACGGTTGAATGTGGAGAAAGTGAGGACTGCAGATTCTGGAGTTCAGAGTCGAGAGTGTGGTGCTGGAAAAGCACAGCAGGTCAGGCAGCATAGGAGCAGGAGAGTCAACGTTTTGGGCTCTTCATGATGAAGGGCTTCTGCCTGAAACTTCAATTCTCCTACTCCTCAGCTGCTGCCTGACTGGCTGTGCTTTTCCAGCACCACATTCTCGAAAAGGTTGAATGCATCATATATTCTCCATACTTCCAAACCTTTAACATTCAAGATTAGAATGGCTGAACATGACAATGTGCAGTTTTGGTCTCTTTATTTAAGGTAGGTGGATATTCATTGAGTGGCAAGCTGTTCTAGGAATGGAGCCTCACAGCATTTTATTAAAATCATAGAACCCTTACAGTGTGGAAGTAGGTCATTCGGCCCAACAGGGCCACACCGACCCTCTGAACAACATCCCACCCAGATTCACCCTACATTTCCTATGGCTAATCCACCTAACCTACACATCTCTGCACACAATGGACAATTTAGCATGGCCAATCCACCTAACCAGCACATCTTTGGACTGTGGGAGGAAACTGGAGCACCCCGGTGGAAACCCACACAGTCACGGGGAGAATGTGCAAACTCCAAATAGACAGTCACCTGAGGCTGGAATTGAATCCAGTCCCTGGTGCTGTGAGGCAGCAGTGCTAACCACTGAGGCACTGTGCTGCCACAAGTCTGGTAAGATGGGGCCTGATTCAGGGAGGAGGGATGCTAGAGGGGTGGAATAAGTAATTAATGATGTGTTTGGTAAGAGGTGTTGAGAAATCTCATTGGGCCTTAGGGCAAGATCTTTCCAAAAACCTTAATGCAGCTTACACTTACAGCATTCCTGAAGAAGGGCCTGTGCCCGAAACGTCGAATCTCCTGTTCCCTGGATGCTGCCTGACCTGCTGTGCTGTTCCAGCAATAAAGTTGCAGCTTACACTTAGCCATACTAATGCAGGATTCTGCTTGATCATTTGGCTCTGTGGTTAGCAGTGCTGCCTCACAGCATCAGGTACCGGGGTCTGATTGCAGCCTCAGGCAACTGTCTGTGTGGAATTTGTATGTTCTCCCCGTGTCTGTGAAGTTCCTCTGGGTGGTCTGGATTCCTGTCTAAAGATGTGCAGGTTAGGATTGACAGTGGGAAATGCAGGGTTAGGGTAGGTCTGGGCGCGCTCTCTTAGGAGGGTTGGTATGGACTTGATGGGCCAAATGGCCTTCTTTCACACTGTAGTGATTCTATGTAGGGAGTCCAGAGTTAAGGGACATTGTTTAATATGAGGCCACAGTGAATTTCTTGTTTCTATATTTCTTGTCTTGAGTGGCCCTGGAGAAGGTTCAGAAAGGATTGACAATGATGATGATGCTGGAAATGGGATATGATAATATTTAAGAGTACTGAACCACCTGGAGTTTTTATCTCTGGAAGAGAAGGCTGCAGAGATATTTAAAATTATGAAATGGTTTGATGGAGGGGGACACAGAGAAAATAGCTGTGGAGGCATTCAATACTGGCAGCTGTAAACATAGAATAGTCACAAATGAATTCAACAAGAAACTCAGCAGAAACCTCAGTATCTGGAGAGTAGCTGCTTATAAGAAGCAGCTGATTGAATAACATAGGTACATTTAAGGAGCAGTTAGACAAGTACAGGATAAAGGAATAGAAGGATATGCTGGTAGAATTAAACAAAGTTGGATATGAAGGGACAGATATGGAGTTGGGTTAAATGGCCTGTTTCATTGCTAAAATAAAAGTAAATTACTGCGGATGCTGGAATCTGAAACCAAAAGAGAAAATGCTGGAAAATCTCAGCAGGTCTGACAGCATCTGTAAGGAGAGAAAAGAGCTGACGTTTCGAGTCTAACTGACCCTTTGTCAAAGCTAAAAAAAGGGCAGAAATAGGGAGGTATTTATACGAGGCTGAGAGAAGGTGAGCATAGCAATAAAGAGATGATAATGACAGTGCATAGAGGGTTTTATTGCTATGCTTGCAACATGCAAGTTATCTATTGAGATTGCAGGGAGAACTGAACATGTTACATTTTGCACTACAATCCTTATACAATCTTGCCATTTACTGTACTTCACCTTTATACTGGACAAGAGTCAATTGTTGAAAACTGAATATATCTTTAATTTATGATGTATTCCAGTGGGAACATTGTTCCCATTTATTGAATTAACAACAATGTGAATTAGGGAATACAATGCATGCTAGTTAATGACGATTTTGCTCATTTAAAAAAAAAACTGTATTTTTCAAATGTGGAATTCATTATTTCACTATCTGTGAATTAAAAGTATGTAGTTCACTTGCTGTTTCATTTTAATTTTAAATGAAGGAGCATGGAATCCTAATTAGATTTCTCTGCCTGAGACTGAAATTGAGAATGAATTCCAATGAGATATCTTGTAACACAGAGGCAATGATTGGCAGCTGGAATAAGCCAGGACCTGATCAGGAGCTGCCACCAGGGAGATTGGTTTTGAACTTATCCCAACTGATTGCACCATCCCAGTTCAGAAGCACAAAACCTTGCAGAGTAGAGAGGTTTGTGGGTTAGCAAAGGGAATGGAGAGTGAATCTCATCAGATGACTTGTTCTGTTGGGCTAGGAAATAAAAGCCTGTTCTAAAAAGCCTCTCTCTCTCTCTCTCTCCCATTGACATCTTGATTACTCGACGGAAGTGGGTACTGCAGAGGCTGGAGATCAGAGTGGTGCTGGAAAAGCACAGCAGGTCAGGCAGCAGCCGAGGAGCAGGAAAATCGACGTTTCGGGCAAAAGCCTTTCATCAGGAATAGAGGCAGGGAGCCTCTGGCGTGGAGAGATAAATGGGAGGGGGGTGGGGCTGGGCAGAAGGTAGGTGAGAGTGCGATAGGTGGATGGAGGAAGGGGTAAAGGTGATAGGTCGGAGAGGAGGGTGGAGCAGATAGGTGGGAAGGAAGATTGACAGGTGGGACAGGTCATGAGGATGGTGCTGAGCTGGAAGGTTGGAACTGGGTAAGATGGGGGGGAGGGGAAATGAGGAAACTGGTGAAGTCCACACTGATGCCCTGGGGTTGAAGTGTTCCGGGGCAGAAGATGAGGCGTTCTTCCGCCAGGGTAGTGAGGGATTCTTTCCCATTGCAGCATAGGTCTGGACCCTGAATGAGGGGTGTTTTAGTTTCACTTTTGATTTTGAAATCCTGTGAAGTCCTTGGAACAATGTTGTTGAGAAGGGAATGATAGATATCGTGAATTGGATTACCTCAGTAACCTCGAACACCAGGCTGACCCATCACAAGTACGGTTTGTTTGTCTGCAGGTCTCACTGCAGTGCTAAGTACTTTCTTTTACCCTGGAAATGCTTTGTTCACTTGCCATTGCCTTCAGTCAGAAGGACAAAAGCAACATCAATGTGGAAACACCATTATCTCCAATGTTCCCTCCAATTTCACAACTCCAAACCCCCTTATGTGGACAGTATTCCTTCCCCATGTCTGATTCGTAATCTTTCCCTAATCCCAATATGGAAGAACTCTCAGCACAAGCACTGAGGGGAATGGGGAAGGTGAACATTTTCACCCTGTTTCCACTGTTATGATCTCAGCTGATACTATTACCAAACAAGTCAGATCCCAGTCAGGAACCTGGCCTGAGAGATCATATTTTAATTCATGTTGGTTTTGACAAAGAGGTCTTTCACTGAAACATAAGTATGCAATGCTGCAAAGTTTGCTTCTTTTTGATTCATTCATGGGAGAAGAGCATCGCTGACTAGGCCAGCATTTACTGCCCATAAGACCATAAGATATAGGAGCAGACATTGGGCCATTCAGCCCATCAAATCTGCTCCACCATTCAATCATGGCTGGTAAGTTCATCAACCCCATTCTCCTGCTTTGTCCCTGTAATCCTTGATTCCCTTGAAATCTCTCTCAGTCTTAAATATACTAAATGACCTGGCCTCCACAGCCTTCTATGGCATTGATTTCCATAGACTCACCAGTCTCTGGCTGAATCTCCATTTTAAAGTGTCTTCCCTTTACTCTAAGGCTATGTCCTCGGGTCCGAGTCTCTCCTACCGATTGAAGCATCTTCCCAACATCTACTCTGTCAAGGCCATTCAGTATTTTGTATGTTTCAATTAGATTCCATCTCATCCTTCTAAACTCCATCTAGTGGAAACCCAGAGTCCTCAAATGTTCCTTACTTTTCATTCCTGGGACCATTCTCGTGAACCTCCTTTGAACCCACTCCAAGGCCAGTACTTTGTGAGATATGGGGCCCAAAACTGGGCACAATATTCTGAATGTAGTCTGACCAGAGCCTTAAAGAACCTCAGAGGTACATCCCTGCTTTTATATCTAAGTCCTCTCAATAAATGCCATCACTGCATTTGCCTTAACCACTGACTCAACCTGCAAGTTTATCTTGAGAGAATTCTGGACAAGAATGCCCAAGTCTCTTTGCACTTCTGAATTTTCTTCCTATTTAGAAAATAATCCATGCTTTTATTCTTCCACTCAAAGTGCATGACCTGACACTTTCCCACGTTATACTCCATCTGCCACTTCTTTGCCGACTCTCCTAGCCTGTCCAAATCCTTCTGCAGCCTCCCCAACTCCTCAATGCTACCTGTCCCTCTACCTAACTTTGGATCATTTGCAAACATGGCCAGAATGCCCTCAGTTCCTTCATTGTCCATTCCTAATTGCCCAGGGAGTTGTCAAGAGTTAACCACATTGCTGTATGGCTCGAGTCATTAGTAGGTCTGACTGGGTAAGGATGGCAGTTTCCGTCCCTAAAGGACTTTAATGAACCAGATGGGTTTTTCCAACAATTTCCAATGGATTAATGGTCATTATTAGACTCAATTCCAAATTTTTATTGAATTCGAATTCCACCATCTGCTGTGGTAGGATTTGAACCAAGAACCGCGGAACATTGTAACAACCGAGAGAAATGTGGATGCTGTAAATCAGAAACAAAATCAGAAAGTGTTTGAAAAGCTCAGCAAGTCTGTAAGCATCTATGGAGAGAAATCCGAGTTAATGTTTCGGGTCGAGTGACCCAATTTCTGAACTCTGAACTCCTCAGAACTGAGGTTCTGAGGAAAGGCCACTCGACTGAAATGTTAACACTGATTTCTCTCAACAGATGCTGCCAGACCTGCTGAATGTTTCCAGCAATTTCTGTTTTTGCCCCCAGAACATTATTCTGGATTAACAGTCTAGTGATAAAGACAATAACACTGAATTTTATTATAAAAGGAATGATGGTAAAATAGAATAATCCAAACTACCTACCTATAAACACAAATTCAAAGTATAATTAAACTCCAGTTAATCCCAAATTCTCCTTTATAAATAGAAAGAAAAAGACGGCTTTTTTATAGTGCACAAAACGCACCCCTGGTATAGTTCCCAGCACACCACTTGTATAATGCTTACACCAGAGACTCTTGGTTGGTCTGGGGGACTTGTGCTGCAACCTTTGGAAATGCTGGAGCTACCACATGCACTGGAGCTTTACTGTACTCAGAGTTATGTATCCACATCATGGTGTTTTAACCCAACATTTCCAGGCTGAGGCTAATACTAACTTCTCATGCCAAGGAAATTTTATTCACTATATCTATCATTCCCTCCTCTGGAGCACTACTCTACACAGCTATCTTTTCCAATGACTTCGCAGGACTGCCTCACTTAAAGTCAAAAGTGAAATTAACAGTCTCTCTCTCAGCTTAAGTTTTTTATAAAAAAGGAGACTCCAGAGCACTCCAACAAATCTTTGAGGTCCTAATATTTACCATGCTGGATTTCCAAACAACTCAAAGTCCAATAACAATCCATAAGTACATGAAATCCATTCACTCTACAGCCAGGCTTTGAGAGCAGTTTTAAAAGTAATCACCATAGTTACAAAAATATTTACACACCTATTATTAACTTTCAACATATCTAAAAACCCACCAGTTACTAATTTAAAAACCAGCAACTCCAACTCACAACAAGTCAAATTAGAATATGTAAATCCCACATTTTTACAACATACCAGGAGCAGTGCTATACCCATGTCTCTCCCAAGTTGCATTTCTATTGCTCCCACTAACAGATGGGCAGATATGGAGCCAGTAAACACTACAGAGAAACCCATAAAATAAAATCTTAGCTCTTTGTTTAAGGATTCATTCCTCAGTGGGTTTGTTTTTTTCTGTATGTACATAGTATGTTAAACAATTGTGCTGCTGTGCAGTAAATGCCACACTCAGTCAGAAAAAATAAAGTCAGGACTCTATTACAAACATACAGGAGAAACTCAAACTCCTAATTCTCTCTCTTTCTCAAAGTCTCTGTCTTCCTTTCTGTCACTGAAAGTCTCTCAAAGCTGCTCACTAAATCCCTAAACCTCTGTTTTGTTCGCCGATTCGGACTCTCTCTCTCTGTCTGTCTGTCTGTCTGTCTGTCTCCACTTCCTTGCTGTAAGATCAGGCAGAACAAGCAAGGTTTATTTATATCAAAACTCTCAGAAAAAAAATCGTTGATCTAGGGGTATGATTCTCGCTTTGTGTGTTTGGCTAGGTGGATGTGTGAGAGATTCTGGGTTCAAATCGCGGGCGAGCCAGTGTTTCTTGTGGGCGGCAAGATGGCACAGTGGTTAGCACTGCTGCCTCTCAGTGCCAGAGACCTGGGTTCAATCCCCACCTCAGGCAACTGTCTGTGTGGAGTTTGCACGTTCTTCCTGTGTCTGTGCAGGTTTCCTCTGGGTGCTCCGGTTTCTTCCCACAGTCCAAAAATGTGCAGGTTAGGTGAATTGGCCATGCTAAATTGCCTGTAGTGGTAGATGTAAGGGAATGGGTCTTGGTGGGGTTGCTCTTTGGAGTGTTGGTGTGGACTTGTTGGGCCGAGGGGCCTGTTTCCACACTGTAGGTAATCTAACACTGGCTTTAAAATATTCTAATATTATCCACCTGGCTCTCTCAGTCTTGGCAATTTCTTCTGAAATGCGTATCCAATCAGTTCTCACAGACAAGTAGACTTAACAAAGCTACAGAAGTGAATAAAAGAGAAAAATGCTCAAACTTCTGAACTACAGTAACTTCATCCCTAGTCACTCTATTAACATAATTCTTTGTGCCATGCTCTCTGATGTCTGCATTGTCCTCCAGCTGTCTGCAGCCTTTGAAATGGTTGACCATGGATGTTGGTGAATTCTCTTCTGGAGTACTGTGTGCAGTTCTGGTGACATTGTTACAGGAAGGTTATTATTAAACTGGAGAGGCTTCAGAAAAGACATTACCAGAATGTTGCCAGGAATGGAAGGCCTGAATTATAAAAATAGACCAGAAAGGCTGGGATTCTTTTCGTTGAGGTTGTACGAGGTTGAGGGGTAACCTTATTGAGGTTTTCAAAGTCACCTTTTTCCTACGGTGGGGGAGTTCAAAACCACTGGGCATTTTTTAAGGCGATATCATTGAAAAGCCCAGCACTGGTTTCTTCCATGTATGTGCTGACGCCTGCAGATTAATGAATATTCAGCAGAATGAATAATGTTGGTAAGTTGTAGTAATGTTGGTGTCATACTATGTTTATGGGGTGACATTGTGGGTCAGTGGGTAGCACTGCTGCCTCACAGTGGCAGAGACCTGGGTCCGATACCACCCTTGGGAGTGAGTCTGTATGCAGTTTACACATTGTCCCTGTCTCTGCATGGTTTTACTCTGTGTGCTCAGGTTTCCTCCCACAGTACAAGGATATGCAGGTTCAGTGGATTGGCCATGGCAAATTGCCCATAGTGTTCGGGGATATGTACTTTAGAGGGATAAGCTATGGGAAGTATACAGTAGTGGGGGTGGGTGTGAGTGGAAGCTCCTCAGAGGGTCAGTGTAGACTCGCTGAGCCAAATAGTCTGCTTCCACACTGCACGGGTTCTGTGAGTCTATGCAGAGTAGGGTTCAGTGACCTCAGTTGGTTGGTTTGCAGAATGATGCCACCAGTGGGGGTTTCAATTCCTGCATTGGCTGAGGTTACCATGGAGGACTCTCTTCTCACCTGAGGCATGGTGACCCTCAGGTTAAACCTTCACCAGTTATCTCTGTATCTCCTGGGAGAACAGCATCATGGCTACCTCATCTGTCAGCGATGAGTGAACTGGAAGGGAGAAGAAGCTTTATCAGCATGTTGAGACAATGTGCGCATGTATTAAGCTGCAAATAAAAAGATCTTGCAGAAAGCACCATTTTGGTAGATTAGAAATTCAGTCCCATGCACACGATACAACTGGCTGGCAGTGCGGATGGCAATGGAAAATTATGGGATATAAGGGGCATTGAATGCAGCAATTATACTGAACCTCGCAGTCAAGAAGAAAAGGAGAAAGCTTTCCATGACTCACCGGGATGTGGAGTGGCACAGTGGTTAGCCCTGCTGTCTCACAACACCTGGAACCCAGGTTCGATCCCAGCCTCAGGTGAAATTTGAAGTTCGCCCCTTGTCTGTGTGGGTCCCCTTTGGGTGATCCAGGTTCCTCCCAAAGATGTGCAGGTAGGTGGATTGGCTATGCTAAATTGCCCATTATGTGCAGGTAGGTGGGTTACCATGGGAAAATGTAGGCTGACAGGGGTGGGTCAGGATGGGTTGCTGTTTGAAAGGTTGGTGTGGACTCGATGGGCTGAGTGGCCTGCTTCCACACCGTAGGGATTCTCCGTTGGGTAATGTTGCATGGAGGCTGGGAAGCAGAGCCAGAGTCTGAGCTGCAGTGAGTACTGACTGGAAGCTATAGGCACGGAGACAAATGCAGTCTGTTATGGACCAGGCCAGACCCCCTGAAAAGGCAGATCTGAAGTGGATGTTCCAGGTGTGATGCAGCTGGGTCAAACCACTCCACTTTCAGCAAAACAGAACTTATTTAAACACAGCAGATGAAATATGGACAAAGGAAAGCAGTATTTAGAATAACTTAATTATTGGAAAACCTAACCCAATACAGAAACTAATACGAATTAACTGTTCCAATATAGCAACATTCTATAGACACATCCTTTGGCAAAAGCTAAATTCAATCACAGGTTCATACAGGCTGGAGGGAACAACATTCAAAGAGAGTTTTCAGAAGCAATTCAGAGGAATTCTTTGCTGAAGCTTGCAACTCCCCTGGGCTCTCACATCTTGTGACTGCTACAGCTAAAAACAAGCTCAAAGAAACCTAACTGGGAGAACTGGCCACCCCCCTCCCCCCTTCCATTGTTAAACTAGACCCTTCAGCCCCTCTGCCTTTACAACCTCTCTTGAAAAAAAAACAAGGACAAAATAAACTCTTTAATTTGACAGCATCATCATAAGTCACAGGTGAAGGAGTGGAACAATAGCACAGGCTGATCCCAGACTGGTCCAGGTGATGGACAAACCACACCGGACCCCAGGATGGGCATAGAACCATAGAGTCATAGAGATGTACAGCATGAAAACAGACTCTTCGGTCCAACCCATCCATGCCGACCAGATATCCCAACCCAATCTAGTCCCACCTGCCAGCACCTAGCCCATATCCCTCCAAACCCTTCCTATTCATATACCCATCCAAACGCCTCTTAAATGTTGTAATTGTACCGGCCTCCACCACATCCTCTGGCAGCTCATTCCATACACGTACCACCCTCTGCATGAAAAAGTTGCCCCTTAGGTCTCTTTTATATCTTTCCCCTCTCACCCTAAACCTATGCCCTCTAGTTCTGGACTCCCC
>NC_057719.1:13236983-13253435 GCF_004010195.1 Chiloscyllium plagiosum
TGTGAGACATGGTTTCCCAAGCACAAAGCCATGTTGACTATCCCTAATCAGTCCTTGCCTTTCCAAATACATGTACATCCTGTCCCTCAGGATTCCCTCCAATAACTTGCCCACCACCGAGGTCAGGCTCACTGGTCTATAGTTCCCTGGCTTGTCTTTACTGCCCTTCTTAAACAATGGCACCACGTTAGCCAACCTCCAATGAGGTGCCAGAAGACTGGAGGTTCAGACATGAGAGTTTCCAGGTTGCAGAACAGCTTCAGGCTCCCACAACAAAGGGCCAAAGAACTACCACAAACATTCTAATTACACAACAGAATATTGATGTAAATGTGGCACCATATGAAGACTTATTAAGTCCATTCATTTCACATTTCAGCATGTCGAGAAATTTAACACAAGAAGGTATGAAATTTAATCAAAGGAGACACGGCTTCATTCATAATTAATGTCTACTGGCTGGCAGATGGGAGAACTGAAGGTGGGAAGAATTCACAAACAGATCTTTGAGATTCTGATGCGGTTTTGTCAAGCTTTTGTCAAGCCAGAGATGACTTGATGCCAGAAAGAGCACTACAAACTAATCACTGCAAATTAATTACTGCAAACTAATCACTAGGCAAACCAAACTAAAAAAAACATGGTGTTTGCTTAAGGGGAACATAAGGTTCTATTGTTATGACGATGAGTCACAGCCGCAGAATATTCCAGGCATTTTTTAA
This sequence comes from Chiloscyllium plagiosum, assembly GCF_004010195.1. Lineage (NCBI taxonomy): Eukaryota > Metazoa > Chordata > Chondrichthyes > Orectolobiformes > Hemiscylliidae > Chiloscyllium > Chiloscyllium plagiosum. Next base: position 13,237,706 of record NC_057719.1, read on the forward strand.
CTTTCAATTCTAAACTGTGTTTTTAAAAGAAGACTCCTTCAGAGAACTTAGGAAAACCAACCAGCTAGCTAACTTGCTCCTAACTGTGCTAACCGGCCTCCTAACTCAGCTAACAAACTCTCTGACTCAGCTTAATGACCGTCAAACTGAACTAACTGGTCTCCTAACTGAACTAACCAACTCTCTGAGCTAACTGACCCTCTAACTGAAGTGATTGATCTCCTAACTGAACTAACCAACTCTGTAATTGAGCTAACTAACCCTCTATCTGAGCAAACTATTCTTTTAATTGAGCTGACTCTCTAGCTCAGCTAATAATGTCTCTAATTTTGCTCACTGACCCTCTAGTTGAGCTCACTGACCCTCTAACTGAGCTAACTGACCTTTTAACTGAAATAACCTACCATCTAACTGAGATAACCGACCCCTACCAGATGACACCACCACAAAGTTCCCACCTTCTCGATCTCACCCATATGGTGATCCTCAGGTGAAACCACCATCTCTCTCTAATGAGAGAGCAAACCTATGGTCCTCTGGTTCTATGATGACTTTGCTCTTTACTACAGAGGCAAAGTAATTGCTGGTCTAAATTTAGTGACTTCAAAACTTCTGTGCGGGACTGATGGGAATGTAACACCTCGAGGGGTCAAAGAACCTTCAAGTAGACTTGGGTTATGATCTCTTGTGACTACAAAGACAACAAGTCACCAATGACTCCTATACAGTAACAAGGAACTCCCAATTGCAGATATTTTGATCTTTTTCCCTCCTCGAAGAATACTAAAGGATTGTAGTTTAAACCCAGTCTCATCACAACTGGTGTGTACTAGTGGGATTGAATGTTCTCCTGAAGGTTGGTATTCCGTAACAAGTAACTGACCTCCCGAGTGCCTGTCCACCATCTTTTAGACACACATTTGGAATGTGATGGAATTACCCTCTGTTGCCTGGATGGGTGCAGCTCCAAAAACACTCAAGAAGCTTGACACCCACAAAAGGAAAAGATATTGACACCAGATGCACAAACATTGACCCCTTCTACAACCATCGCTCAGTAAGGAGGAGGCAGCGGCCTAGTAGTATTATCGCTAGACAATTAATCCAGAAACTCAGCTAAGGTTCTGGGGACCTGGGTTAGAATCCCACCACAACAGATGATGGAATTTGAATTCTATATAAAATAATTTGGAATTATGAATCTATTGATGACCATGAAGCCATTGTCAAATGTCAAGGGAAAATCCTATCTGGCTTACTAATGTCCTTTTAGGAAAGAAACCTGTCATTCTTACCTTGGGCTACTTGTGACTCCAGACCCACAGCAATGTGATTGACTCTCAATTGCCCTCTGAAAAGGCCTAGCAAGCTATTCAGTTTTACCAATAGTTACAAAGTCTCAAAGAAATGAAACCGGCTGGATCACCTGACATGGACCTAAGCACCCAGAAAAGGCAATGGCAGAAACAGCCCTGTCAATCCTGCAAAGTTCTCCTCACTAACATCTGGGGGCTATTGCCAAAACTGGGAGAGCTCAACATCAGCATTACCGACCGAGCTGATCAGGTCCTAAAGAATGTAACTGCTAAACTGGGCCTGCAGCAGGTGTGAGGGAACCAACAAGAAGGAAAAACATAGGTGAGCCCAGCCTGCCTGGCTGCAGATGTATCTGTCCATGACATTACCAGTAAGACTGACCACCACATAGTCCTTGTAGAGCCAAAGTTGGGGAGGTGATAGCCTAGTGGTACTATCACTGAGCTTATGATTCAGATAACAGGCTGAGGACTGGGCTTCAAACCCCATCATGGCAGGTGGTGGGATTTAAATTCAATGAATGGGAATGATGAGTTTAATGATGACCATGAGTCAATTGTCTGAAAAACCCACCTGATTCATTAATGTGCTTTAGGGAAGGAAACTGCCAAGCTTACCTGGTCTGGCCGACATGTGACTCCAGACTCACAGCAATGAGTTTGACTTTTAACTGCCCTCCCGGCAATTAGGGATAGACAATAAATGCTGCCTAGTGATTGACGCCCTCATCCCATGAATGAGTAAAGACAGAAAAAGTGCCATCTTCACATTGGGAATAACCTCCATTGTGTTGTGTGGCAGTATCACTGTGCTAAATGGGACATACTTCTAATGGGATCCAGCAACTCAAGAATGGGCCTCCTGGAGGTGTTGTGGGCTATCAACAGCAACAGAATCATACTCCAGCACAATCTGTAACCTCATGTCTCAGTTTATCCCCCACTCAACCATTACCACCAAGCCAGGGGATCAGCCCTGGTTCAATGGAGAGTGCGGGATGGAATACCAGGAGCAGCACCAGGCATACCTGAAGATGGGGGATCAACCTGGTGAATCCACAAGCACAGCTACTTGCATGTCAAACAGCATAAGCAGCAAGTGAGAGAAAGAGCTAAACGATCCCAGAACCAACCAAACAGATTTAAGCTCTGCAGTCCTTCCACATCCAGTTGTGAATGGTGGTGGGGAGTTAAACAACTCACTGGAGGAAAAAGCTCCACAAATATCCCCATTGTTAATGATGGTAGAGCCCAGCACTTCAATGCAAAAGAAAAGGCTGATTCGCAATAATCTTCAGGCAGAAGTGCCAAGTGTCTCAACTATCTTGGCCTCCTCCAGTGGTCCCAATCATTACAGTTTTCAGCCAATTCATTCACTCCATCTTACATCAAGAAATGGTTGGAGACACTGGATACTGCAAAGGCTATGGCCCTGACAATATTCTGGCAACAGGACTGAAGACTTGTTCTCCAGAATGTTCCACTCCCCGAGCCAAGCTATTCCAGTACAGTTACAACACTGGCATCTACCCGACAATGTGGAAAGTTGTCCAAGTATGTCCTGTACATGAAAAGCAGGACAAATCCAACCCAGCCAATTACTGTTCCATCAATCTCCTCTCAATCATCAGTAAAGTGTTGGAAGGTGTCAACAACAATGTTATCAAGCAGCAATAATCTGCTCGGTGACACCCAGGTTAGGTTCCACCAGGGCCACTCAGCTCCTGACCTCATTACAGCCTTGGTTCAAGCCTGGACAAAAGAGCTGAATTCCTGAGGTGAGGTGAGAGTGACAGCCCCTGACATCAAGGCTGCATTCAACCAGGTGTGGCATCAAGGAATCTTCACAAAACTGGAATCAATGGGTATTGGGTGCAAACCTCTGGTGATTGGAATCATATGTGGCACAAAGGAAGATGGTCATGATTGCTGGAGGTCAGTCATCTCCAGTCCAGGACATCTCTGTCAGAGTTTCTCAGGATAATGTCTTAGGCCGACCCATTTTCAGCTGCTTCATCAATGACCTTCCCTCCATCATATAAGGTTAAAGGTGGGGATTTTCACCAATGATTGCACAATGTTCAACATGATTCACAACTCCTCAGATATGAAGCAGTCCATGTTCAAACACAACAAGATCTGGACAATATCCAGGCGTGGGGGCAAGCAACATTCGCACCACACAAATGCCAGACTATGACCATCACCAATAAGAGACAATCTAACGACCACTTCTTGACATTCAATGCCACCACTGAATCCCCCACCATCAACATCTTGTAGGTTATCATTGACCAGAAACTCAACTTGACTTACCACATAAACACAATGGCTACAAGAGCAGGTCAGAGGCTAAGAATACTATAGCAAGTGACTCACTTCTTGACTCTCCAAAGCTTGTCCACCATCTGTACGGCACAAGTCAGGAGTACGATGGAATACCGCCCATTTGCCTGGAAGGGGGCAGCTCCTATAACACTCAAGAAGCTTGACACCATCCAGGAAAAAGCTTGATTGACAGCACGTCCACAAGCACATCTTCTCCCTCCATCGCAGAAGCGCAGTAGCAGCAGTGTGCACTGTCTACAAGATGCACTGCAGAAATTCACCAAAGATCCTCAGACAGCGCCTAATAAAAACCCTCACCACTTCCACCTAGAAGGACAAGGGCAGCAGATACATGGGAACACCACCACCTTCAAGTTCCCCTTCAAGCCACACGCCATCCTGAGTTGGAACCGTATCTTCATTCCTTCACTGTTGCTGGGTCAAAATCCTGGAATTCCCTTCCTAAGGGCATTTTGGGTCAACCCACAGCGGGTGAACTGCAGCGCTTCAAGAAGGCAATCCATTATCACCTTCTCAAGGACAACTAGGGACAGGCAATAAAGGTTGGCCCATCCAGGGATGCCCACATCCCACAAATGAATAAAAAGAGAAGAAATACACAACAGAAATTCATGATAGATTCTTGGATGACACCTTCCAAACCTATAGCCATTACCATCGAGAAGATGAAAGGTGGCAGTGGCTATGGAATTTGGGAAAGTTTTTACTGTAATTAGCACATATAAATGAGCTTATGAGTCAGTACACTAAGGACACCAACAGCATTGGAATACCAACCAGCAAAAAACATTTGCCAAACTCAAGCAATGATTGATCTCATCAGGATTGCTGGAACATTATGATCTACTTACTTTAGTAGCAGCTGAAGCATCTTCAACAGGATTGTGGTTGGGGGAGTGGGGGGGGCAGTTCTCTTTCAGGTGGAGAAAATTTGCTGTTTCTGCATCACTTACTGAGATGGGGTAATGTTGTGCCACAGTTGAGAAAGAATTATGATTTTTTTTTTAGATTACATTACAGTATGGAAACAGGCCCTTCGGTCCACACCGACCCGCCGAAGCGCAACCCACCCATACCCCTACATTTACCCCTATACCTAACACTACGGGCAATTTTAGCATGGCCAATTCACCTGACCTGCACATCTTTGGACTGTGGGAGGAAACCGGAGCACCCGGAGGAAACTCACGCAGACACGGGGAGAACGTGCAAACTCCACACAGTCAGTCGCCTGAGTTGGGAATTGAACCCGGGTCTCTGGCACTGCGAGGCAGCAGTGCTAACCACTGTGCCACCGTGCCACCCACGTTTTGATTTATTGTTAGCACATGTACTTAGGGACAGCGAAAAAGTTTGATTTGCATATGCTGGACAGGCAGGTCATAGCACACAGAATGCATTAGGGGCAATAGAACAGAGTGAGCAGTACAATGTAATGGCTGCAGTAAAGGTGCATAAAGAGGGAGCTCAAAATTAAATTTAAAATTTGAGAAATCCATTCAGAAGTCTAATAACAACGGGGAAGAAGCTGATCTTGAATCTGTTAGTACGTGTGTTTAAGCTTTTGTATCTTCTGCCTGATGGAAGAGGTTGAAAGAGATTATAACTGGGGTGGGAGAGGTCTTTGATGAGGTTGACCAACTTTTCCGAAGCTACGAGGAGTGTGGATGGAGTCATTGGATAGCGGGTTGCCTTGAGTGAAGGAATTGAGTTGTGTTCACAACTCTCTTGCTATATCAAGCCACGATGCATCTGGATAGAATGCTTTCTATGTTGCATCTGTAAAGGTTGGTGAGGGTCCTTATGGGCTTGTTGAATTTCCTTAGCCTCCTGAGGAAGTAGAGGCATTGTTGTGTTTTAACAATCACATGAACGTGTAAAGATTGTTTTTAGATCATATTTTAAGATAGAACTAACCACAAACCATTGATCACCCTTCAGAATATAAAAGAAATAACTAAGTTGCCACCAAGAATTCAGTGAATTAGGCTGCGGCTAATTAGAGTGGTGCTGGAAAAGCACAGCAGGTCAGGCAGCATCCGAGGAGCAGGAAAATCGACGTTTTGGGCAGGAGCCCTTCATCAGGAATCCTGATGAAGGGCTCCTGCCTGAAACATAGATTCTCCTGCTCCTTGGATGCTGCCTGACCTGCTGTGCATTTCCAACACCACTCTAATCTTGAGTCTAATCTCCAGCATCTGCAGTCCTCACTTTCGCCTGAGGCTAATTAGATATGATTCAACAACTGAATACGTACAAGAGTAGTACCAAATAAAAGCAGACACGCTGATCAGGAAAGCAGCAACACAAAAGAAATCCCTAAACCTTGACCAGCTAAAGAAAAGAAACTGCAAGGAATTTGAGAGGCACGAGAACATGATGAAGAACACGTCCAGATAAATAAATGCTGTGTGTAAGGTTGACTGAACTATGCACTTAATAATTCCATATTGCTGCAGTAATTCAAACAGCGCAGAGGTCTCACAGTTATCAATGAATTGTTAGTCTTCAATGACAGAGTAGTAACATTAAAAGCTCTTAGGCTTGAAATTCCTAAGAGAATTAATCAGAGTTATTTCGGCATTACAAAGCATGTTCATGAGCACAACAATCAGTGTAGAATTGAATGAATTATTATCACGCGTATCTGAGAGAAAATACAGTAAGAAGCTTCGACTATCCCCACGCTCTAGCATCATTTTGAACAACCCCAAAAAAAGCTGGAACGGAAAGAGTCTATCTTTGCCCTCATGCGCCTCTCTGTCACTGCTGCAACCGCAATACAAACATGATGAGTAATTACATTTTGTGAATGTAAACAGCAAGAGGAGAAAGAACTAGCATTAACATCAACTTCTCCATCAAGACCATAGGACTCATGATGGGAAGGTGCTGGTGTTTTAACTGGACTGGACAAAGTCAGGAGTCTCATGACATCAGGATATAGTCCAACAGGTTAATTGAAAATCACAAGCTTTCAGAGTGCTGCTCCTTCATCAGGTGAGCTTTGCAAGCTTGTGATATTTACATAAACCTGTTGGACTATACTCTGGTGTTGTGAGACTTCTGTCTTTGACCATAGGAGTGTTTAGGAATGGATTTATTTGAGTTTAAAGGCAGACTCTTTGTTGTCCTCATAACCAATGACTCAAGGTGGGTTGAGGTAAGTGATCCATGAAGAATTGCAACAGATGATTTGATCAAATCCCTGAAGAAAATGTTCTCAGTGTACGGTGTTCCAGGCATTGCAGCCTCAAACAGCGGAGCACAGTTTTCAAATGAGCATGTTTATAGATTTGCACATAAATATGATTTAATTCATCTCACAACTTCACCACCCTATTCTCAGCCACATGGAGAAGCTGAATGAGGAGTTTGTATTATCAAACCATTATTAATAAGAAATGAGAATTTATATCTTGCAGGATTAAGCTCCAGATCATCATCACAATTCTCACAGGGCTTTGAAAGAATGTGTTCATATACAGAGTTCTCAATAAAAGGCCCTTACAGGAAGTACCAGAGACTCAAGAAGCAGTTCTTTTGGAGTCTAAATAGATCCTACATATGTGACAAGATACTACCCAATTCTACTTCATCACCACCACTCTCAGCTCACTTACTGTCGATAACTTATCAAAGGGCTTACTCACCATCCAGTGCTAGGTGAGCACAAAATTCCTCTAATTAAATACTGGAAAGAATGAAGCGATTGGCTCTGGACCTCACTATAAACTCTGTTAAGTAGCTACTGACTCATTCCTGTCCATGGTAATATTCTGATCCTCAACCAGCCAATTCACAACGTTGGTGCAGGCAGATCATTGTAAGCAAGGATGGACAGAACAAAAGATTTAGATGGAGGCATGCAAGGTAACATTACTCAGGGCGTTCAAGAGAGACCAATATTAGCAAGATCAGCATTATTTGAGGTTAGAGAACCCATTCAACAGTCTAATAACGGTTGGGAAGAAGCTGTTCCTGAACCTGCGCGTGTTCAGGCATCTGTATCTCCTGCCTGACAGAAGAGATTGTCAGAGATTATTACCAGGGTGCGAAGGGTCTTTGATGATCCTGGTAGCCCTTCTGTGGCAGCAAGCTGCGTAAATGGAGTCCATGGATGGAAGGTTGGCTCCCATGAGAACCAGGGCTGTGCACACCACCCTCTGTAGTTTCTTACGGTCAGAGCAGTTGCCATATTGGGCCGTTATGCACCAGGACAGAACGCTTTCAGTGGTGCATCTGTAGAAATTGGTGCAGGTCCTTATGGACATGCTGAATTTCCTGAGCCACCTGAGGAAGAAGAGGCATTGTGGTGCCTTCTTGACCATTGCTACTTTGTGGGAGGTCCAGCACAGTTTGTCAGTTATCATCACTCTGAGGCTCTTGACAGTCTCCACCTTCTTGACCTCATTTCTGTTAATGTAGATGGCAGCGTATTCTCTTCCTTTCTTATTAAAGTGAATGATCAGTTCTTCACTTTTGCTGACATTGAGAGAGACGTTGTTCTCATTGCACCATGTCACAAACCCACTATCTCTCTTTTGTATTTTGACTTGTTGTTATTAGATATCCATCCTACCAAGTTGGTGTCATCAGTGAACTTGTGGACAGCCTTTGTTTGGAATGCGGCAACACACTTGTGGGTGCACAGGGAGTACAGTAGGGGGCTCAGAATGCATCCTTTGGGGGCTCCTATGTTGAGTGTTATTGTGGAGGAGGTGCAGTTGCCTATCTTCACTGATTGCAGTTCAGAAGCTGAGGGCCCAGTAGCTGAGGGCAGAGTGGAGACCAAGGCCATGGAATTTTGAGGTCATTCTGGAGGAGATGATGATGTTGAAGGCAGAGCTTTAGTCATGAACAGGAGTCTGATGTAAGTATCCTTGTTGTCCAGATTGGCTCCTTGTTAAGAAAAACTTTGATTATAAAACCTCATCTTTATTCAATCCCTCTCTGTCTCTACAATCTCCTGCAAATCCACAACCCTCTGAGATGCAAATTTACTCCTTCGATCCTTAATTTGATCGTTCCATTATTGCTCATTGTGTCTTTAGATACTGAAGGCCCAAGGTCTGGAATTCCCACCCTAACCCCCTCTGCCTCACTTTCCTCCTTTAAGACACTCTTTAAAATCAAGCTTTGATCAAGATCTTACTTTTCTGAGAAGCACATTAAGCATTTTATTGTATTAAAAATGTAATATATGTACAAGCTGTTGTCTTGCATATTTCCCTTTGGAGAATAGTGTGGAGTGTCACAAGGGTAGTACGACTGAATAACAATCTGTTGAACGACATAACGAGTGCTACATTAATAGCCACCAAGTCTGTGATGATGAATCCTGCTTTTTGTAAGCATCCTTTGTGTTGCAGAAGCCAGCATTCTGTGAGAACATAACATTCAGTTCCAAGGATTCTATGCTGTTTTTAACTCTATGCTGGGAAGGTAAGTTAACTATATAGGTTCACGTTAGGGAACTCCACAAAAATTCCCAAGAGCGGTTAGACATTTCTGTGCTGTGGAACACAGGAAGAAGTTATAGCAGTTGGTAGATAGCTACATATTGGAGTCAGGTCTCTGGAAAAGTACTGGGCGATGTGGCGGCTCAGAAGGAACAATGCACCACAAATAGTTGAGAATGTGGAGCTGGTAAAGCACAGCAGAGCAGGCAGTATGCGAGGAGCAGGAGAATCAATGTTTTAGGCATAAGTCTTTCATCAGGAATGAGCCGCTAATAGTCAGGTACAGTTGAGAGTGGGGATTGAGGAACTCACAAGCAGTATTTTCTTGATCCAATGCGTGTTCTAGCCTGGTGAAGATACCTGTCGATGAAGAGTTGCAATTAGACATGTGAATACGTACTAGAGTGTAGTTTTGGAGTGTAGACCCTGAACAGGATTAGAAAGGGAATGGTTGCTGTGTGTGTCTTTGACAGGATGGCTTTTGACAGTGGGTATCGAAGTCAGATCATCAAAGTGAATAATTGTAATCACTTATGAGATTGAATGAGATTTGATGACCCACTATTCCATTAATGTCTGGAGGAAGTTGCTAAGAAATCCCATTTGATCTGCTATTTAATGCACCATGGGGAGTTCAAGCACTGTCTATTACCTATATCTACCACATGTTAATTCTAGTTATTCAAAAAAGTCACACATGCATTTTAACATGGGAAGAGGAGCAGGCTACTCAGCTCATTGAGCCTGCATCATCATTCATTAGATCATCGTTGGTAATCTACCTCAATGGCATTTTCCCACATTATCACTGCATTCCTTCATTTCATAAGTTTCCAAAATCTATTGATTACTGGCTTAAACCTCAATGAATGCACTTCCATAGCTGTCCAGAATTAACAAATTCCAAATACTCACCATCCATTGAGTGAAGAAATTCCTCCTCATCTCCATCTTAAGTGATCAATCCTGTATCCTGAGATTATGACCCTTAGTTTTTGACTCACCAGCCAGGGAAGCTATCTTATCTACAGCTGCTCTCTCAGGCCTTGTACGAATTTTGAAAGTTCACTAGTGAACGTACCAGTAAGAACCACAGGTAAGCATAGCTCCTTCAGGGAGTCCAAAGAAGTAAATGTGTGCATATGAGTGTGAGTGTGCGTGTACTCAGCAGGTACTCGTGTGACTTGGTCAATGTTGTCTACCTCATACACTGCAGGCAGGGAAGCACCGAGGCATGGTGTATTGGTGAGACCGAGCAGAAGCTACGACACAGATGAATGGACACTGTGCAACAATCATCAGACAGGGATGTTCCCTCCCAGTCGGGGAACATTTCATCGGGACATTCAGCCTCGAGTCTTCGGGTGACCATCCTCCAAGGCGGACTTTGGGATATGCAATGACACAGAGTGGCTGAGCAGAGGCTGATAACTAAGTTTGGAACCGATGAGGATGGCCTCAACCAGGACCTCGGGTTCATGTCACATTATACTGTACGCTCTCTCATACATACACATTCTTACATACTTACACACCCATGCAGACCTTCTCTCATACACACGCCCTCTTTTATACACACACACGCTTACACTCCCCACACTCACACCCATACGCACACTCTCTCACAGGCTTATACTCCATCACACAGACACACTTTCCTGAAGAAGGGCTCATGCCCGAAACGTTGATTCTCCTGCTCCTTGGATGCTGCCTGACCTGCTGCGCTTTTCCAGCAACACATTTTCAGCACAGACACACTTTACCAAGCATGCATACACGTAAACAAACACTCTTTGGTGCACTCATACTCATATGCAAACACACACACTCTCTCTCCCCCTCATGCACACACAGACACATACGTCTATGGGGTGAATTTGCATTTGCAGAAATATATTTCCAATTTATTCCATTTTGTTCAAAAAACACACAATCTGCAGGCAGTCAATCCATGTAATATTTTATAAATTCCTATTTTGGAAATAGAACCCGTCTGACTCAAAACTGGAATACAGACAGACTCTAACCTCACACCTTTAATGCATTATCTAAGCTGAGATATCACCTTTTTAAATAAAACCTTAAGTAATCTCAAAAATATGACTTAAAAAAAGTTCTGGCATTTACATATTAATGAACTGAAACCTGTAACCCACTCTAAAAGCTGAAAGACTTAAAAGCAATTTAGGCTTTTACAAAATATCATTTCAGTTGCATGACGCTGTAATCTTTTGCTATACATTCTGTGTCTTATGATCCTGCTCCATAGCTACCTGATAAAGGAGCAGCGGTCCGAAAGCTAGTACTTCCAAATTAACCTGTTGGACTATAACGTGGTGTTATGTGATTTTTAATTTTTCCCACCTCAGTCCAACATCGGCTCCTCCACATTATGGCTGCATTCTGAAGGCATTCTTCATGGCAATGCCTGTGACACCATCAACCTACCACAAGGATAGCTTGGGGCAAGTGATGGTCTCGTGCCATTATCACGAGACTATTATTCCAGAGACTTACTAGATACAGAAATATTGGGTTACTTGAAAGTGCATGTTCAATCAGCTGCAGGCAGAGAGATCATATCCAAAGTGAGAGGGAGGATATAGTTCAGGGAATTTGGAGGCAGCGTGGGAATTTGGTGTAAAAACAAGATAAACTGAAGCCCAGGCTTAGGGGTTCAGCACAAGAGGGCGACATCACAGGTCAATTGCCAGTTGGTGAGTGCAATCAATTTGACTATCCACTGGAGGTGACTTCCAGATCGATGGTAAATAGGGGAAATATTTGCAGACTACTAGAGTTTTAAAAATCAAATCAAGAACCAGGTAATTAAAATAGAGATGCCGGGCCAGGCAATGTGTTGTAACTGCATGATGTGGGAGCTGGTGGACCCCAATGTGGTTCATAGTGACCACATCTGTAACAGGTTTTGGTTGCTTGAGGAACTCGGGGTCGGAGTCGATGAGCTGGAGTCTGAGCTTCGAACACTGCAGCGTAGCAGGGAGGGGAGAGTTACCTGGACGCTGTGTTTCAGAAAGCAGTCACACCCTTTAGGTTAACTACCTCGAATTCAGTCATTGGTCAGGGACAGGAGGGTGTGACTATTAGCGAGGCAGTTAGGCGGATCCAGGAGGTAATGCCGAAGGACCCTCAGCCCTTGAGCTTGTCCAATAGGTTTGAGATCCTTTTCTCCCCGTGTGGATGAGAGTGGGGGCTGTAGGGAGGATGAGCAAACTGACCATAGCACCGTGGTACAGGGAGTCTTTTGAGAGGGGGGAGAAAAGAGGAAATTTACTGTAATTGATGATAGCATAGTCAGGAAAGGAGACACTGTTCTCTGTGGCCAGGATTGTGATCACCAAAGGGTGTGTTGCCTGCCTACTGCCCGGAATCAGGGTATCTCATGTGAGCTGCAGTTGCTGTGGCTCACATAGGTACCAATGACATCTATAAAAAGAGAAAAGAGGTTCTGCTGAGGGAATATGAGCAGTCAAGGTCCAAATTACAAAAAAGATCATAATTTCTGGATTGCTACCTCAGCCACGAGCAAATTGTCACCAGGTTAGCAAGATTAAAGCTGAAAAGGTGCAGCTTAAAGATTGGTGTTGGGGGAAATGGGTTGGGATTCAGGGCAGTTTGGCCCCAGTACTGGGGAAGGAGGGAGCTGATCAGAGCTCCACCTGAATCATGATGGGACAGGAGTCCTGCTGAATACTGGTTGGGTCTCTAAGCTAAATAGTGGGGGCAGGGCCTCAGTTGCATGGAAAAGTAAGGCCAAATTTGAAGTGGAGGGGAGGGCTTGGCAGAGGTCATTGAAGTTTCCACAACATGTAATGGGCCAGAGAGGATGGAAAGAGTGAAGAACCTCTGACACAGCAGATTATGTGGTAACTATGAGAAGAGGGTGTGCAGTCAACACAGGACTGAGGGGGTTGTACTTAAATGTGTATGGAACAAGGTAAATTAAATTGTAAGTGCAGATTGAAATTGATGGGTTACAATGGTGTGGTAATAACAGAGACATGGCTGCAAAGAGGATCAAGGCTGGGAAATAAATATCCAAGGAGTCACATCCCATCGAAAGGACGGGCAGATGTGCAGAGGGAGCAGGTTGCCTTTTTAGTCAGAAATTAAATTAAATCAATAGCCAGAGGTGATACAGAATCAGAGGGTGTGGAATCTGCAAAGGCAAAAAGGGTCATGCTGGGAGATGAGTCCAGGCAGTAGTCGTGGGTAGTAGTCAGGAAGACCCTTTCGAACTGAACTGAGGAAGAATATCTTCAGCCAGAGGGTGGTTAATCTGTGGAACTCATTGCTGCAGTGGGCTGTGAAGGCCAATTCATTTAGTGCAGTTGAGACTGAGAAAGACAGGTTCCTGATGAGTAAGGAGATCAAGGATTATGGGGAGAATGCAAGAGAATGAGATTCAGAAACGTATCAGCCATGATTGAATTCAGAGTAGACTTGATGGGCTGAATGGTCTAATTCAGCTTCTGTATCTTATGGTCTAAAATCATCACTGGATGATGCACAAACAGGAGAATATCCAAGAAAAACAGCCCCGCAGTGTAGCTTCAACGATTCAGACTTGGGCATCTCCTGCATTCTTGCTCATGTTGCTTATTAATCAGATGGGAATTTGTCAACTCTGGAAGAATCTTCTTTTAATATAATAAGCGACTATGTCTGAGATGAGATAGCCTGTAATGCTGACTGGGCGAAGACATGTGAACGTTATGCAGTCAGCCTGAATTGAGATTGTCTAATTGAGTATTATGTAGTAATCTGCACTTGCTCCAGGGGTTTCAAACTCTGCCAGTTTTTCTTGGCTTTAACTTGATCTTTTCTGATTGCTCTTTACTTCAGGGGAACTGCCAGAGTTTACACATAATACCTTCTATCACGTCCAATTAGCATTCTGCCTTTGTGCTCAGGCAAGCAAACACTCCTTGGGTTCTTTGAATGCAGTGGTCCAGGTTTAAAGAGACAGATATTTCAGGAGAGGATGCAAAATAGTTACACCCCACCAAGCAGAGACTCAACGTGGAAGTTAGGGAAGGATCCACACCCAGAGCCTGTCCTTGTTCCTTCCTGATGCTGATGACTCACATTATGTTACCAATATTCTCTCTTCTTACTCCAAACTTATCGACTGAGCCAAAAGATGTTGAGGCTTTAGAACAATGAAGGCTATGAGGTGGGGGATTTAATAAAGGTCTTCAATTAGAACAGAGAACATAGATCAGTACAGCACAATACAAACCCTTCGGCCCACGATGTTGCTCCGAACATTTATCTTAATCTAAGATCAACCTAACCAACACACCCCTCAATTTACTGTCGTTCCATGTGCTCGTCCAGTAGTCGCTTAAATGTAGGCAACAGTGAGCAATGCAGATGCTGGAGATTAGAGTGAAGATTCGAGTGGTGCTGGAACACCACAGCAGGTCAGGCAGCATCTGAGGAGCAGGAAAATCGCCACTCCCTTACCACCAGACACCTGGAGGAAAAATACCTGATCTTCCCCCTCAGAATCCTCCAACCCTATGGTATCAATGTGGACTTCAGCAGTTTCCTCATTTCCCCTCCCCCCCATTACCCCAACTACATCTTTCCAGCTCAGCACCGCCCTCATGACCTGTCCCATCTCTCCATCTTCCTTTCCACCTCTCCGCTCCAACCTCCCCACCTCCATCCACCCATTGTACTCTCAGCTACCTTCCCCCCAACCCCATTCCCCTCCCACTCTGTCTCCACCCCCGAGGCTCAATCCTGATGAAGGGCTTTTGTCTGAAATGCTGATTTCCTGCCCTTCGAATGCTGCCTGACCTGCTGTGCTTTTCCAGCACCACTATAATCTTGAGTCGCTTAAATGTCCCTAATGTCTCTGACTCTACTATCACCGCTGCAATACATTCCATGCACCCACCACTTTCTGTGTCAAGAACCTACCTCGGATATCTCCCCTATACCTTCCTCCAATCATCTTAAAATTATGACCCCTTGTGACAGCTATTTCTCAAAATTGAGAAGCGTTTTTGTTGAGAATGAAAGATTAGAAAATGTTTCCACTGTCAGGTGGATCAGTAACCAGGAAATATCTGTTAGAATCACAGAGGTCTACGGAACAGAAAAAAGTCCCTTCAGCCCATTGAAACTGCACCGGCCAAAAACAGTCCCGTCCTCCAACACTTGGCCCAGAACCTGGTCCACCTTGACATCTCAATACTTCATGAGATTAGATTCCCTACAGTGTGGAAACAGGCCCTTTGGCCCAACAAGTCCACACCGACCCTCCAAAGAGGAATAACCCACCCAGACCCATTTCCCTTTGACTAATGCACCTAACACTGCAGGCAATTTAGGTAAAAACAATGACTGCAGATGCTGGAAACCAGAATCTGGATTAGAGTGGTGCTGAAAAAGCACAGCAGGTAAAGCAGCATCCGAGGAGCAGGAAAATCGACATTACGGGCTAAAGCCCTTCACCAGGAATACAGGCAGAGTGCCTGAAGGGTGGAGAGATAAATGAGAGGAGGGTGGGGGTGGGGAGAAAGTAGCAAAGAGTACAATGGGTGGATGGGGGTGGGATGAAGGTGATAG
>NC_057719.1:13253809-13268298 GCF_004010195.1 Chiloscyllium plagiosum
GGAATGGTCTTTGCAGAAGGTGGAAAGGGGTGGGGAGGGAAATATATTCCTGGTGGTGGGGTCTGTTTGGAGGTGGCGGAAATGTCGGCAGATGATTTGGTTTATGTGAAGGTTGGTAGGGTGGAAGGTGAGCACCAGGGGGGTTCTGTCCTTGTTATGTTTGGAGGGGTGGGGTCTGAGGGCGGAGGTGCAGGATGTGGACGAAATGATTGGAGGGCATCTTTAACCATGTGGGGATGGAAATTGCAGTCTCTAAAGAAGGAGGCCATCTGGTGTGTGTTCTGTGGTGGAACTGGTCCTCCTGGGAGCAGATACGGCGGAGGCGGAGGAATTGGGAATACGGAATTGGGTATTTTTGCAGGAGGTAGGGTGGGAAGAGGTGAAAGGCCAATTCACCTAACCTGCACATTATTGGACTGTCGGAGGAACCGAGAGCACCCGGAGGAAACCCGTGCAGACACGGGGAGAATGTGCAAACCCCACACAGACAGTCGCCCGAGGCTGGAATTGAACCTAGGCCCCTGGTGCTGTGAGGCAGCAGTGCAAACGACTGAGCCACTGTGCCACCCACTGGTTTTTTGCCTCTGCCACCTGTGCAGGCAGTGAGTCCCCTCTGGGTGAGTAAAATCCTCTCTAAATCTTCTGCCCCTTACCCTGCGATTGAAAGGTGCTTGCTTATGGGGCCATCACTATAAGCAACTGATTCCATTAGAGTGCTCCCTTCAATCCTCCTTCCTGTATTGGGTTTAAGAATCTCTTTGTTAAACACGAGTGGAGGATGACCCATTAGTAAGTCTGAACCAGAAGAGGAATTTGGTTTAACAACAGCAATGTATGGTAGCAATAGGTCCAAGTTGGATTAGCAGGTTAGACGTATTTATGAAGAATATGAGGAACAAGGGATGAAATGTTTAAAACTGCATTCCTTGACTCTCCACCCAAGATTGTGTGGTGGGAGTGTTGAATGGTTGGAGTCTAATGCAGTCTCCAATATTAATCCTTTCAGAACCATTGCCTTATACAACAAAAGGGACATGAGAGGACACATTTTTACAGAAGGTGGAAGAAATTGAACTGCATACAACTGTACCTCTTCCTACTCCCACAGGATCTTTGTGACCGTGGTCACAGACTGGCCGGGTCTTGGTACATATTTCCTACATTCTCCCTCCATGTCTCATTGCATATTTCTGATCCCAGTCGGCACTTCTCAGCAATGAACGGTGACTAATGAGAGGCAATTTCCTGAGTTTTTGCTGCCAATGTACAACATTAATCATCAGCTTCACATATCAGGCTTCCCTCCCAGTGCATTGTGAACAAAGCTGTTGTCTGATGCATATTCTGAAATTCCACTTTATGATTCAATAATCACTCTCCAGATTCAAATGGTGAGTAATGGAGGAACATTCTCAACACGTTGAAGAAGAGAAAAGTATCAGATCATCATTTTTCTAAACATAATATGAGATCCAAATGAAGATTGGTATAAATTATATATCATTCCATATCTGTGTTAACTAAACCTTGGGAAAGAAAAGTTCCACTAAACTTTTAAGAGTGATAAATTCTCTTTGAATTGAAAATATGATCCTACATTCCCTGCGGCTATTTCAATTCTTATTAATGAAGCTTTATCTTTTGAGCATTCAGAATCTGAACCTGACTATAAATTGTTCTGTTCAAGAATGTAACCAGTTGGGATCTGCTACTACATCTAAACCTGGAGCTATAAGATAGGTTTTATGAATCTGTGATCTTAACAGTGCTTCATGCACTAGGGATATCTATCAAGTACTAAGATAGAGTTAATTATATTCTATACAAATTCTCTTTCCATGGGATTTATTTCACATTACTCATTGTAAATTGAGCAACACCAAGGTATGCTTTAGAGAAATGCAATTGCACGCGACTGGCCAAACTACGTCTGCATTGCTTGTGTAGAGACTGACAAAAGTGAAATTGTCTCGAGTTAACACAGTTTTAGGATGAATGGTAACATTCTTTAAGTCCATATCTTTTCAGTAACCTGCATAAAACATAACTGCAAATGAGAGTGCATGCCATTTTTCTTTTGTATTTTTGTGAAAGAGAAGTGATTGGAGAAATGCAATTAGAATTAATTTACTGGCTGGATTACCATGTGACTCCAACCTCTGCTGTAAGTGTCTTTGTGCGCAGGCTGTGGTAATCATTATCCTCGAGACGGGACATGGTTTTAGAGAAAGGCACAGATTACATGGAAAGTAGTGTGTTTGGTGCATTGTTTCTTCCAAATAAAACAAGAACTGTGTACCTTCGCCTACAGTTCTGGTCACCATATTGATGTGGATGCTTTGGAGAGGGTACAGAAAAGGTTTACCAGAGTGTTGCCTGGCATGGGGGACTTTTGCCATGAGGAAAGATTGGATAGATGAAGTTTGTTTTCACTGGAAAAAGGAGGTTTACGGGTGGCCTGGCAGAAGTTTATAAGATTGTGTATAGCATGGATAGAATGGAAAGTAGGAGGCTTTTTCCCAGGGTGAAGGGGTCAATTACTGGGGGACACAAGTTCATGGGGTGGGGGCAAATTTAAAAGTGATGTGCGAGGCAAGGTTTCCACACAAAGGGCAGTGAGTGCCTGGAACGTGCTACCAGAGGTGGTGGAAGCAGACACAATAGCAGCGCTCAAAAAGGATCTGGACCAATACATGAATAAGAAGGGAATAGAGGGATACGGATCCTGTAAGTGAGGACACTTTTTGCATGGAAGGGCAAAATGTATTGGCACTGGCTTGGAGGGCTGTGCTGTATTGTTCTTTATTCTAACCTCTTAATCCTTCCGCCATCAGCAAAGAAAATGTTTGCCAACGCATTTCTTTCCTCCACAAGAGAAGTTCACTTTTAGAAAGCGAATCGCTGACCTGGAACGCATGTACAAGACAATAATCGCATCAAGGTGCAGCAATTGCTCGCTCACAGCCCATGAACACTGACACTGAAGCCTGAGATCACAGTGCTACTTTTACGACCTTTCGGATGTTAGTTCAATATAACGATCCTTTTCTCGTTTTTGGCCAGCATGAAAAGGAAGTGCTGCGTTCAATTGCTAACACCGGGACAATTGGCTCCGGTGCATGTGGAACCAGGCAAAGAGAAATGCCAACAGAAATAACAATTGATGGATTTAGACACACGTTTTGCTCTTTTGAGCAGAAAACTCAATGTTTCTCACTGGGGTTGAAGTACAATATTTAGTTTGCTGTCAGTGGTAACGATGTAATCCCATTTGGCCTTGTCTCCCATGTAAAATATATGGTGTAGATACTGATGGATACATAGGCACTCCAACCACATGAATGGTGGTGGGCAATAAATCAACTCAATGTAGTAGTAGAGAGTGCCTTCCATCCCTATGTGCGGTGATGGGTGGGCACGGCTGATATGTGCAAAAGGTAAGGGTGATGTGCTTGTGACTGTCTTTCTTTGGAATGCTAATTGGATCACCAGTTCAGCTCGCAGATACCAGCCATGAGACAATCTGAAGCACTCCATGTGATACCAAAAAATAAATCTCTGCATTGGATACAGCAAACTCCATTGATCATGACATGGTGGTTTTATACACTCCAGAACAAGTCACACTTCAAGCCAACCACATTGTGAGAAAAAAACAAAAAAAATTTCTCAAATCTGTCCTTTCACCAAAAACACATGCCAATTCCAATTCAGGTTCACTTTCAGTTTTCAGCAACCTAATGGAAAAGTGGTCATCGAGTGTGCTACTGAGCAGCTCTTATTCACCAATGACCTGCTCATTAATGCTCAGTATGGGTTCCACCAAGATCATATGGTTCCAAACCTCATTACTTCTTGATTCAAGAGTGGACATGATTTGGAGATGCCGGTGTTGAACTGGGCTGTACAAAGTTAAAAATCACACAACACCAGGTTATAGTTCAACATATTTATTTGGATTCACTAGCTTTCGGAGCGCTGCTCCTTCATCAGGTGGTTGTGGAGAGAATCATAAGACACAGACTTTACAGAAACAGGATTGCAGTGTCATGGGATGTAATATTAAACATATTTAGCTTACATCTTTCATCTTTTAGAATGATGATGTCAGTTTCAGTTCCTTCACATGTAAATCCCAGAATTTTTTTAAAGTTACATTCTCAAGAAAGCTTTTAACAATAGATGTCATCTCAGCTCAGATAATACATTGAAAGTGTAAAGTTAAAGTCTGTCTGTGTCCCAATGTTAGGTCAGACTGATTCTATTTCTAAAGTGGGCGTTACAGAATCTTACATGGATTTGTGTGGCTTTTGAGCAAGTGAAGGAACTGAAATTGACATGATCACTCGAAAAGATGAAAGATGTAAGCTAAATTTGTTTAATATTACATTTCAGACACTGCAATCCTGTTGCTATAAAGTCTGTGTCTTATGATTCTGCTCCACAATCACCTGATAAAAGCTAGTGCTTCCGACTAAACCTGTTGGACTATAACCTGGTGTTTTTAACTTCAAGAGTGGACATATTATCTGAATTTCAAGGTTAGATAATTCTGACTGCTCTATTATCAAGGTGACTTCAATTGAACAGGGCATCAAGGAACCTTTGTAAAATTGAAGTCACTGATAGTTACGAGGTTGGAATAATACCCAGCACAATTGCTGAGTATTATTTCAAAGCAAATGATCTTCTTTAACAAGAGAAACTCTAGCCATCTCCCCTTGGCAATCAATCGTATTGCCATCATTGAATCCTCCTTTGATTGATTGTCTCGACTCAACATTTTCACAGATCACTATTGACCAGTGACTGCGGCTGCACACACCTACTGTTTCTGCATGAGCAGATCAAACCTGGGAGTGCACCCAGTGAATATCTCAACCCCCGACTCCCCAGAAACTGCCCACCATCTACAAGGCACAGCACCATGATGGAACACTCTCACTTTGTCTCAGTGAAAAAGCTCTACAGCATTCAGGGCTAACCAACTGCTTGATTAGGCACCTTCCTCACTCCAGTGACAATAGTGTACAGCATCTATTAAAGGCACTGCAGCAACATACTGATGTTTCGTCAACAGTGCTCCCATTCTCATGATATCTACCACCTTGGAAGAACGAGGGAAGTGAGTGCACAGGAACACAGATGCAAGTTCCCCTCCAAGGCACACATCAGCTTGATCTGGAAATCTATTACTGTATTTCCATTGTTTCCTGGTCAAAATAAATGCGAATGATTCCCATGAATAAAAGAATTTGCAGTCCTATGGCAAAAGTACATCTCCTAGAATTATTACAGTTTATAATTCCTATGCAAGGTACATAATTATCTTCTCTTTAGTGCAAGACTGAAGATGAAAAGGACCATGGCATTCAAGAAGGAAATACCAGTAATTTACGCATTGTTGGCATTTATTAGTTCTTGGTAAGTGGGCTGGCATCATTAACTGTTCCTAATTGTCCTTGTGAAAGTCATAGTTCGCTTTAACTTGAATCACAGTGCCCCATCCTGCATGTGGGCTCCCATAGTGCTTTCAGGTAGACTTTCAGTGCAAGTAAAGGGATGGTGGCAGATGACTCCGCCCCATTTTATTACATCACTAAAGATCCTCACACAGTCAATTACTTTATGAGCTGCTCATGTCACATGTGGGAGAGGAATTATCTGAAGATTGCGAGGGAGAGAATCGACTCCCCCTGGGGATTAGTGTTTTGGCTGCTGAAGTCTCTAGTTTCTATAAATCATGTTTCCAGTCAGAGCAGGCGCTGATGAAATTTGAGGAGATCAAACAGAACGGTTTTCTACATTAAAAATAAATCCCCACCTTGGCTCTGCTTCTTTTGCTGGTTTTCTTCGACTTGTATGATTTGCTCCAACCGCTATCCAATCCATATTTCCAACTTTAACGCCACCTTAAAGATCCCAATTTGGTTGCATCTCAAACTTCTTTTATCTTGACATAAATCCCAGCCTTGTTTTCCTTTCTTGAGTATTTGTAACCTTTCAATCATGATATTATCCTGGTCATTTTTGTTGGTGCTTCTCCAATGTCTGTATATCCTTTAATACTTGGAGTTTATGTATCCAATGCAAAAACAGCTGCTGTGTTTCATCTGTGTTTCATGTGCCCAAGTGAAGTCACAGCAGCATAAACATTCGATTTCACATTGAAGCATAGAAAATTGAAGCAGGAGTAGGCTATTTGGCCCTTTTAGCCAACTCTGCTATACATTATGGAGAATCAACATTTCGGGCATAAGCCCTTTATCATTCTTAATAAAGGGCTTATGCCCAAAACGTCAGTTCTCCTGCTCCTTGGATGCTGCCTGACCGGCTGTGCTTTTCCAGCACCACACTCTTTATTCTGATCTCCAGCACCTGCAGTCTTCACTTTCTCCTCTGCTTTATGGATGGCATGGTGGCTCAGTGGTTAGTGCTGCTGCCTCACAGTGCTAGGGACTCTGATTCAATTCCAGCCTTGGGTGACTGTCTGTGTGGAGTTTGCACATTCTCTCCATGTCTGTGTGGGTTTCCTCCCACAGTCCACAGATATGCAGGTCAGGTGAATTGGCATTGCTAAATTGCCCCATAGTGTTCGGGGCATTAGTCAGAGGGAGATGAGTCTGGGTGGGTTACTCTTTGGAGGGTTGTGTGACCTTGTTGGGCTGAAGGGTTTGTTTCCATTCTGTAGGGAATCTATACATTATGACCATGTCTGATCCTCTTGTCTCAATACGGTATTGGCACTTTCCCTGTCTTTATAATATAAACTTGTATCAATCTCTTTCTTGAACCTACTTAGTAACCTTTAGTAACCTGATCATCTGTGGTAGAGTATTCCACAGGTTGAATACCCTCTCAGTAAAGAAATGTTTCCTCATTTCAGTCCTGAAATGGCCAAAAGTAAAATGAGTAGTAAGAGCCAGGACGTACACAGCTATGATTATAATCAGTCTGTAGATAACTTTGGTAAGAGAGTCCCTGATGTCAATGAAAAGAAGGCTGATTAATTGTCAGTCAACATCATACTGCTCCTGCATAGAGACCAGGTTTCTTAACAGTAACTAGAAGCACCAATTTGCAAAAGAAAAATGCAGACCGATTCTAGTCATTGCTGTCCTTTTCTTTCTAACATTTAATGGGAGGCATGTTTGCGAGCTATTTACTTTCTTCTCAAATGGGATGAATTTTAAAGGAACAGTCTTGGCCATTTTTTGTTGGACTCTCTCATCTTTCCTACCCGTGGACTGCCATGTTCCACCTTGTGGTAACGTTACTCATGAACGCAGCCTTTTATAATACAGAGAACAAACAGTATGGGATGCTCAAAGTCAGGTCTAACCAAGATTCTCATTTCTTCACTTGTGACAAAGAGCACACTCTCCAATGCAACAACAACTTTGACTTGTAACGTTCTTTCAACGTAGATATATATATATATATATATAATATGATGTAGATGAGAGTGTGGGAGGAATGATAAGTAAGGTTGCAGATGACAATAAAATTTGCCGTTATGGTTTACAATGAGGATGAAGGTCTTAGGTTGCAGGAGGATAGGAATGGATTGGTTAGATGTATAGGTCAGTGGGAGACAGAATTTAACTCTGATAAAAGTGACGTTGCCAGGGTTGGAAGGTTTGAACGATAGGAAAAGGCTGAATCAGCTGGGGATATTTTCTCTGGAGTGTCAGAGGCTGAAGGATGATGTTATCGAAGTTTACAAAATTATGAGGGGCATGGAAAGGGTGAATAACCCAAAGTCTTTTCCCCAGGATGCGGGAGTCCAAAACAAGAGGGTTTAAGGTGAGGGGGGAAAGATATGAAAGGGACCTAAGGGTCAGTTATTTCTTGCAGAGGGTGGCACTTATATGGAATGAGCTGCCAGAGAAAGTGGTGGAGGTTGGTACAATTGCAACATTGAAAAGGCAACTGGATGGGTATATGAATAGGAAGAGTTTAGAGGGATATGGACCAAATGCTGGCAAATAGGATTAGATTAATTTAGGATATCTGGTTGGCATGGATGAGTTAGACTAAAGGATCTGTTTCCATGCTGTACACCTCTACGGTTCTATGACTCTAAGTGTGACATGGACAAAGTTAAAAGCCACACAACAACAGGTGATAGTCCAACAGGTTTATTTGGAATTACTAGCTTTTGAAGCATGGCTTCTTCGACAGGTGGTTGTGGAGCCGAATCAGAAGACACAGACTTTATAGCAGTAGGATTGCAGTGTCATGGAATGTAATATTAAGTTACATTTATTTAATATTCAGTGGAACAGAGGAATTTTGGAATGCTTGTCCATTGATCCCAGAAGAGGGCAAGGCAAGTCAATTGGATCATTAAGGAAGCATGCAGGACACTTACCTTTACTGGCTGAGGCAGCAATCACTTCAAGGGAGGTTATGTTGGAACTGTAAAGACCTTTGGGTAGGCCACAGCTGGAATACTGTGTGCAATTCTGGTCACCGCACTATAGGGAACATGTGATTGTGTTGTAGGAGTGCAGAGGGGATTCACCAGAATGTTGCCTGGGATGGAGCATTTCAACAATGAAGGGAGTCTGGATAGGGTAGAATGGTTTTCTTTACAGCACAGGAAGTTGAGAGGGGACCTGACTGGTGTGTATGAGATTAGGAAGGATATGGACAGGATGAAGAGAAAGCAGATCAGTTCGTTGAAGGGTCAATAACAAGGAGGCGTGATTTTATGGTGAAAGGCAGGAAGTTTAAAGGGGATGTGATGTAAAACGTTTTCACCCAGAGGTCTGTTAGGGTCTGAAATATCATAAAGCTATGGGCCAAGTGCTGGCAAGTGGGACTCGTATAGACTTAGAGTTGTTTAGTTGGTGTAGATTCGATGAGCTGAAGAGCATCTTTTGTCATGTATGATTCTAGGAACAATGTCTCAAGGAGCTTTGCAAAAAAAAAAGACTCCTCACCATATGGGGTGAATTGAAGAAAGAGAGGGAGATGAAGGGATTTATAAAGGAATGCCAAAGCTTTGAGTCCAGGTCTAATGAGCAGAGCCACCACCAGTGAGGAGGTCAGAACTGGAAATGCAGAGTTCCCATTTCCTGGTGTGGGTGGTCAAGGGACCATGGGCCCAACTTGAGACATTCTAAATTGACCCTCAGCTGGAGATATCAGGCCTGACAGAAAATTGGTCAAACCAAATTAAGCAGCAGCCAGAAACTACCAGTTACACATTACAGTGGAAACCAAAGTCCAACAAACCATAAGATATAGGAGCAGAAGTAGGCCATTCAGCCCATCGAATCTGCTCCTCCATATGATCTGATATACTTCTCAACCATCATTCTCCTGCCTTCACCCCATAACCCTTGATTCCCTTACAATGTTCTGTGGACCCAGGTTCAATTCACACCACGGCTGATGGTGGAATTTGAACCCAATAAAAAAATCTGGATTTAAGAATTTATCGATGTTATTGAAACTGTTGCTGATGGTTGGAAAAACCTATTTGGTTCACTAATGCCCTTTGGGAAAGGAAACTATTGTCCTTACCTGGTCTGGCCAACATATGACTCCAGACACACAGCAAGGTGTTTGACACTTCATTGCCTTCTGGGAAATTAAGGATGGCCTAGCCAGTGATGCAGAGATCCTATGAACGAATAAGAAAAACAAGAACCTATCTATCTCTGTCTTAAATACACTCAATGACTTGGACTCCGTCCTCTGTGGTAATGAGCTCCATAGATTTGTTACCCTGGGGCTGAAGAAAGTTCCAAAGTGTCATCCTGATGACTAGGAGGCCTGTACACATCTCCCATCAGGGTCTTTTCCCCTTTACAGTTCCTCAACTCTACCCACGCAGACTCTATGCCTTCCGACTCCAAATGTGATGTGTGACCAAATGTGGTATAACTAGAGGCTTATACAGCCTCAGCTGGACACCTCTGCTCTTGTTTTCTATCCCTCTTGAAATGAATGCCAACATTGAATGCCTTCTTAACTGCCAACTCAACCTGCATGTTAACATTAAGAAGATCCTGAACTGGGACTCCCTTCAGATTTCTGAAACCCCTCCCCTGTTTAGAAATTAGTCTTTGCCTCTATTCTTCCGACCAAAATGTATAACCTCACACCTTCCCACATTGTACTCTTTGCAATGAGTAACTTCTTTGCCCACTCTCCTAGCCTGTCCAAGTTCATCTGCAGCCTCCTTGTTACCTGTCCATTCACTTATCTTTGTGTCATCGGTAAACTTATCAACAATGCCCTCAGTTCCTTTGTCCAGATCATTAATGAATAGTTGTGGTCCCAACACTGACCCCTGCAGAACTCCACTAGTCACCAGTTACCATCATGAAAAAATTTCCTTTATACCTATTCGCTGCCTTCTGCTAGAGACAACCATCTGATGAAGGAGCAGCGCTCCGAAAGCTAGTGCTTTCAAATAAACCTGTTGGACTTTAACCTAGTATTGTATGATTTTGAACTTTGTCCACTCCAGTCCAACACTGGCATCTCCAAATCATTTCTGCCAGTGTGCAATCCTCTGTCCATGCTAGTACCTTGCCCATAATGCCATTGGCTCTTATCTTATTTAGCAGCCTCCTATGTGGCACCTTGTCAAGGGCAATGTTGAAGGTTAAAGGGGGGAACCAGTTACAACCAGCCTGAGGGTTAGGAATTAAAGAAGTTTCCATCAGACCTCTGGGCAGCTTGACTTCCAGCCAGTGCCTGAAGATCCGCATTATGCACCTTCGCACAGTACCTGTGAAGGGTGTTGCCATTGGTTGCTTTGAACCCAACTCATGATCCCATTGGTCAAAGGCTACAGAACATTCAGGAAGGTCCGGGTGATAAGAACATACATTTGGAAGCCATGCCTCAGTGAAGGCTCTCAGCAAAGACTCACAGTGAGGATTTGCAGCAAGGACCATGGCAGATGGGAGCAGGTTATGCAGCAACCCAAGGAGACCCAGGAAAAGATCTGCCCTGACCTGCAAGGCCCACCTTTGTGGAAGGAAGCCTGTCCTACATCAGGAAGGAAGGAGATCCCAATGGCCCAGCTCAGACACATTAAGGGTCGGGGATATTATCCATTCTCAGATGGATAGAGAGTAAATATTGTGAGAGTTTGGGAAATGTGTACACAGGGTTTTTAATAAGGAATAAAATAATAAAATTGAGTTGAACCGCAAACCAAATTCTGTGTTTCTTTGTCCATCAAGAATGCATGGGTAAAGTGTTTTTGACACATTAGCTGATCAAAGAGTCCAAAGAATAGATAATGGGTGAAAGACTATTGCTATGAAATATTTCATCTCTGATTCTCTCCCTTCACATATTGGTTGATCTGATCAGTTATCCTGACATTTTCTGCTTTTAATTCAGATTTCCACCATCTGCAGTGTGCTGTTGCTGTTGTGAATTCTCACCGTGGGCCTTCAGTCCAAAACCTTCTGAAACAGGAGAACTTTTTCTTCATTCATTGGAAGAGAGCATTGCTGGTTGGGCCAGCATTTATTGCCCAGAGGGCAGTTAAATGTCAACCACATTGCTGGGGGTTCGGAGTGATAGGTAGGTCAGACCAGGTAAGATTGACAGTTTCCTTCCCTAAAGGACATTAGTGACACCAAAGGGTTTTTTACAACAGTAGATTCATGGTCATAATTAGATGCTTACTTCCAGATTTTACTGAGTTCAAACTACACCATCTACTGTGACAGGATTTAAGCCCACATTCCCAAGCTCTCTGGATTAACAGTCCAGTGACAATACCACTAGGGCACTGCTACCACCTGCTAGCACAGCTATCTGACTCGACTTGATGCCTTACAATGACAGCATGGTTACACAGTACACCGCACAGCACGAGGTCACTCAGCCTATCAAGCCTTTACTGCTGAAAAGTGAGTCACCCAACACAACCTTAAGTAGCAGCATTTGACCATAGTTCTGGGCTTGAGGCGCATTTCCTGACACCTTTTAAAATAAGTAAGGTTTTCTGTCTCCACCACTCTTTCGGGCAGTGAGTTCCAGATCTTTATCACACTCTGGGTGAAACTTTTCCTCATCTCCCCTCCAGTATTTCTACCAATCGTTTTAAATCCATGATTTCTTCAAAGTCACTAATCTCTTTGTTAAAGTTAAACTGGTCCTTCCCACCCACTTTATCCTGGCCCCTCATAGCTTGTCCATCTCAATCAAATCGCCCTTCCTGTGTTCCAAGGTGAATCTCGCCCAGCTTATGGTGGCACATTGGCTAGCACTGCTGTTTCACAGTGCTTGGGTCCTGGGTTTGATTCCACCCTCTCAGGCGACTGTTTGTGTGGCATTTGTACATTTGCCCATGTGTGGGCTTCCTCCCATCGTCCAAAGATGTGCAGGTTCGGTGGAGTGGCCATGGGAGATTGCTCATAGTGGCAAAAGTGAGGACTGCCGATGCTGGAAACCAGAATCTAGATTAGAGTGATGCTGGAAAAGCACAGCAGGTCAGGCAGCATCTGAGGAGCAGGAAAATCGATGTTTCAGGCAAACGATGAAGGGCTTTTGCCCAAAACTTCGAAATTGCTGATAGTATCCAGGGACTTGTAAATTAGGTAGATTAGCCATGGGAAAATGTGGGGTGATAGAGATTGGGTCTGGGGGGATGCCCTTTGGAGGTTGGACTGAATGGCCTGCTTTCACAATGTAAGGATTCTGTCCGATCCCTCCTTGTTGATGCAATTTTCCAGTCTTTGCAATGTTTGTGCAAATCTCCTGTGCGCTATCATGAGTATAATTGCATCCTTTCCTAGACAGTCCCAAAGTGTCAGTTTTCAGTTTGCAGCTCGGTGATCTTGTGACCTCCCTGAGATAATGTTATGAATTTAGAAAAACTGAGTTTAAGGAACTCGCCTCCATCACTAATTGCCCTTGAGATCAAACAAGAGTTAACCATGTTGCTACGGGTCTGGAGTCATATAGACTGAATAAATTTGGCACATTTTCCCTCCCTAAAGGGAATTAGTGAACCAGACCGGTTTTTACAACAATCAGTGATAATTTTGCAGTCATATTCAGTTCCAGATTTTTCTTTTAACATTTGTTTGAACTTAAGTACCAACCTGTGCCATGGTGGGATTTGAAACTGTGTTCCCTAAAAATTAGCCTGAGCCTCTGAATAACTAGTGATATATATATAAGCCAAACCACGTTCTATAACAATGCATTCTTCAAAATGAAGTTTTAACTGGGTCAAAACCACTTGGACAGAGGTTCGAATCAGGCCCAGTGTTGACATCAGTGAAAAACAATGATTAATTATAAATGTTATAAATTATATGAAAAGTACCAAAAAATGCAACTGAATACATTTTAGCAATATAGCATAATTGATTTATAGTTGAGTTTTAAAAGCATTAATCATTTCAAGAACAGCAGGAATTTATGTAAAAAAAAAATTAATCTCACCAAGTGATGAAGTCGATTACATATTTTCAGAGGATTAAAACCTTAAGGCCCTGAGCAGTTTTAATTATTAAGTGAATTCATCGGGTACACTTTACTTACAAAGAAACTTTCATTTAATTCTCCCTGCTGTTGGGAGATGAAATTAAATTAGCTTGAAGAAAAACAGACTAGTCAGGCTTGAGGGAGGAAAATTTACATAACCGAGTTGGAAAAATATTGGGACATTTGTAATTTCATAAATATTGAAGCTGGACATCAAAGGGTTGATAATCCAGTATATTTTGGTTCTTTCACCATTGCGTGGTCCTGATGAATGGGAACAAGCTGAGAGTGTTTTTCCAAAATTGCAGGCAACTTGGAATTACCCAAAGTGACCAAAAAATATTTTTGGAGTTAGCTTATTTAAGGCAAGTAGGAAGAATGTTCTCCCTTCTTAGAAACTCCTGCAGGGTTGAGGATGACTTGGAGGGGAACTTGCATTAGTGGGGTTCCCATGTATCTGATGATGAGGGAAGTTAAGAAACATATAAAGTTAAAAGAGAAAAAGTATAACATAGCAAAGATAAATGGGAAAACGGAGGACTGGGAAGCTTTTAAAGAACAACAGAGAATTACTAAGAAGGAAATATGCAGAGGAAAAATGAGGTACGAAGGTAAACTGGCCAAGAATATAAAGGAGGATAGTAAAAGCTTTTCTAGGTATGTGCAAGGCAAAAAAATGGTTAAGACTAAAATTGGGCCCTTGAAGACAGAAAATGGGGAATATATTATGGGGAACAAAGAAATGGCAGAAGAATTGAATTGGTACTTCAGATCTGTGTTCATTGGGGAAGACACAAGCAATCTCCCTGAGGTAACAGTGGCTGAAGGACCTGAACTGAAGGGAATTTATATTTGCCAGGAATTGGTGTTGGAGAGACTGTTAGGTCTGAAGGTTGATAAGTCCCCGGGGCCTGATGGTCTACATCCCAGGGCACTGAAGGAGGTGGCTCGAGAAATCCTGGATGCGTTGGTGATTAGTTTCCAGAGTTCAATAGATTCAGGATCAGTTCCTG
>NC_057719.1:13268962-13278232 GCF_004010195.1 Chiloscyllium plagiosum
TACAGGGTCCTGGTGAGACCACACCTGGAGTATTGTGTGCAGTTCTGGTCTCCAAATTTGAGGAAAGACATTCTGGCTATTGAAGGAGTGCAGCGTAGGTTCACGAGGTCAATTCCTGGAATGGCGGGACTACCTTACGCTGAAAGACTGGAGCGACTGGGCTTGTATACCCTTGAGTTTAGAAGACTGAGAGGGGATCTGATTGAGACATATAAGATAAGACCATAAGACATAGGAGCGGAAGTAAGGCCATTTGACCCATCGAGTCCACTCTGCCATTCAATCATGGCTGATATTAAAGGATTGGACACTCTGGAGGCAGAAACATGTTTCTGCTTATGGGTGAGTGCCGAACCAGAGGACACAGCTTAAAAATAGGGGGTAGACCATTTAGGACAGAGATGAGGAGAAACTTCTTCACCCAGAGAGTGGTGGCTGTGTGGAATGCTCTGCCCCAGAGGGCAGTGGAGGCCCAGTCTCTGGATTCATTTAAAAAAGAGTTGGATAGGGCTCTCAAGGATTGTGGAATCAAGGGTTATGGAGATAAGGCAGGAACAGGATACTGATTAAGGATGATCAGCCATGATCATATTGAATGGTGGTGCAGGCTCGAAGGGCACCTATTGTCTATTGTCCTTCCAGATGGAAGTGGTCGTGGCTTTGGAGGGTGCTCTCAAGGATCTTTGATAATTTCTGCCATGCAGCTTGTAGACAGTGCACACTGCTGCTACTGAGTGCTGGTGTTGGAAGGAGTGGATGATATGAATGTGGTGCCAATCAAGTGGGCTGTTTTATCCTGGCTGATATCAAGCTTCTTGAGTATTGTTGGAGCTGCCCCCATCCAGGCAAGTGGGAAACATTCCATCACTCTCCTGACTCGTGGCTTGCAGATGATGGACAGGCTTTGAGGAGTCAGGCGGTGAGTTACTCACCTCAGGTTAGTGTGTTATCTGATGCCTCAATTCACCTCCGCATACTTCCAATGACATTTCTCGATGGGTCCCAAATTAATCTTCTTCATATTAGTTGGTCCGTAACTAGGGATCCCCATGAGTCAGAGGCATTACGATCAAATTTGGAGTCAAGTGATTGCTCAGAGAGTCTGGTGTCAGACATACAAGCAACATATCACTCCCAGCCAAGCTGATGTGAAGTTGGTTCATGCTTTGATGCTGGGAAAGCAGGCTGAAAGAATGTATTGGGTTCCTCACTTGGGAATAAGTGGTGCCTTTGAAAATCTTTCATGTATCTATCACAAATCTGTGCAGTAGGTTGTGTGTAATATATGAGCTTACCAGTGATTCTGTGTTTCTAACATGGAAAGTCAAGGCTCATCTGTGTTATACTATCTGTAACATGTGGGGGTAAGTCCTGTCGGTTCAGTAGTGCGAGCAATCTATTTGTGTGAACAATGTGTAAGCATTATTTATATGATCCACAGCTGGATGGGTTCAGAGATCTGGCTCCCTGTCTTATGCAATGCCTCATACCTTGATTCATTCATAACTGGGAGCTCAAAGTTGATTCAGAACACTGACCACTTACTCCAGGTCAGAATCTGTACCTGACACCAGGGATGAGAGGGTCCTTTTTCTGACAAGCGTTATCATTGCCACATGGAAATAGGTCATTAGCGTACATCATTTGGTGCTAGCTGTGGTTAAAAAACATTGTTGACAAAAGACATGAGGGTGTAAGCCGTGGCAGTTGAGATACAGCCATGTTGCTGAATAAGGTGATTGGAGGTTGAGATTGATAGTGTTGGGAGAAGACAGTGCAAACATGGAGCAGCCTGCCCAAAGGATGATTGATGGCAGCGTCATAGATAGATTCATAGGCCTTTATAACCCAGAAAAAATATCCTTCGGCCCATCCGGTCTGTGCAAGTGAAAAATGACCACGTAACCTTTTTTTGATTCATTCATGGGATGTGACCAGGCCAGCATTCATTGCCCATCCCTATGTGCCAAGAGGGCATTTGATAGTCAACCAGATTGCTGTGTGTCTGGAGTCATATGAAGGCCAGACCAGGTAAGGATGGCAGATTCCTTCCCTAATGGACAAAAGTGGGTCAAGTGGGAGTTTTGTTCCTGACAATTGACAACGGTTATCATTAGAATATTTATTCTTGCTTTTTATTGCCTTTTAATGTCATGTCATTATTCAAACCCGGGTCCCCAGAACATTACCTGGTTCATTAATAGCTTGTGGCAATATCACTGGACCATTGTCTCCCCTTACATCATTCCATTTCCCATCACTCGGCCTAGAGCCTTGTAAACTTCACAAGTGCACATCAAAATATTAAACAAGATGTTCTTGTTTGTCGAAATGTAAGTGGAACTCTGATCTCCCCTCTCTTCCCCTGCTGAAATAACATGCTGAATATGAGCAGAAGTGTATTAGTGGTGAGGTTATCAGTGATAGACTGCAGTGTAAAACGTGCTGTTGGTTTCACTGAAAGGTCCTTTGCTGGGGTCCGTTGAAGGTTGTGTGATTTCTGTTCAATGCAACCACTGCTTGTTCCAGTGATGGAAAGTGATGCCTGTGGAATCTTAATGGTTGTGGCACAACAGGAGGCCATTTGGCCTGCCATCTCCATGCTCAGTCAGGACAATCTGACATGCCACTTTACCCTGGAACTCTGCATGTTTATATTTTCCAGATAATATCCTTTCAGGAGGATTCAACTGTTTCTGCCTCCAACACACTCTTAAGTAGTTGGCATTTAGGGTGTAACCCTTCTTCAGGATTGAGGTGGGTGTGAGGGGAGTTGCAGATAAAGGGGGAGACAGGGGCAGGGTGGTGAAATGGGGATAGGGGAAAACAGGTAGAGGGTACGATCTGCCTTAACTTAGGGAATGACTCACCGAGCATTGTAGTTGGGCTCGAAGGGCCCTAACAGCCCTCCCAGTCACCGCACATTTCAATTCCCCAAACCACTCCCTTTCTGACATGACCATTCTTGGCCTCCTCCACTACCAAACAAACCACAGCGCCTACTGGAGGAACAAGACCTCATCTTCCACCTGGGCACCCTACAGCATGGAGGACTCAATATTGAGCTCTCCAATTTCAAATAACCTCCCTTCCCAGCCCCTTTCCCTCCCACCAATTGGATCCATTCCTCCCATTGGCCAACCAGGTCGTACTCTCTACCTATCTTCACCTACCCCCACTTCACCACCCTGCCTCCACCTTTACCTGCAGCTCCCTCTACTCCCGTCCCCCAGTTCTGAAGAAGGATTACATCCGAAACATCGACTTCTCCACCTCCTGGTGCTGCCTGGCTCGCTGTGTTCTCCCAGCCTCCTGCCTGTCCACTTTGGATTCCAGCATCCGCAGTTGATTTGTCACCACCACACTCTTAGGTGGGGAACTGTATTGCTTCCTCATCAATCAGCCCATTTGCCCTCTGGTTACCATAGAATCCCATAGAAAGCAGGCCATTTGGCCCATCAAGTCCACACTGACCATCCCTCTGAAGAGCATCCCATCCAGACCCACCCTACATTCCCCGTGGCCAAGCCACCTAACCTGCATATTTTTGGATTGTGGGAGGTAACTGGAACACCTAAAAGGGACCCACACAGACACAGGGAGAACATACAAACTCCACGCGGTCGCCCAAGGGTGGGATCAAACCTGGGTCTCTGGTGTTGTGAGGCAGCAGTGCCAACCACTGAGCCATCAAAACGGCTCTTGGCCTTTGCACCAATTTTCCTCTCTGTCTACTCGGGCAGCCCGTCATCATTTTAGACATCTATCAAATCTCCTCCAAACTTTCGTTTTTCCCAGAAGAACACTCCCATTTTCTCTGATCTACCTGCATAGCTGACATTCTCGAGCAATGGAAGTGTTCTTATGAACCCATCAGAACCCTATGAATTCCGTCACATCCTTCCCAAAGTCCAATGTTTGTTTTTTCTTTATCTCCACAATCCCGCCTAACAGCGGTAGTGCTTATTTTTCCCCGCACCTGTGTGTGCAGGTGTCAGACACAGTGAAAAAACAACAAGTATATAAATTTTTATTCAATTTCCACCACCAGGAAGAAAGGAAACAGCTGAGTGGCCAGTGCCCTTCTTAAGGGCAGTGCTGCATGATCCAACAGTGAAGGGGAGGGCAGGGATTAAATCAAAATAGAGTTGGAGGGGGAAATAATACACTCCACCCCCTGCAGTGCCCACCTCTCCCTGAAAATCTCGAGGGTGTTGGTGGACACCACATGCTCCAAAGTCTGATGTTCAGTGTAGTAATCAATTGCTCAAGAGTTGATTTTGTGTGCCTGTTAATGACTCACTTTATGTGATTTCTTCAGCCTGGGTGATGTCATTGAGGAAACACAAACTAAACTGAGGAAAACTGCTGTAAGAATGAGAGAGCATGCAATTTGAAAGCATTGACCAATCTACCCATGCAGTACAAATGCTGAATTCCTTTTGCTCTGGTACTTTTCCAGAATTGTCTCAACATTGAGAGATAAAACCGTGCAAGATAAAATCGTTCAACAAAATTTGTCTTTTTTCAGCAATATTCAGTTTTTTTAAATACCCTGGAGAGTCTAAGGTGTCCCTGGCATGTTGGCATGACCTGCCACAGAATCCTGTTTCAGGGTTATCCAGGATTGACCACTGTCATAAAAGGCACTGTCATGCAAGCTTTATACTCAAGGCTCTTTGCCAAGCCATACATGCTTATTTTTAAAATTGTAAAAGTGAAAATAAAGTAACAGGTCATCAAAGGTGGCGCAGTGGTTCGCACTGCTGCCTCACAATGCCAGGACGCTGGGTTCAATTCTACCCTCAGGTGACTGTCTGTGTGGAGTTTGCACATCCTTGCTGTGTCTGTGTGGGTTTCCTCCCATGGTCTAAAGGTGTGCAGGTTGGGTGGTGGATTGGCTGTGCTAAATTGCTCATAGTGTCCACGATTGTGAAGGCTAGGTGGGCCAGCCATTGGTAATGCAGAGGGAGGTGGGTCTGAGTGGGATGCTCCATCTGGACTTGATGGCCTGATTCCACTGTAGGCATTCTCTGGCTTGTTGTCAGCTGATGATTTATCCCGGGATATTTTCTTAACAGTTTTCCTTGGAGCAGAGAAAACCTTTTTCACCCAGAGGGCGGTGGTCCTCTGAAATGCATTGCCTGTGAGGGTTGGAGAGGCAGGATGCCTTTTAAAAAAACTTGGATGAGCACTTGAAGTGCAATAACGTTGAACGCTATGTGGAGTAGGGCGGTGCTGGAAAAGCACAGCAGTTCAGGCAACATCTGAGGAGCAGGAAAATCTGACGTTTCGGACAAAAGCCCTTCATGTGCCTACTGCAGGGGAGTTGGACAAGTGAAGGTACCTTTTGGCAGTGCAGACTTCTGTACTGTATGATTCTATGCAGAGGTAGACCCCATGTCTCCATCAACTGGAACAGGAAGTAAACTAGAATTGTAGCTATTGTCCTGAACCACACTCTTGCCTGAGTTAACTGAGTTAAATTAGCTCCTGAAATATACCCATCCCGATGCCTTTTAAATGTTGTAATGGTACCAGCCTCCACCACCTCCCCTGGCAGCTCATTCCATACACACACCACCTTCTGTGTGAAAAAGTTAGTCCTGAAGTCCAAAACGGTGGAAAGGAGTAAATTGTGAATGTAAGAGCTGCTCCATTTTTTTGAGGTTTTTTTAATCAGTGCTGGAGCTGCTGTACTCGATCTCTGAAAGCAGTAATGATTGTTTCACAAGATATTGCTTTGTTTGTGGAACTTTGAAACAAAAAGATCAAAACAACAGTACTTTAAATGGGAGAAACGAGACAGTGGGAGACCATGCAGGAGATTGACTGAAGAACTGCTGGAGGGTTTAGGAAACAAAATGTTCTGCAAGGCTGGAATTGAACTGGTTATCGAACATCCATTTATTGTCACCTGTGCTCCTTTGCTGGAACACAGTGAAAAGCTTTTACGATGTCTGTCTTCTTTTGGCAACATCTTAGGCACAAGTACTCAGGTACAAATCTTGGAAAAGGCAGAAAAATAAAATTGGTTGCATTATTTTACGGAGTTTTATTTTACAGTGCTCCAGAGCTCACAGCCCCAATAATGTCCCAGGACTCACAGCCCACACACTGTCCCTGGGCTCACAGTCCACACACTGTCCCAGAGCTGACAGCCCACATACTGACCCAGGGCTCATAGTCCACACACTGTTCTGATGCTCACAGCCCACACACTGTCCCAGAGATCACAGCCTACACACTGTCCCAGAGCTCACAGCACACATACTGTCCCAGTGCTCACAGCACACATACTGTCCCAGTGCTACAGTCCACACATTGTCCCAGAGGTCATAGCCCCCACAACGTCCCAGAGCTCACAGACCCCACAATGTCCCAGAGCTCACAGCCCACACACTGTCCCAGGGCGCACACTCCACACACTGTCCCAGAGCTCACAGCCCACACACTGTCCCAGAGATCACAGCCTACACACTGTCCCAGAGCTCACAGCACACATACTGTCCCAGTGCTCACAGCACACATACTGTCCCAGTGCTACAGTCCACACATTGTCCCAGAGGTCATAGCCCCCACAACGTCCCAGAGCTCACAGACCCCACAATGTCCCAGAGCTCACACTCCACACACTGTCCCAGAGCTCACAGCCCACACACTGTCCCAGGGTGCACAGCCCACACATTGTCCCAGGGCTCGCAGCCCAACACACTGTCCCAGAGCTCACAGCCTACACACTGTTCCAGGGCTCGCAGCCCACACACTGTCCCAGAGCTCACAGCCTACACACTGTTCCAGGGCTCAAAGACCTCACACTGTTCCAGAGCTCACAGCTCACACACTGTCACAAAACTCACAGCCCACACACAGTTCCCAGGGCACACAGCCCACACACTGTTCCAATGTTTACAGCCCACTAACTGTCCCAGAGCTCACAGTCCACACACTGTCCCAGAGCTCACAGTCGACGCAATGTCCTAGAGCTCACAGCCCACACACTTTCCCAGAGCTCACAGCCCACACACTGTCCCATGGCTCACAGCCCACACACTGTCCCATGGCTCGCAGCCCACACACTGTCCCAGAGCTCACAGCCCACACACTGTCCCAGAGCTTACAACCCACACACTGTCCCAGAGCTTACAGCCCACACACTGTCCCAGGGGTCACAGTAAACACACTGTTCCAGAACTCACAGCCCAAGCACTGTTCCCAGGGCACACAGCCCACACACTGTCCTAGAGCTCACAGCCCACACACTAGCCCAGAGCTCACAGCACACACACTGTCCCAGAGCTCACAGCCCACACACTGTTCCAGGGCTCACAGCCCACACACTGTTCCAGAGCTCACAGCTCATACACTGTCCCATAACTTACAGCCCACACACTGTTCCAATTCTAAAAGCCCACACACTGTCCCAGGGCTCACAGCGCACACACTGTCCCAGGGTTCACAGCCCACACACTGTCCCAGAGCTCACAGCCCATTCACTGTCACAGGGCTCACAGCCCACACACTGTTCCAATGCTCATAGCATAAACACTGACCCAGGGCTCACAGCCCAAACCCTGTTCCAATGCTCACAGCCCACACACTGGCCCAGAGCTCACAGCCCACACACTGTCCCAGGGCTCACAGCCCACACACTGCCCCAGGGCTCACAGCCCACACACTGTCCCAGAGCTCACAGCCCACACACTGTTCCAGGGCTCAAAGACCTCACACTGTTCCAGGACTCACAGCCCACACACTGTCCCAGAGCTCACAGCCCACACACTGTCCCAGGGCTCAAAGACTTCGCACTGTTCCAGAGCTCACAGATCACACACTGTCACAAAACTCACAGCCCACACACAGTTCCCAGGGCTCACAGCCCACACACTGTCCCAGAGCTCACAGTCCACATACTGTCCCAGAGCGCACAGTCGACGCAATGTCCTAGAGCTCACAGCCCACACACTGTCCCAAAACTCACAGCCCACACACTGTTCCAGAGCTCACAGCCCACACGCTGTCCCAGAGCTCACAGCCCACACGCTGTCCCAGAGCTCACAGCCAACACACTGTCCCAGAGCTCACAGCCCACACACTTTCCCAGAGCTCACAGCCCACACACTGTCCCAAAACTCACAGCCCACACACTGTCCCAGAGCTCACAGCCCACACACTGTCCCAGAGCTTACAGCCCACACACTGTCCCAGGGGTCACAGCAAACACACTGTTCCAGAACTCACAGCCCACACGCTGTCCCAGAGGTCAGAGCCCACACACTGGTCCAGAGCTCACAGCCCACACACTGGCCCAGAGCTCACAGCACACAGACTGTTCCAGGGCTCAAAGACTTCACACTGTCCCAGAGCTCACAGCCCAAACATTGTCCCAGAAGTCACAGCCCACACACTGGCCCAGAGCTCACAGCCCACACACTGGCCCAGAGCTCACAGCCCACTCACTGTTCCCAGAGCTCACAGCCCACACACTTTCCCAGGGCACATAGCCCACACACTGCCCCAGGGCTCACAGCCCACACAATATCACAGAGCTCACAGCCCACACACTGTCCCAGGGCTCACAGCCCACACAATATCACAGAGCTCACAGCCCACACAATATTCCAGGGCTCACAGTCCACACACTGTCCCAGGGCTCACAGCCCACACACTGTCCCAGGGCTCACAGTCCACACACTGTCCCAAAACTCACAGCCCAAATACTGTTCCCAGGGCTCAAATCCCACACATTGTACCATTGTATTTACGAATGAAAGGGACCGTATTGTTGAAGAGGAGAGTGTGAAACGGATTGGTAAGCTAGAGGAGATACTTGTAGGGAAGGAAGATGTGTTGGACATTTTGAACAACTTGAGGATAGACAAGTCCCCCGGGCCTGATGGGATATATTCTAGGATTATGTGGGAAGCAAGAGAGGAAATTGCAGAGCCGTTGGCAATGATCTTTTCATCTTCACTGTCAACGGGGATGGTAGACTGGAGAGGGGACTGGAGAGTAGCGAATGTTGTGCCCCTGTTCAAAATAGGGAATAGGGATAACCCCGGGAATTACAGGCCAGTTAGTCTTACTTCGGTGGTAGGTAAAGTAATGGAAAGGGTACTGAGGGATAGGATTTATGAGTATCTGGAAAGACACTGCTTGATTAGGGACAGCCAGCACAGATTTGTGAGGGGTTGGTCTTGCCTTACAAGTCTTATTGAATTATTTGAGGAGGTGACCAAGCATGTGGACGAGGGTAGAGCAGTGGATGTA
>NC_057719.1:13279074-13284078 GCF_004010195.1 Chiloscyllium plagiosum
AGTGGTAGAGTCAGAATCTTTGGTGACCTTTAAGCGGCAATTGGATAGGTACATGGATGGGTGCTTAAGCTAGGACAAATGTTCGGCACAACATCGTGGGCCGAAGGGCCTGTTCTGTGCTGTATTGTTCTATGTTCTATGTTCTAATGCTCACAGCCCACACACAGGCCCAGAGCTCACAGCCCACACACCGGCCCAGAGTTCACAGCCCACACACTGTTCCAGAGCTCACAGCCCACATGATATCACAGAGCTCACAGCCCACACACTCTCCCAGGGCACACAGCCCACACACTGTCCCAGTGTTCACAGCCTACACACTGTCCCAGTGTTCACAGCCCACACACTGTCCCAGAGCTCACAGCCAACACACTGTCCACAGGGCTCTCAGCCCACACACTGTCCACAGGGCTCTCAGCCCACACACTGTCCCAGGGCTCTCTGTCCACACAATGTCCCAGGGCGCACAGCCCACAAACTGTCCCAGGGCTCTCAGCCCACACACTGTCCCAGAGCTCAAAGCCCACACACTGTCCCAGGGCGCACAGTCCACACAATATCCCAGGGCTCAAAGCCCACAAACTGTCCCAGAGCTCACAGCCCACACACTGTCCCAGAGCTTACACTCCACACACTGTCCCAGAGGTCACAAACCACACACATCCCCAAAGCTCACAGCCCACACACTGTCCCAGCGCTCACAGCCCACACACTGTCCCAAGGCTCACAGCCCACACACTACCCCAGGGCTCACAGGCCACACACTGTCCTAGAGCCCAGAGCCCACACACTGTCCCAGAGCTCACAGCCCACACACTGTCCCAGAGCTCACAGCCCACACACTGTCCCAGAGCTCACAGTACACAAACTGTCCCAGAGTTTACACTCCACACACTGTCCCAGAGGTCACAAACCACACACTGTCCCACGGCTCACAGCCCACACACTACCCCAGGGCTCACAGCCCACACACTGTCCTAGAGCCCAGAGTCCACACACTGTCCCAGAGCTCACCACCCACACAATGTTCCTTGGGCGCACAGCTCACACACTGTCCAGGGCTCACAGCCCACACAATGTCCCAGGGCTCACAACCCACACTCTGTACCAGAGTTTACAGCCCACAAACTGTCCCAGAGCTCACAGCTCACACAATGTCCCAGAGCTCAAAGTCCACACACTGTCCTAGAGCTCACAGAACACACAATATCCCAGAGCTCAAACTGTCCCAGAGCTCATAGTCCACACACTGTCCATGGGCTTACACTCCACACACTGTCCCAGTTTCACAGTCCACACACTGTCCCAGAGCTCACAGTCCCCACACTGACCCAGGGCTCACAGCCCTCACAATATCCCAGAGCTCACAGCCCACATGATATCCCAGAGCTCACAGCCCACACACTGTCCCAGGGCACACAGCCCACACACTGTCCCAGTGTTCACAGCTCACACACTGCCGCAGAGCACACAGCCCACACACTGTCCCAGGGCTCTCAGCCCACACACTGTCCCAGGGCTCTCAGCCCACACACTGTCCCAGGGCTCTCTGTCCACACACTGTCCCAGGGCTCACAGCCCACACAGTGTCCCAGGGCTTACAGACCAGACAATATCCCAGAGCTCACAGCCCACACACTGTCCCAGGGCACATAGCCCACACACTGTCCCAGGGCTCACAGCGCACACAATATTCCAGGGTTCACAGCCCACACGCTGTCCCAGAGCTCACAGCCCACACACTGTTCCAGAGCTCACAACCCACATACTGTCCCAGAGTTCACAGCCCACACACTGACCCAGGGCACACAAACCACACTGTATCCCAGGGCTCACAGCCCTTACAATATCCCAGAGCTCACAGCCCACATGATATCACAGAGCTCACAGCCCACACGCTATCCCAGGGCTCTCAACCCACACACTGTCCCAGGGCTCTCTGTCCACACACTGTCCCAGGGCGCACAGCCCACACACTGTCCCAGGGGTCTCAGCCCACCCACTCTCCCAGGGCTCACAGCCGACACAGTGTCCCAGGGCTCACAGCCCAGACAATATCCCAGAGCTCACAGCCCATACACTGTCCCAGGGCACATAGCCCACACATTGTCCCAGGGCTCACAGCCCACACAATATCACAGAGCTCACAGCCCACACAATATCCCAGGGCTCACAGCCCACACAATATCCCAGGGCTCACAGCTCACACAATATTCCAGGGTTCACAGCCCACACACTGTCCCAGAGCTCACAGCCCACACACTGTTCCAGAGCTCACAACCCACATACTGTCCCAGAGCTCACAGCCCACACACTGACCCAGGGCACACACACCACACTGTATCCCAGGGCACACAGCCCACACACTGTTCCAGAGCTCAAAACCCACACACTGTCCCAGAGCTCACAGTCCACACACTGTCACAGAGCTTACAGCCCACACACTGTCCCAGAGCTCACAGCCCACACACTGTCCCAGTTTCACAGCCCACACACTGTCCCAGAGCTCAAAGCCCACACACTGTCCCAGGGCTCACAGTCCACACAATATCCCAGGGCTCAAAGCCCACAGACTGGCCCAGAGCTTACAGCCCACACACTGTCCCAGAGCTCACAGTCCACACACTGTCCCAGAGCTTACACTCCACACACTGTCCCAGAGGTCACAAACCACACACTTCCCCAAAGCTCACAGCCCACCCACTGTCCCAGAGCTCACAGCCCACACACTGTCCCAAGGCTCACAGCCCACACACTACCCCAGGGCTCACAGCCCACACACTGTCCTAGAGCCCAGAGCCCACACACTTTCCCAGAGCTTACCGCCCACACAATGTTCCTTGGGCGCACAGCCCACACACTGTCCCAGGGCTCACAGCACACACTCTGTACCAGAGCTCACAACCCACATACTGTCCCAGAGCTCACAGTCCACACACTGTCCCAGAGGTCACAGTCCACCAACTGTCCCTGGGCTGACACTCCACACACTGTCCCAGAGCTCATAGCCTACACACTGTCCCAGGGCTCACAGTCCACACACTGTCCCAGGGCTCACAGTCCACACACTGTCCCAGAGCTCACAGCCTACACACTGTCCCAGGGCTCACAATCCACACACTGTTCCAGAGCTCACAGTCCCCACACTGACCCAGGGCTCACCGCCCTCACAATATCCCAGAGCTCACAGCCCACATGATATCACAGAGCTCACAGCCCACACACTGTCCCAGGGCACACTGCCCACACACTGTCCCAGGCACACAGCCCACACACTGCCGCAGAGCACACTGCCAACACACTGTTCCAGAGCTCACAACCCACACACTGTCCCAGATCTCATAGCCCACACACTGTCCCAGAGCACACACACCACACACTGTCCCAGGGCTCAGAGTCCACACACTGTCCCAGAGGTCACAAACCACACTCTGTACCAGAGCTCACAGCCCACAAGCTGTTCCAGAGCTCACAGCCCACAAGCTGTTCCAGAGCTCACAGCCCACACAATGCCCCAGAGCTCACAGTCCACACACTGTCCCAGAGCTCACAGCCCACACACAGGCCCTGGGCTCACAGTCCCCACACTGTCCCAGAGCTCAAAGACCACACACTGTCCTAGAGCTCACAGAACACACACTATCCCAGAGCGCAAACTGTCCCAGAGCTCACAGTCCACACACTGTCCCTGGGCTTACACTCCATACACTGTCCCAGAGCTCATAACCTACATACTGTCCCAGGGCTCACAGTCCACACACTGTCCCAGAGCTCACAGTCCCCACACTGACCCAGGGTTCACCGACCTCACAATATCCCAGAGGTCACAGCCCACATGATATCACAGAGCTCACAGCCCACACACTGTCCCAGGGCACACTGCCCACACACTGTCCCAGTGTTCACAGCCCACACACTGCCGCAGAGCACACTGCCAACACACTGTCCACAGGGCTCTCAGCCCACACACTGTCCCAGGACTCTCTGTCTACGCAATGTCCCAGGGCGCACAGCCCACACACTGTCCCAGGGCTCTCAGCCCACACACTGTTCCAGAACTCACAGCCCACACACTGGCCCAAAGCTCACAGCCCACACACTGTCTCAGAGCTCACAGACCACACACTGGCCCAGAGCTCACAGCCCACACACTGTCCCAGAACTTACAGCCCACACACTGTCCCAGAGCTCACAGCCCATACATTGTCCCAGACGTCACAGCCCACACAATATCCCAGAGCTCACAGCCCACACACTGTCCCAGGGCACATACCCCACACACTGTCCCAGGGCTCACAGCCCACACAATATCCCAGAGCTCACAGCCCACACAATATCCCAGGGCTCACAGCCCACACAACATTCCAGAGTTCACAGCCCACACACTTTTCCAGAGCCCACAACCCACACACTGTTCCAGAGCTCACAGCCCATACATTGTCCCAGAGGTCACAGTCCACACACTGTCCCATGGCTCACAGCCCACACAGTGTTCCAGGGCTCACAGCCCACACAATTTTTCAGAGCTCACAGCCCACACAGTATCCCAGAGCTCACAGCCCACACAATATTCCAGGGATTACAGCCCACACACTGTCCCAGAGCTCAAAGTCCACACACTGTCCCAGAGCTCACAGCCCACACACAGTCCCAGAGCTCACAGCCCACACATTGTCCCAGAGCTCACAGCCCACACAATATCCCAGGGCTCACAGTCCACACAATATTCCAGGGTTCACAGCCCACACACTGTCCCAGAGCTCACAGCCCACACACTTTTCCAGAGCCTACAACCCACACACTGTCCCAGAGCTCACAGGCCACACACTGACCCAGGGCACACACACCACACACTATCCCAGGGCTCACTGTCCACACAATATCCCAGGGCTCGCAGCCCACACACTGTCCCAGGGCTATCAGCCCACACACTGTTCCAGAATTCACAGTCCACACACTGTCATAGAGCTCACAGCCCACACACCGTCCGAGGGCTCACAGCCC
>NC_057719.1:13289097-13300166 GCF_004010195.1 Chiloscyllium plagiosum
CACACACTGTTCCAGAATTCACAGTCCACACACTGTCATAGAGCTCACAGCCCACACACTGTCCCAGGGCACACAGCCCACACACCGTCCGAGGGCTCACAGTCCACACACTGTCCCAGGGCTATCAGCCCACACACTGTTCCAGAATTCACAGTCCACACACTGTCATAGAGCTCACAGCCCACACAC
Source organism: Chiloscyllium plagiosum (assembly GCF_004010195.1). Classification (NCBI taxonomy): domain Eukaryota; kingdom Metazoa; phylum Chordata; class Chondrichthyes; order Orectolobiformes; family Hemiscylliidae; genus Chiloscyllium; species Chiloscyllium plagiosum. The sequence goes on from NC_057719.1 coordinate 13,289,287, forward strand.
TGTCCCAGGGCTCACAGCCAACACAATATTCCAGGGTTCACAGCCCGCACACTGTCCCAGAGCTCACAGCCCACACAGTGTCCCAGAGCTCAAATTGCCCCAGAGCTCACAGTCCACACACTGTCCCTGGACTTACACTCCACACACTGTTCCAGAGCTCACAGCCCACACATTGTCCCAGAGCTCACAGCCCATACAATATCCCAGGGCTCACAGCCCACACAATATTCCAGGGTTCACAGCCCACACACTGTCCCAGAGCTCACAGCCCACACACTTTTCCAGAGCTCACAACCCACACACTATCCCAGAGCTCACAGCCCACACACTGATCCAGGGCACACACACCACACACTATCCCAGGGCTATCAGCCCACACACTGTTCCAGAATTCACAGTCCACACACTGTCATAGAGCTCACAGCCCACACACTGTCCCAGGGCACACAGCCCACACACCGTCCGAGGGCTCACAGTCCACACACTGTCCCAGGGCTATCAGCTCACTCACTGTTCCAGAATTCACAGTCCACACACTGTCATAGAGCTCACAGCCCACACACCGTCCGAGGGCTCTCAGCCCACACACTGTTCCAGAACTCACAGCCCACACACTGTCCCACAGCTAACAGTCCCCACACTGTCCCAGAGCTCAAACTGTCCCAGCGCTCACAGCCCACACAGTGTCCCAGAGCTCAAATTGCCCCAGAGCTCACAGTCCACACACTGTCCCTGGACTTACACTCCACACACTGTTCCAGAGCTCACAGCCCACACATTGTCCCAGAGCTCACAGCCCACGCACTGTCCCAGGGCTCACAGCCCACCCCCTGTCCCAAAGCTCACAGCCCACACACTGTTCCACAACTCACAGCCCACGCACTGTCCCAGGGCTCACAGTCCACACGCTGTCCCAAAACTCACAGCCCACACACTGTCCCAGGGCTCACAGCCCACGCACTGTCCCAGAGCTCACAGTCCACACACTGTCCCCGGGCTCACAGCCCACACACTGTCCCAGAACTCACAGTCCACACACTGTCCCAGGGCTCACAGTCCACACACTGTCCCAGAGTTCCTTGCTCCGGGTCTTGCTGCCGGTGTCTGCTGTGGTGCAGTATTTAACTCTGGTGCGACCAGGAGAGAAGGTTCAAACAAATAGAGAAAAATAAATTAAAAAGTCAGAAGGAGAACAGGCAGAGCAGAGGATCGCCCGCAGCAATGTCCTTCTGTGCCGCCATGTTCATGTGTTATTGGCCAGACTGGACCCCCTCAAAACCTTTCAAGAAGGTCGTCCAGACCCTAACTTTGCTTGGTGTTTGATGCAGCTGGTCAAACGTAGTTTTAAACAAAACAGAATTTATTTACAAGATTACTGAATGAAACAGAAAGAACAGAAAACAGTATAGCGAATAACCTATCCTATCCAAAAACCGAACAGACTGTTCCAACTTAATGTTGCTATTCCAGAATACTTGTAACAATCCCCATAAACACCCCTTGGCACAAAAGGTAAAATCAAACACAAGTTCTTATTGGATAGAAATCAGAGGATAGTACTTCCAGCAGCCTTTCTTCACTCTGCTAAAATAAACCCAAACAGGGGAAAAGCTGAGCTGGCAGAACTGGCTTCTCCCCTTTCTTGTACAAGTGTTTTTTTTTTACTTGAAGGCCTCCTGCCTGAGGACGTATATGTGAGCTATTATCAAATTGGCCCTCAAACCCATCTAAACTCAGAATATTTTGGAATCTGTGTTTTTACGAGCTTCTGAGTTAAAAAAGCAAGGACAACTTAACCTTGTTGAAGGATCAGCTTTGTCATAAATGGAGCCTGGCTCCCTGGCGCAGTGAGGCTGGAGTTCTAACCACCAGGTCACTGTGCTGTTTGAGTCACATATAGGCCAGACCAGGTAAGCACAGCAATCTCCTTCTCTAATTGGTGAACCAAATGACAAGCGACTACAGTTTCATGGTTATCATTAAACTTGTACTCTGAATTGAAATTCCATCATGATGGGTTTCCAACCCAGGTCCCCAGAAAATGGCTTGGGTCTCCGGATGAACAGTTAACCTATGATGTCACAAGGCCATCTCTTTCCTATTGCATGCTCTAGAAAGGGCAAAGAAAAGGGAGTGCTGGAGAAGGAGAATAAGCAACACCAGTTCCCTTTGTTAACTGGATCTACTGGTTTCTATGGAGTCAAAGTGGACTCCCAAGTATGTCCAAACATTCCGCATGAATGTCTGGGTGGATACAGGACTGAAGTGACCCATCAGATGGGTACCACACACATTGCCATCCTCATCAGGAATCGACACTGAAAACAATCAGTGGAAGCAAGAGCTGATAATGATGGTTAAAAAAAAATGGCAAATATACAATGGAAGCAAGGCATGGCCATGTCAGCTAGTTCTCTGAACACGTCATAGAGTCATAGAGATGTACAGCATGGAAACAGACCCTTCGGTCCAACTCGTCCATGCCAACCAGATATCCCAACCCAATCTAGTCCCACCTGCCAGCACCCAGCCCATATCCCTCCAAACCCTTCCTATTCATATACCCATTCAGATGCCTATTAAAGTTTGCAATTGTACCAGCCTCCACCACTTCCTCTGGCAGCTCATTCCATACACATACCACCCTCTGAGAGAAAACGTTGCCCCTTAGGTCTCTTTTATATTATTCCCCTCTCAGCCTAAACCTATGTCCTCTAGTTCTGGACTCCCCTACCCCAGGGAAAAGACTTTGAATGTTTATCCCATTCATGCCCCTCATGATTTTATAAACGTTTATAAGGTCACCCGTCAGCCTCGAACGCTCCAGGGAAAACAGTCCCAGCCTGTTCAGCCTCTCCCTATAGCTCAAATCCTCCAACTCTGGCAACATCCTTGTAAATCTTTTCTGAATCCTTTCACAACATCTTTCCGATAAGAAGGAGACCAGAATTGCACACAATATTTCAACAGTGGCCTAACAAATGTCCTGTACAGCCGCAACATGACCTCCCAACTCCTGTACTCAATACTCTGACCAATAAAGGAAAGCATACCAAACGCCTTCTTCACTATCCTATCTACCTGTGACTCCACTTTCAAGGAGCTATGAACCTGTACTCCAAGGTCTCTTTGTTCAGCAACACTCCCTCATACCTTACCATTAAGTCATAGAGTCATAGAGATGTACAGCATGGAAACAGACCCTTCGGTCCAACACGTCCATGCCGACCAGATATCCCAACCCAATCTAGTCCCACCTGCCAGCACCCAGCCCATATCCCTCCAAACCCTTCCTATTCATATACCCATCCAAATGCCTTTTAAAGACTTTGACTATTTATCCTATCCATGCCCCTCATAATTTTATAAACCTCTATAAGGTTACTCCTCAGCCTCCGACGCTCTAGGGAAAACAGCCCCAGCCTGTTCAGCCTCTACCTGTAGCTCAGATCCTCCAATCCTGGCAACATCCTTGTAAATCTTTTCTGAACCCTTTCAAGTTTCACAACATCTTTCCGATAGGAAGGAGACCAGAATTGCATGTAATATTCCAACAGTGGCCTAACCAATGTCCTGTACAGCCGCAACATGACCTCCCACCTCCTGTACTCAATACTCTGTCCAATAAAGGAAAGCATACCAAATGCCTTCTTCACTATCCTATCTACCTGAAACTCCACTTTCAAGGAGCTATGAACTTGCACTCCAAGGTCTCTTTGTTCAGCAACACTCCCTAAGACCTTACCATTAAGTGTATAAGTCCTGCTAAGATTTGCTTTCCCAAAATGCAGCACCTCACATTTATCTAAATTAAACATCTTTGGAATTCATTGTGTTAAAATAAATTTGATCCAAAATCAGGAATGGGATTATTTAATCCGATGTGTACTGATAATATAATATTGGTGGCAGATGCAACAGAGAGATTCTAAGGGTTTCTAAGGAGGGTCAGCAGGAGGAAGACTCAGAGTAGGATGTATGATAGATGGGAGCTTCAGAAAACAGGAGCAATGATGAGCAAGATCACCGAGTGGAAGATACTGCACACAGAAAGTTCCCATAGTTCTTTTATATTTTCATACCGACTTGGCTGATGTAATAAACACTACAGATGCAAAACATGAACTATTTGCCACCAACACAAAAAGTAGCATCAATTGCGCCTAAATCACATGCTGGGCTGGAAAATTGAACACATAGTTTACAGAAATATAAAGCCACTGGATAAGCTTCATTACTTTTTTTAAGAGTTTACCACCAATATATATCCCAAAATAATCTCATTTACTGGATCCACTATCCACTTCGACCTTCTCTGCTCCAAAGAAAACAACTCGAGCTTATGCAGTCTCTCTTCATTGCTGAAAAGCTCCAATCTCCTCTGCACCCCCGTCCAGTGCACTCACACCCTTCCTAAACAGGTGACCACAACTGCACACAGTGTGGGTGAACCGGAGTCCTGTCCAGCTCCAATATAACCTCCCTGCTCTTATAAGCTACACCACAAATGATAAAGACAAGTGTCCCATATGGTTTCTTAACTCCTCTATTAACCCATCCTGTCACCTTCAGGGATCTGCAGGCAAGCACCCTAAGATCTTTTCTATTCCTCTGAGCTTCCTAGTGTCCTGCCACTCACTGAATACTCTCTTACCTTGTGACTTCTTCCAAAGTCACCTCACATTTATCAGGGTTAAGTTTCATCTGCCAGTGATCTGTTCATCTGACCAACCCGGTTATATCCTCCTCACTGTTAGCCAGCTGCCAATCTTTGTGTCATCCGCAAGCTTACTTATAATCCAACACACATTATCATTTATGAATTTCATGAGCAATGAAGGATTCAGCACTGACCCCTATGATGTACCACTGCACACTGGGCTCCAGTCACACAAACATCCTGCTATCATCACTCTCTGTCTTTAATCATTAAACTCATTTTGGATCCACCTTGCCAAGTTATTTTGGGTTCTGTGAGCTTTTAGCTTGCTTATCATCTTCCCGTGTGGGACCTTGTCAAAGGCCTTGCTGAAATTCACATAAGTTCCATCAACTGCCCTACCCTCATTCCATTAGATTTGTCAGGCATGACCTCCCTCTCGATAAAACCATCTGCCTATTCTTGATCGAACCTTGCCTCTCTCGAATGGAGACGAATTTTCTCACGAACCATTTTCCCCAACTGTTTCCCTTACACTGACGTTAGTCTCACCCCAGCTTGGAACCTTGTGCTCTCCCACCCACCTCCTCCCTCTCCTGAATGTGCATTCCCATTCCGGATCTGGATCAGATCCGAGGCTGAACATGCTTCCCAGGCTTGGGCTGGGGCAGTGTATATTATTTTTTAAAATTCGGAGATGCCGGTGTTGTACTGCGCTGAATAAAGTCAGAAAGCGCACGACTGCAGGTTATCGTCTAACAGGTTTATTTGAAATCACAACTCCGAAAGCTTGTGATTTCAAATAAACCTGTTGGATTATAACCTGCTGTGGTGTGATTTTTGATTTTGTTATTTTTAAAGCGCTCTTGCTCTCTCTCCCGAACACAGACTGAGAGAAAGGGCACTGCCAATGATCAGTAAGAGGCAAAGGAACAAGTCATACTGATGGGAAGCAGCTTTTAAATAAATCATGCCATGTTAACGTGGACATAAGGCCCATTAACTGACCAATGCTAAAGCAAAATAAATGCAAACTCAGCCACGTTTAATCGGGGTTTACTGTATGTGCAGGAGGAAAAGCTTATCACACGAGGAACAGTTGAGGACCCTGGGTCTGTACTCAATCGTGCTTAAAAAAATGAGAAGGGAATCTCATTGAATCTTACAACATTGTGAGAGGCCTGATTAGAGTGAAGATGGAGATGTTTCCACGGGTAGGAAAGACTAGGACCTGAGGGCACAGCCTCAGGGTGAAGGGGCGACCCTTTAGAACTGAGATGAGGAGGAATTTCTTCAGCCAGAGGGTAGTGACTCTCCACAGCCACTCTATTCAAGTGTCTCAGTATTCTGTAAATTTCAGTCAGATGTCCCCACCCTTCCCCCTTCATTTTTCGAAACTCCATTCAGTACAGACCAAGAGTCCTCCCTGGCTCCTCATATGACCAGCCCTTACCCCTTCCTGATGAAGGGCTTTTGCCCAAAATGTCGGTTTTTCTGCTCCTCGGATGCTGCCTGTCCTGCTGTGCTTTTCCAGCACCACTCTAATCTCGGCCCTGGGATCATTCTCATGTGACTGCACTGACCCTTTGACAAGGTTATTTTGTCCGTGGTTTTTTTTAGGTGAGGTCGTAAAGGCAGAGGTGCCAAAATGTCTGGAAAAGAGCCTGATTTAACATTGACAGGGGAGTGGCTAGTTCAGGTTTATCTAGTTTTTTTTTAAATTGTAACAGTGAGAAGTTTCTATAACCCAGAGAAAGGTTCCAAGCTTCAACAGATGATTATTGACTGGCTTCTCTCTCTCTGAAATCTCTCCTGCCTGCAAAAACCCGTGTTTGAAGTTACCTTTTGCAGAGGGGTGTGTTTATGGGATAATGCGAGGTTTCGAACCGCTCCTTAGTTAAGTTGCGGCATCGAGTCGGTTGGGTTTTCAGATAGTTAAGTCATTCTTTATGCTGTTTTCTTTTGTTTGTGTTTCAATCGTCGTGTTTAAATAAATTCTGTTTTGCTTAAAGCCGAGTGGTTTGACCAGCTGCATCACACCTGGAGTATCCACTCTACGTCTGCCTTTAAAATAACAAGTTAGGGTCTGGGCTACCTTCTTAACTTACCTTGAGGGGGTTTGGCCTGGCCCATAACAGTTGTAAACCTCTTCCAGAACTTGAAGGCTGTATACATATGCATACATGCTTTATAAGAAGCTCTTTCTTTCTCTTAACACAACTCAATTTATTTTCTGTATATTTTTTATATAACTTCCAGCATTTTTGGTTTTCCATTGGTCCTTCAGTTTCCTTCAGGTTTACTATTTAGTTTTGCATCTCTCCAGCCACTCCTGGTCTCTTTTGTCAGTGTTCAATCAAGACGAAAGCAGCTTTTTTCCATTGTTTAATCACTGCCGTATTTCTGCATGCCAATGGGGAAACACAATATTTTCACCAAAAGCTTCACAAAAAAAGCTTTTCATCTTTTTATGTACCATCTATCCATTTATTTTTTCATTTGATACATGTAAGCATGCATTGACAGTCACCACCATGCACTTTCCCTCTGATGTCCATAGCTTTCATTTGCTGAGACAGGACTTTTAAGGGGAGGGAGATTAGAACATTCATCACAACAACTTGCTGTAGATGTGCACTCCGTTATAAGAGACATTAGCTCATCATCAAAGGCAAAATACTGCAGATGCTGGAACTCTGAAGCAAGCACAGAGAATGCTGAAAAAACCCAGCAGGTCTGGCATAGACTTAAACAACATTAGACCATAAGATATAAGAGAAGAATTAGACCATTTGACTGAGTCTGTTCCCCCATTTAATGATGACTGATATGTTTCTCAACCCCATTCTCCTGCCTTGCCCCCATAACTTTTGATTGCCTTACTAATCAAGAATTAATGTATCTCTGTCTTAAAGACACTCAATGACTTGACCTCCACAGCCCTCTGTGGCAATGAGTTCCACAGATGGACAGCCCTCTGGCTGAAGAAATTCCTCCTCATCTCAGTTCGTCTCTTCACTCTGAGCCCTCACGTCTTATTCTCTCTTACAAGTGGAAACATCTTCTCCATGTCCACCCTATACAGGCCTCCCAATATTCTGCCAGCTTTGATCAGATCCCCTCCTTCATTTTTCCTCAACCGCTCCTTATATGACGAGACCTTCCTCCCCAGGAACATTCTTGTAAACGCCTTCTGCACCCCCTTCAATGCCAGCACATCATTCCCCAGATACGGAGCTCAAAACTGCTCACAGTATTGCAATTGCCATCTGAGCAGAGCCTTTTGCAGCTTCAGTAGTATATCTCTGTTCTTGTACGCAAAATGAATGCTAACATTGCATTTGCAAATTTCTGAAGGGGCATATCAGACTTGAAATTTTAACTCTCTTGCTCTGTCTACAGATGCTGCTAGGCCTACTGAGATTCTCCAGCATTCTCTCTGTATTTGTATTAGATTGTGGTTACTTAACTCAGTCATTAAGATAGCTAGGGTTCAAATCCCACCATATTTATTTGCAAATTTGATTTCAGGATTACAATGAAGTGTCAGATTGTTGTACATCACACTGTTTTGCCAATGTGCTTTCTGAAACGTAAACATATCACTCTTCCACACTCTGGCCTATGTGTAGCTCTAGCTCAAAGCATTAACTCTCTCGGAAACACTCAGCTGCATCCAGGGTTGGCCAGTGAACCAAGAAGAAGGCTCACCACTGTTCAGTGGTTAGTTTGGTCGTTCTGTGCTTACTTATGTGAGTTTATTCTCTCTGTGTTTGATGATTTAAGTTTGGGTGTGGATTCAGAGCAAAGTAAATACAAGCTACTGGAAGTTGAGCTGGAAATGTGACTTCAGACATTTTGTGATTGCAGAGATCTTTTGGAACTGGTAAATATGCCTCTTGCACACTCCCAAGCTAGGATCATCGCTGCTTTAACCTGCAAGTGCAACAAAGGTTTACCAGAATTGCTGAGAAAAAGACAAGCTATTGAAGGCTTACATCTTACAATTTGACATGAGAAAATACCAGACTGATCCCTGGGATGGCAGGACTGATTTACAAAGAGATACTGGTTTTCAGAAGAATGAGGAGGGATCTCATAGAATTCCATGCAATTCTAACAGGAGTATAGACAATGTAATTGCTAGAAGGATGTTCCTGATGACCAGGGAGTCCAGACCGGAGTTAGGTCTAAGATGAGGAGAAATGTCTTCACCTAGATAGTGACAGGGCTGTGAAATTCTCTGCTACAGAAAGTGATAGAAGCCAAAACATTGAATGTTTTCAAGAAGGAGATAGAAATAGTCCTGAGGACTAAAGGGACCCAAGAGTATGAAGCGAAAGTGAGAACAGAACTGAGTTGGATGGTCAGTCATGATCATGGTGAATGGGGGAGCAGGACCAAAGGGCTGAATGGCCTCCTCCTTTGTTACTTTATATTTTCCTACTTGACGTTTAAAATGTAAAAAACTGTCTAAGTGATGGCCAATAAAATAACCACAGGGTAAAAACAATGACTGCAGATGCTGCAAACCAGATTCTGGATTAGTGGTGCTGGAAGAGCACAGCAATTCAGGCAGCATCCAAGGAGCTTCGAAATCGACGTTTCGGGCAAAAGCCCTTCATCAGGAATGTGCCCGAAACGTCGATTTCCTTGGATGCTGCCTGAACTGCTGTGCTCTTCTAGCACCACTAATCCAGAATAAAATATCCACAGCTGACTCAACAAAATGCAGCCTAATATAACATTTTCCTTAATTTTCTTTTCCCCAGTAAGCCACTGTCTCTTTAACTTGCAGGTTTGTGCTGAACAATACTGTGGCAAGGAATAAGAAGTTTTTTTTTCCCTGCTGTATATAATGCTGCTGCGCTTTACTGGACTTTAATTTAATAAATCAATAAAGTCCAATATAGTGGCATAGCAGTTGAAATGCTTCAGCTCTTCATAAAATCACTGTCTGTTATAAAAGGCTTTGACAGATGATAAATTACTTACAACAGAATGACAGTTTCCTTCCTGTTGTCGTGATGTTGGTCTTATAGAACCTCTGGGAGGGCAGTGCAATGTCTTGCATTTGATGAGGTCCTTTTTATCCATAGGATACATTTGGCAATTGTCTTTTGAACATCTCGAATTGAGAGAGGTTGCTGGTTGGTTTTGAACCTCTCCTAAGAGAATGTGAGAATTTTTAAAATTCATTTGTGGCACTTGGGTATTGCTGGCTGGGCCAGTATTGATAGCCTGTCCTTAGTTGCCCTTGAGAAGATGGTGGTGAGCTGCCTTCTTGAATCACTGCAGTCCGCTTGCTCTGGGTTGACCCACAGTGCCAGTAGGGAGGGAATTCCAGGAATTTGACCCAGCGACTGTGAAGGAACGGCGGTATATTTCCAAGTCAGGATGGTGAGTGGCTTGGAGGGGAACTTGCAGGTGGTGGTGTTTCCATATATCTTCTGCCCTTGTCCTTCTAGGTGGAAGTGGTCGTGGGTTTGGAAGGTGCTGTCTAAGGATCTTTGGTGAATTTTCAGCAGATGCTGGAGATCAGAGTCAAAACATGTGGTGCTGGAAAAGCACAGCCGGTCTGTCAGCATCCGAGGAGTTGGAGAATCGACGTTTCGAGCGTAAACCCTTCATCAAAAATGTGAATCTCCCTGCCCACCTGGGGGGTGCAGATGCACACACGATGGTAAAGACTGAGGCAGGATTTTAAGGTGGGGGAATCAGAAGTGGATGAACTTGTGAGTGAGCAGGTCGGCTGAAGTGTCGGTTTTCCTTCCCCAGTTCTCAGTCAACCTCGTTTGTCCAACAATGGGATGGCCCTCCACCAAAGCCCTGAATGGTAGGCCGAACCTCCTCTTGGTCATGAACCTTGTTAAACTGCCTGGGAGCAGGAACTGAACAGAGGGCAAGGTGGATTAGTCGTGGGGAATACAAGGTTACAAGGATAGGGTAGGGAGGTGGGTCTGGGCAATTTGCTCTTCAGAGGGGTCAGTGTGGATTGGATGGCCTGAATGGCCTGCTTCCACACTGTAGGGATTCTATGATTCTAAGATGTGAAAGCAAAATAGTTCGAAAGCATTAATGGGATTGGACAAAGTTAGCATGGGTTTATGAAAGACAAAACATGCGCAACAATTCTAGAGTTTATTTAACGAAGCTGCATCAGGACACTATTCAAAAGGGCCACAACACACTGCAGTACACCAGAACTGCAAAAAGAAGA
>NC_057719.1:13300201-13317679 GCF_004010195.1 Chiloscyllium plagiosum
ACTACGTTAGTTTTGCTCATGTTGGGTATCGGGTCAACAGCCACGCTCAGACAACAACTCACCAGAACGAAGGTCCCGATACCCAACCTGAGCAAAACTAATGTAGTGTACAAAATACTATGCAAGGACTGCACAAAACACTATATAGGACAAACAGGAAGACAGCTAACAATCCGCATACATGAACATCAACTAGCCACGAAACGACACGACCAGCTTTCCTTAGTACCCACACACGCAGACAACAAGCAACATGAATTCGACTGGGACAACACTACTATCATAGGGCAAGCCAGACAGAGAACAGCCAGGGAATTCCTAGAGGCATGGCATTCATCCACAAACTCCATCAACAAACACATCGACCTGGATCCAATATACCAACCACTATAGCGGACAGCTGAAACTGACAACCGGAAGCGGCAGGGACAGACCACTATAAACACCGGAGGAAACATCAAAGAAGCGCTTCGCAGGAGACTCCCAAGCACTGATGATGTCGCCTAGCCAGGGGACGAAACGTTTGCAACAAAAACTTCCAGCTCGGCGAACAGAACCGCAACAATGAGCACCCGAGCTACAAATCTTCGCACAAACCTTGAGCTTATTTAAGACATAACTGGGAGAACAGCTGATGGAGAATCAATAGACGTGGTGTATTTGGGTTTTTAGAAGGCTTTTGATAAGGTCCTCAAAAAGAGATAAGTGTGCAAAGGGTAGGAGGTAATATATTGCCATGGGTTGAGAATTGGTTAACAGACTGATAACAGAGAATGGGAATAATTGGGTCTTTTTCTGAATGGCAGATGGGATTCTGGAAGGATTAGTACCTGGGCTCCAGCTATTCCTAATATTATTAAAGACCTGGGTGAGGGAACCAAAGGAACATTTTCAAATTTGCTGACAACACAAAACTGGGTGGGATTGTGGGTGGTGAGGGAGATACAAGGAGGCTTCAAGGTGGTTTAAACAAGTTGAGCAAGTACATGAAAGATGCACTGCCGGGTGGATAAATGTGAGCTTATACACACAGGCGTGAATAATAGAAAGGAAGAATATTACGGAAACGGTGATATGCTGGGAAGTGTGGATGTACAAAGGGATTGTACACCAGTCAATGAAAGTACTCAGGCAGGAGCAGCAAGCAATTAGGAAGGCAAATTGTAAGAATTGGCCTTCATTGCAAAAGGAATTGAGTTCAGAAGTAGTGATACTTTACTGCAGTCAGATAGTGCCTTGGTGAGACCACATCTGCAGCATTGTCATGCAGTTTGGTCTCCCCACTTAAGAAAGGTTATACTGCGCTTACCATAGAGGGTGGTTCATTAGGCTGATACTGGGAAAAGCTCGACAGTCCTATGAGGAGAGATTGTCCTATGAAGAGAGATTGATTGGACTGGGTCTGCATATAGGAGAAAGTGAGGACTGCATATGCTGGAGAAATCAGAGTTGAAAGGGGTGGCCTGAAAAGTACAGCAGATCAGGCAACCTCGGAGGAGCAGGAGAATCAAAGTTTCAGGCATATACTCTTCATCAGAGGTGTGGGGTGGGGGGGAAGGGGCTGAGGGATAAATAAGAGGATTGGGGTGTCGGTGGGGGGAGAAGGTAGCTGGGAAGGTGACGGGTAGATGCAGATGGCAGGGGGTGATAGTGATAGGTCGGAGGGGAGAGTAGAGTGGATAGGTGGGAAGGGAAATGGACAGGTAGGACAGTTCAAGAAGGTGGTGCAGAGTTGAAGGGTTGGATCTGGGATGATGTGTGGGGAGGGGAAATGAGGAAACAGGTGAAGTTGATATTGATTCCATGTGGTTAGAGGTTCCCAAGGTGGAAGATGAGGCGTTCTTCCTCCAGTCATCGGGTGACTTGGATTTGGCCGTGGAGGAGGCCCAGGACTTGCATGTCCTCGGTGGAGTGGGAGGGGAATTGAAATGTTCAGCCAAAGGGTGATGGAACTGTTTGGTGCATGTGTCCCAGAGACATTCTCTGAAATGTTCCACAAGTTGGCATCCTATCTCCCCAACATAGAGAGACCACATTGACAGCAACAGACAAAGTAGATGAGATGTTTGGATATGCAGGAAAATCTCTGCCAGATGTGGAAGGATCCTTTGGGGCTTTGGATGGAGGTGAGAGGAGAGGTGTGGGTGTAGGTTTTACACCTCTTGCAGCGGCAAGGAAAGGTGCCAGGACTGGAAGGTGGATTGGTGGTGGGCTAATGAGGGAGTCGTGGAGGGAATGGTCTCTGCAGAATGCAGGTAGGGGTGGGGAAGGAATTATATCTCTAGTGGTGGGGTCTGATTGTAGGTGGTGGAAATAGTAGAGGATAATGCGTTGCATCTAGAGCTTAGTGGGGTAGAAGGTGAGGCCCGGAGGGGGGTTCTATCCTTTCTGCAGTTGGAGGGATGGGGTTCAAGGGTGGAGGTGTGGGAAGTGGAGATGTACTGGGTGGCATTGTTGATCACGTGGGAGGGGAAATTGTGATCCATGAATTAGGAGGCCATCTGGGATGTGGAATTGCTCCTCTTGGGAACAGATACAGCAGAGGTGGAGGAATTAGGAGTAAGGGATAACGTTTTTAATGAGGTAATGGCGGGGGGGAGGAGTGAGAGATTGGGGGTGGTGTAGTCCAGGAGTGTATCTGTGGGAGTCAGTGAGTTTGAAGTAGATGTCCGTATGGAGTCAGTTGCTGGAGATGGAGACAGAGAGGTCTATATTCACCAGAGTTTAGGAGGATAGGACTGAAGTATAAAAGATCTAACAGGCTGGACTGACTGGATGCATGGAGAATATTTTCCCTAGATTAGCAGTCTAGAACCAAAAATCACAATCTCAGGATCTGGGGTCGACCATTTCGGACTACAATGAAGAAACACTTTTTCACTCAAAGGATAATGAACCTGTGGAATTCTCTCCCATCGAAGGCAATGGAGGTCAAATCACTGCCTAAATTCAAGTAAGAGATGAGAAAATAACCATAAGTGGAAAACATAGAAGATGTAGGCCATTCAGCCCATTGAATCTGCTCCACCATTCAATGAGGTCATGGCTAATCTGATCATCTTCATCTCCACTTTCCTATCTTTTCCCCATAAACCTTGAATCCCGTACAGATTAAAAATCTGTCTATCTCAGCTTTGAATATACTTCCTCACCCACCCTCAACAACCCTCTGTGGTAAAGATTTCCATAAACTCTCTACCCTCTCAGAGAGAAAAAAATTCCTCCTCATCTCAGTCGTAAATGTGTAACCCTTTATTCTGACATAATATTCTCTAGTCCCAAACTCTTCCACTGGGAAACATCCTTTCTGTCAAATCCATGAGCATTTTGTATGTTTCAATAAGGTCTCATTCTACTGTGTTCCAATGAGTATGGACCCAATCTCCTCAACATGTCCTCATAAGACAGTCCCTCTGTATCTGGTATCAGCTGTGTGAACTTTCTCAGGATTGTCTCCGACGTCAGTAAATCTCTCCTTAGATAAGAGCCCAAACCATTCACAGTATTCCATCTGTGGTCTGGCAAGTGTCTTACATAGCTTTAGCAAAAGTTCCTTCCTTTTATACTCCATTCCCTTTGAAATAAAGGGCACCATTCCATTCCCTATTGCTTACTGAACTTGGATGGTATTATTTTGTGACTCATGAATGATGTCTCCCAAATCCCTCTGTTCTATTCCATTTAAAAGGTACTCAGTTCTTCTATTCTTCCTGCCAAAATGCATAATCTCACATTGTTTTCCACATTATATTCCACCTTCCAAGTTTTTGCCCATTTTCTTAACCCCTGTCGCTATTCTCTGTGGAGTCGTTGTGTCATCCCCACAACTTGCCTTCCCTCCTACTGTCATTCTAACGGCAAGCCTGACTATAGCACTTGCACATTCCTTATCCATGCCATTAATCTATGTTGTAAGTAATTGCGGCCCCAGCACTGATCCCTGTGGCATTCCACTAGTTACAGATTGCCGTGCTCCCAGTGGAAGAGAAGCATTCCCACTCTTGGGGTCAAAGCCTTATTCTGCAGCATTTTACCAGCAACAGAGGAAAACTCAGATAAATGGTCACAGCTCAAATATCTGACAAGGAGTGCACGAAGGTCAGACAACTCTATCTGCAAAAGTGGCCAAAATATAGTCTAGCAGCTCCAGTGCTGTACAGATACAGTGTGGGCAGATTTAACAGAGACAACAGCTGGCTATTGAGAGAGAAAAGGCCTGTATCATCAACAGTGCAGTGGAGGAACCTTCAAAAGAACTGGGAAAGAATAAAAGAAGTCCTGAATGTGTTTTTTTTAGTTATTAAGGTCATATTCATAACAGCAATGCTGATCTAAATGACAGGCATCATTACAACGTCTATTTAGGTAAGTAAAGTAATTTAATGGAATAATACAGAGCAGGCTGAGACAAACCTGAGTTGAGATGTGATTCGTGTAAATCATGGGGATGTACCTGATCCCATGATAATGATGGCAATAAGAGAGAAGACACCAGTCTAGAATGAGCTTGTGAAGAAAGAGAGGTCTTAGACACTAGAGATCTGCATTTGATTACTTACGATTCACAGATTTTAAAAAAGCAAAATTACAGTACATAAAGAATTGAAGATCCTTCCTTTGACATGTGGAGTAAGCAGCCTCAGGGACAGTGTATTTGCAACCACCCAGTTCCCGAGATAGTCAAGATGAGTATCTAAAAGTGTGAATAGCAGTGTGGACTGAAAGCACAAGATAAATCAATTTTTCTGATAAAGTATCTTGTGAAAAGTAAAAGCCTCTTTTAAAGACTTGATGAGCAGTTATAAAACTTGATGTGTGAATCACTCTGACAGACCTATTTATATGGTAGCTCACACAGTTCGACATGCTGTGGTTTTGCAATCTCCAGCCGTTTCCCCCATGTTGGTGACTATTGCACCATATGGGAAAACAGATTTTCCCCTCCATGATTTAGTGAGGAAACAAGCAGGGATGGTTCGTATTTGTGAGTCTGTTCCTCACCTGAAGCGATTTGTGTGAAACTAACACAACATTGCAGTGTTCAGCAATCCCAGAGCAAGCCATCATCTTAACTCTTCATAGAGTAGCATGAGGCAGTACTTCACTGCTCCCAGTATACTGTCTCTCCCAGTACAGTGTCTCTCCCAGTATACAGTCTGTTCTAGTACATTGTCCTTCCCAGTACACTGTCTTTCCCAGTACATTGTTTCTTTCAGGACACTATTCCGCCCAATATACTGTCTCTCCCAGTGCATTGTCCCTCCCAGTACTGTCCTTCCCAATACAGTGTTTCTCCCAGTACACTATCCCTCTCAGTACACTGTCCCTCCCAGTACAGTGTCTTTCCCAGTACACTATCCCTCCCAGTATGCTGTCTCTCCCAGTACAGTGTCTCTCCCAGTACAGTGTCCCTCCCAGTACAATGTCTCTCCCAGTACACTGTGTCTCCCAGTACAATATCCCACCCAGTACAGTGTCTCCCCGGTACACTGTCCCTCCCAGTACATTATCTTCCTGAGTACACGGTCTCTCCCAGTACAGTGCCCCTCCCAATACAATGTCTCTCCCAGTACACTGTCCCTCCCAGTATAGTCTCCCTCCCAATACACTGTCTCTCCCAGCGCAGTTTCCCTCCCAGTATACTATCTCTCCCTGTAGATAGTTTCTCGCAGGACACTGTCTCTCCCAGTACAATGTCTCTCCCAGTACAGTCTCTCCCAGTACAGTGTCCCTCCCAGTCCACTGTCTCTCCTAGCACAGTGTCCCTCCCAGAATGCCATCCCTCCCTGTAGATAGTCTCTCCCAATATAGTGTCCCTCCCAGTTGACAGTCCCTCTCAGTTTACAGTCTCCCCCAGTACACAGTCCCTCCCAGTACACAGTCCCTCCCAGTACAGTCCCTCCCAGTTGACAGTCCCTCTCAGTTTACAGTCTCCCCCAGTACACAGTCTCCCCCAGTACACAGTCTCCCCCAGTACACAGTCCCTCCCAGTACACAATCCCTTCTAGTAGGCAGTCTCTCACAGTATGCCTTTCTTGGGAGTTTCCTGTTCATGAATGGTGGTAAGTGAATTTTTTATAGTATCAACCTTGCCACGGTCGAGAGTGAATCTCATGCATAATCTTCTGCGTTTACCTCAATCATTTGCAACCATGATGCAGGTCTCATTACTCAATGAATATCGAGGTGAGTGAAATGTAAGGTCTCACCATTTCTGCACTTTCCTAGCTTTGTTTCTGGTACTATACCTAAGCAGAGCCGTGGAGCACTTCAGATAGCCACTAATCCCCAAACCACCCTCACACCCCAACATCCACACCCTATACCCCATCAATTGTAATTTTGGACATTTAGTTTATAACATTTGGACTTTCTGTGTGTCTGAAAATAATGACGGTAAGCGTTCTGTAGCATTGGTGTTTTCTTTTGAAGCAGTTTTCGAGGACTTGCCTTTGAATGGATGGGTTTGTGTATACATAGGACTTCACAATAAAGTGAGATAGAAAAGTTCCAATTTGGAGTGTTGCTAGAGGTGTTGTCCAAAGCACAAAGGAAACACCCATAGCTTCGAGAAGGAGAGTGATTTTTCCTTCTTGCTGTGTTTTAAGCATTTGATTAGATTCCCTACAGTGTGAAAACAGGCCATTTAGCCCAACAAGTCCACACCGACCTCCGAAGAGTAACCCACCCAGACCCATTCCCCTACCCTGTATTTACCCCTGACTAATACTCCTAACACTATGGGTAATTTAGCATGCCCAATTCACCTGACCTGCACATCTTTGGATCACGGGAGGAAACCGAGGCACCTAGAGGAAACCAGCAGACACAGGGAGAATGTGCAACCTCCACACAGACAGTCTCCCGAGGCTGGAATCAAACCCGGGTCCCTGTCACTGTGAGGCAGCAGTGTTAACCACTGAGTCACCGTGCTGCCCCAAATAGCCCTGTGAAGACTTTGGTTGAAGATTGCTGTATAGCTCAGTCCTCCTGAAAAGAAACAATCAGAGTGAAACTAGATGACCTTATAGTGGTAGCGACAATCTCAGACCAGAAATAAGAAAATTAGTTTATTCAACCCATCAAGTGTGTTCAGCCATTCGATCGTGACTGATATGTTTCTGAACACCATTCTCCTGCCTTCTCCCCATAACTTTTGTTCCCTTTACTAATCAAGAACCTAACTATCTCTGTCTTAGAGACCCTCAATGACTCAGCCTCCACAGCCCTCTGTGGCAATGCGTTCCACAGACTTACCACCCTCTAGCTGAACAAATTCCTCCTCATTGCAAGTCTAAAAGGTCATTCCTTCATTCTGAGGCTAAGGTCCTAGTGTCGCCTACTAGTGGAACAATCTTCTCAATGATACACTCTACCCAGGCCTTTCAGTATTCTGTACTCAATCAGATCCCCTCCCCATCCTTTTAAATTCCTTGTATGACTAGCTCTTCATCCCCGGGATCATTCTTGAAAATCTCCTGTGGAGCACCCCCCCCCCTCTCCAATGCCAGCGCATCCTTCCTTAAATATGGAGCCCCAAGCTACTCATAATATTCCAAAAAAATGAAAAACTGCGGATGCTAGAAATCTTAAACACAAACATAAATTGCTGGAAAATCTCAGCAGGTCTGGCAGCATCTGTTGAGAGAAAGCAGAGTTAATATTTAGGTCTAGTGACCCCCATCTTGAGAACTGATATTAGCTTGGAAAAGGTTTGTATAAATATTAGAGAAGGGTGGGGGGAGTGGTGGGGGGGTGGGGGGAGGAAGAATAAATGATAGGTGGAGATGGAGCCCAGAGAGTGTAAGAGAGAGGGAAACGGAGTTGGGCAAAGATGTGGGTAAAAGACAGCCTGCAAAAATGAATAGCTACTAATTCTCCAAATGCAGTCTGACCAGAGACTTATACAGCTTCAGCAGTACATCTCTGCTCTTTCATTCTAGCCCACTTGAAATGAATGCTAACATTGCATTTGCCTCCTTAACTGCCACCTGAACCTGCATGTTAACTTTAAGAGAATCCCAAACTGGGACTCCCAAGTTCCTTTGGGTTTCAGATTTCCAAAGCCTTTCTCTGTTTAGAAAATAGTCTGTGCCTCTACTCTTCCTACCAAAGTGCATAAACTCACACTTTCCCACATTTTGCTCCATCTGTTACTTCTTTGCCCACTCTCCCAGCCTGCCCAAGTCCTTCTGCAGCCTCCCTGCTTCCTCAACACTACCTGTCCCTTTTTGTTAGGAGAAAGTGAGGACTGCAGATGCTGGAGATCAGAGCTTAAAAATGTGTTGCTGGAAAAGCGCAGCAGGTCAGGCAGCATCTAAGGAGCAGGAGAATTGACGTTTCGGGCATAAGCCCTTCTTCAGGAATGAGGAGGGTGTGCCAAGCAGGGTAAGATAAAAGGTAGGGAGGAGGCCTATCACCCTCACCTTAACCTCCTTCCACCTATCGTATTCCCAACGCCCCTCCCCCAAGTCCCTCCTCCCTATCTGTCCCTTTTTGTTCCCTTGCAAACTTAGCAACACTGCCTTCAGTACCTTCGTAATGCACATTGTGGTCCCAATACTAGTCACCAGCTGTCATCCTGAAAAATACCCCATTATTCCTACTCTCCGCCTTCTGCTAGTCAGCCAATCCTTTATCAATGCCAGTATCTTGTCCCTAACACAATGGACTCTGATCTTATTTGACAGCTTCCTGTGCAACATCTTGTCACAGGCCTTCTAGAAATCCAAATAGATCACGTCCTCTGGATCTCTTTTGTCTCACTTTTTCATTACCTTCTCAAGGAATTAGAATGTCGAACATAGAATATAGAACAGTCCAGCACAGGAATGAGTCATTCGGCCCATGATGTTGTGCCAAACATGAAGCCAAATGAACATGATCCTTTCTGCCTGCCCTTGGTCAATACCTACCAATCTCTAGGTAAAAAGCTTGCCCATCACGTCTGCTTTGAACATTTCCCCCTCACCTAAAATGTATGCCCCCCTAATATTAGACATTTCAACTCTGGGGAAAAGATACTGACTGTCAACTCTATCTGTGCATCTCGTCATTTTGTAGACTTCTATCAAGATCCCCTCTGCTGCTCCAGAGAAAACAACCCGAATGTTTCTAGCCTCTCTTTCTAGCTCATACCCTCCTATTCAGGCAGCATCCTGGTAAACCTCTTCCTGATCCTCTGTAAAGCCTCCACATCCTTCCTGTAATGAGATGATCAGAATTGAATGTAGTACTCTAAGTGTGGCCTAATCAGAGTCTTATAAATCTGCAGCATGACACCCTGACTTTTGTACTCAGTTCCCTGACCAATGAAGACAATCATGCCATGCACTTTCTTTACCATCCTATCTACTTGTGTGGTCATTTTCAGGGAATTATGGTCTTGAACCCCAAGATCCCTCTGTATATCAATTGCCACTAATTGTTTACTTTTCCTTAACATTTGATCTCCCAAAGTGCAGCACCTTACATTTACCCAGGTTAAACCCCACCTGCCATTTCTCCGCCCATATCTACAATTGATCTATATCCCGCTGTATCCTTTGACAACCTATTCTAACAAATTAGTCAGGCATGACCATCCTTTGATGAAGCCAATCCCTATTTTACCATTCTCTTCCAAGCACTCCACAAACTCATTTTTAATAGTGGATTCTAAAATCTTACCCATGACTGAGGTCAGACCAACAGGCCTGTGTTCTATCTCTCTTCCTTCTTAAACAGGGGTGTCACATTTGCCATCTTCCAGTTGTCTGGGACCCTCCCTTACTCCTGTGATTCCTGAAAGATCACCACCAATCCTTCTACAATCTTCTCAGCTATCTCCTTCAGAACTCTGAGGTGTAGTCCATCCTGTCCACCTTCAGAGCTTTCAGCTTCCCCAGCTCCTTCTCCTTAGTCATGGCCACTGCACTCACTTCTGTCTCGATTCACTTGAAGTTCTGGTATGCGCTGGTGTTTACCTCTGTGAAAACTGATGCAAAGTATTATTCAGTACCTCTCGCTATTTCTTTGTTCCTGCTTACTACTTCTCCAGCATCTTTTTCCAGTGGTCTACTCTTGTCTCTTTACAATCACCAAATCAAGAATTGCCTCTTCCCTCGTGGGCTGGACCACAAACTGCTCCAAAAAAACCTTCTCGTAGACATTTAACAAATTCCCTTTCTTGAGATCCATTACCAACCAGATGTTCCAGTCTACCTGCATATTGATGTCGCCCATTATGATTGTGGTAGTACCTTTATTGGATACCTGTAGTATCTCCTGATTTAGTTTCTTTGTCACATCCTGACTACTGCTAGAAGGCCTGTGGATAAATCCCATCAGCGTCTTTTTTCCTTTGCGATTCCTCAACTCTACCCACACAGATTCCGTGCCTTCCGACTCTATATCATTTCCTGCTATCAATGTAATCTAATTTCTTACCAACAAGGCAACCTGCTCCCCCTGCCCATCTTCCTGTCCTTTCGATGGGATGTGTATCCTTAGATATTTAGCTGCCAGCCCTGATCCCCTTGCAGCCATGTCTCTGTGATACCCACAACATCGTACCTGACAATTTTAGTCTGTGATACAAGCTCATTTAGCTTGTTTTCTATACTGTGTGCATTCAAGTAGAAGACCTTCAGTCCTGCATTGACTGATCCCCTTCTCACATGTCCCCTTACCTGCTGTGCCTGAGGTTAGTTTCTTGACCCTTTCTATGCTCTCTACCCCATTACTTGTTCTGGAACCTTTAATGGCCTCTGCTGTATCTTCCACCCCTTCTTCCATAATTTTCCATGCTTCTGATCCCAGCCTGCCATTATTCCACTTAAAGCCCTATCCACAGCCCT
The DNA here is from genome assembly GCF_004010195.1 of Chiloscyllium plagiosum. Taxonomy (NCBI): domain Eukaryota; kingdom Metazoa; phylum Chordata; class Chondrichthyes; order Orectolobiformes; family Hemiscylliidae; genus Chiloscyllium; species Chiloscyllium plagiosum. The sequence goes on from NC_057719.1 coordinate 13,311,040, forward strand.
AGTTATGTACTTCACTAGGCCTTTGATCCCAGTATGATTCAGGTGAAGTCTGTCCCATCAGAGCATTCCCCTCCTTTCCCAGTACCGGTACCAATGACCCACCGTGGCTCAGTGGTTAGCAGTGTTGCCTCACAGCGCCAGGGACCTGGATTCGATTCCAACCTTGGGTGACTGTTGGCTGTGTGGACTTTACACATTCCCCCCATGTCTGTGTGGGGTTGCTCCGGTATCTTCCCACAATCCAAAGATGTGCATGTTAGGTGAATTGACCAACCTACATTTCCCATATTGTTCAGGGATATGTAGGTCAGGTGCATTAATTGGGGGAAATGTAGAGTAATAGGGTCAGGGAATGGGTCTGGGTGGGATGCTCTTTGAAGGGTCAGTGTGGACTTGTTGGGCCTATTGGCCTGTTTCCACACTGTAGGGATTCTATGAATTCAAACCCATTTCTCCCGATCCAATCTTTGAGCTATGTGTTTACCTCTTTAATTTTGTTGACTCTGTGCCAATGAGCTTGTGGCTCAGTTCGTAATCCCTTTTTGATTCTGCTTTGTAATTTGGCCCCTCACAGCTCATGTTCATTGAGGAGAAATTCTTTCCTCTTTCAACCTATGTCATTGGCACCAATGTGGACCATGACAACTGGATCTTTCCCCTCCTCACCCCACATTCCCTCTGCAACCCAGATGAGAGATCCTGAACCCGGGCACTAGGCGGGCAACACAGCCTTCGGAACTCTAAATCCTGGTGACAGAGAACAGTGTCTTTTCCTCTGACTATACTATCCCCAACATTCCTCTTTACCCCCCCTCTTGAATGGCTTCCTGTACCACAGTGACATGGTCAGTTTGCTCATCCTCCCTACTCTTATCCAGACGTGAAGAAAGAATCTCAAACCAACAATTTTTGAGGAGCTTTGTAGCTCAGGTTGAAGTTCAGGTTGTAAGTTTGCTCGCTGAGTTGGCAGGTTTGTTTTCATATGTTTTGTCAACATGTTAGGTAACATTATCAGTGAGTCTCTCACTGGTGTTCTGTCCATCTTTCTATTTATGTGTCTTCATCTCTAAAGGCGGGTGATATCATTTCCAGACCTTTTTCTCAGAGTTTGGTAAATGGGGTCAAAATCGATGTGCTTATTGATGGAGTTCCGGTTTTAATGCTAGGCCTCTAGGAATTCCCATGCATGACTCTGTTTAGCCTGTCGTAGAATGGATGTGTCATCCCAGTTGAAGTGGTATCCTTGTTAGTCTGTGTGTAAGGATATTAGTGATAGTGGGTCATGTCTTTTGGTGGCTAGTTGATGTTCGTGTATCCTGGTGGCTAGTTTTCTGCCTGTCTGTCTGATGTAGTGTTTGTTACAGTTCTTGCATGGTATTTTCTAAATGATATTTGTTTAGCTGTTTGCTGGTATACAGTCCTTTAGCTTCATCAGTAGCTGTTTCAGTGTGTTGGTATGTTTGTACGCTACCATGATACCACCCGAATCTCAAACCTGTTAGACAAGCTCAAGGGCTGAGGCTCCTACAGCACAACCTCCTGGATCCCTCTACCTTTCTCGCTCATAGTCATACCTGTCCCTGACCAATGACTCAAAGGTGGTTAATCTAAGGGGTGTGACTGCCTCCTGAAACATAGTGTCCAGGTAACTCTGTCCTCCCTGATGTGTTGCAATGTTCGATGCCTAGACTCCAGTTTAGCAACTCTGACCCTGAGTTTATCAAGCAACTGACATTTGCTACAGATCTCCCATTGGTGTTATCTCAGATACATTAATGACTGGAGGATTGAGAAATGCCGCTGAGCTCCCTGGTTGCTACTTGGATAAAGACATGAATAATGGCAGCTGTAACCTTAATGGTCACTAAGATGGGATTGCCACCTAGTCATAGAGTCATAGAGATGTACAGCACGGAAATAGACCCTTCGGTCCAACCCGTCCATGCCGACCAGATATCCCAACCCAATCTAGTCCCACCTGCCAGCACCCGGCCCATATCCCTCCAAACCCTCCCTATTCATATACCCATCCGAATGCCTCTTAAATGTTGCAATTGAACCAGCCTCCACCACTTCCTTTGGCAGCTCATTCCATACACGTACCACCCTCTGCGTGAAAAAGTTGCCCCTTAGGTCTCTTTTATATCTTTCCCCTCTCACCCTAAACCTATGCCCTCTAGTTCTGGACTGCCCAACCCCAGGGAAAAGACTTTGCCTATTTATCCTATCCATGGCCCTTATAATTTTGTAAACCTCTATAAGGTCACCCCTCAGCCTCGACACTCCAGATAAAACAGCCCCAGCCTGTTCAGCTTCTCCCTGTAGCTCAGATCCTCCAACCCTGGCAACATCCTTGTAAATCTTTTCTGAACCCTTTCAAGTTTCACAACATCTTTCCGATAGGAAGGAGACCAGAATTGCACGCAATATTCCAACAGTGGCCTAACCAATGTCTTGTACAGCCGCAACATGACCTCCCACCTCCTGTATTCAATACTCTGACCAATAAAGGAAAGCATACCAAACGCCTTCTTCACTATTCTATCTACCTGCGACTCCACTTTCAAGGAACTACGAACCTGCACTCCAAGGTCTCTTTGTTCAGCAACACTCCCTAGGACCTTACCATTAAGTGTATAAGTCCTGCTAAGATTTGCTTTCCCAAAATGCAGCACCTCGCATTCATTTGAATTAAACTCCATCTGCCACTTCTCAGCCCATTGGCCCATCTGGTCCAGATCCTGTTGTAATCTGAGGTAACCCTCTTCGCTGTCCACTACACCTCCAATTTTGGTGTCATCTGCAAACTTACTAACTATACCTCTTATGCTCACATCCAAATCATTGGATGTAAATGTCTTATGGGCATGGATGCACATCCAATAGCTGGCATAGCCCTGAGATAATGGAGCAGGTAACTTCTACCTGTGCTAGCATTGGCGCTCAGACACTTACAGGTAACAGAGCCTATAAACTCTGTGTCTCACCATTCTCCTTCTCAGGATTGCAGAACTTGTTATCTCAATTCTACATCAACCTCCGGATGAACTGAGAATTGAAGGCAGAGCAGAGACGATGTTCCCCCAGTGAGAGCATGGTTCCTGCCATTGCACCAATCATGGCCACAAAAAAATACAAAGCTGTTTGACCCCACCCTCACAACTTCCGAATCTCCAGGTCCGTTTCCATTCACTTTGAATGCCACTCGATGATCTGCTATAGCCTCCATCATGGTGACCACTTCCTTCAGAGACCCTGTGTATACCCAGACTCGACTTGACTTGAAGGTGCTTGTGTTGGACCGGGGTGGACAAAGTTAAAAATCACACAACATCAGGTTATAGACCAACAGGTTTGTTTGGAAGCATTAGCTTCTGGAGCGCCGCTCCTTCATCAGGTGATTGTGGAGATTAAAATCATGTTCGCAGAGTGTATAGCCAAAGGAGTCCAGTGTCATGGAGGTGTGATACAGTAAACAATCTTCGATAAAAACTTTCATCTTTTATAATGGGACATGCTGGTTTCTGTTCTTTGATATGTAATGATATGATAATGAAGTATATTAATGAAGTTACCTGCTTGACTTGCCTGCTTTCTCAAGGATTATCCCTTGGTAGGTCTTCTGATGATTAGTGAACAAAACCACATGACTGGCCATGACCCACGCCCCTCTCCTGGACTGGTTGGAAATCTGGGGACCACCCTCAGTCTGAATCTCAGCAGCAGCTCCCCCGCGTACACCGGCCCATTTATTTGGATAGAAGTTGTGTGCAGGGAAATGCCAGGAGATTTGCCCTAGGGACTGCTGCTAGCACAATGTGCTGAACGGCAGTGTAACAACTCTGTGAGTTTGTGAACCTGCCCAAGATTGCTCATATTTGGCTTTGATAGAGTCATAGAGTCATTCAGCAAGGAAATACTCCCTTCGGTCCAATTGGTCCATGCCGGACATAATCCCAAGCTAAACTGATCCCAGCTGTCTGCTCCTGGCCCATATCCCTCCAAACCTTTCTCATTCATGCACTGATTTAAGTGTCTTTTAAACGCATCCACCACTTCCTCAGCAAGTTCATTCCACACATGAACCACCCTCGAGAAAAAATAATTTGCCCCTCATGTTTTTATAAATCTGTCTCCTACAGCACCTGTCACTAACTCTATCTATACTCCTCATGATTTTATAAACCTCTATATGGTCACTTCTCAACATCCTACGCTCCAGTGAAAAAAGTCTCAGCCAACATCGCCTCTGTTTATAATGCAAACCTTCCATACCCAGCAACATCCTGGTTAAATCTCTCCTGGACACTCTCCAGGTTGGTAATACCCTTCCTATAACAGGGCAACCAGAACTGGACACAGAATTCCAAAAGAAGCCTCAATGACTTCCTGTACAACCTCAACATGACGTCCCAACTCTTAGACTTAAAGGACTGAACAATGAAGGCAAACGTACTAACCACCCTGTCTATCTGTGATGTAAACCTCAAAGCATTATGTACCTGAACCCCACAGGTTCCTCTGTTCTACAACATGACCCAAGGGCCTACCATAAATTACATGAGTCAAGTTCCTGTTTGTTATACCAAAACGCAATACCTCGCAATTATCCAAATTGAACTCGATCTGCCACTTTTCAGCCCATTGACCATTTCATCAAGATCCCAATGTGTGACCATGGCCTTATGCCCAAACTGAAAGGCATGGGTCCCATGCCTAATGGGACCAACTTGCGTCTAATGGGACCAACTTGCTCTCTTGACCTGGGCCAGCCCCTTGCCTGTGGAGGTATTCTAAAACAGCAGCTAATGAACTTGGAAGTCCCTATGCAGACAACAAGCAAAAGTAATGTCATTTACAAAATACATTGCAAGAACTGTAACAAACACTACATTGGACAAACAGGCAAAAAACTAGCCACCAGGATGTATGAACATCAACTAGCCACAAAAAGACATGACCCACTCTCACTAGTATCTTTACATACGGATGATGAAGGATACCACTTCGACTGGGACAACACATCCATCCTAGGACAAGCCAAACAAAGACACGCATGAGAATTCCTAGAAGCATGGCATCCCAACCAGAACTCTATCGACAAACATATTTACCACCCCCTGAGAAAAAGACTTGGATCCCATTTACCCCCCCCCCAACAGGAAATTAGATCACCACAGGAAATGAGATCATCAACCCAAGGAAACCTAAACACATAAATAAAAAGTGGGCCATACCACCAGTGCTTCACTGGAGCTCACTGATGATCTTATCGAGTATGGTGACGATACGTCTGAAAATGAACCTTCCAGCTCAGCGAGCAAACTTTACATCCAGAACCTCAACCTGAGCTATAAATCTTCTCAAAACTCAGTAGGTACTCTGAGACTGACTGGAGTCCAGCTTTATGCCACTGACCGGCCCCCCCAGACTTCCTTTCATCGCCTTTTATTTCAAGCGCATGCATTAGGTAGGCTGCTGCAGCTCTGAAGTTGATGTAACACCATGCTGACTACCCCCTCTCTGACTGAGACACTCACACCTCTGATTGATGTCTGCAAAGCTTTGATGGAGGTGATCGGGAACATGCAAGATATATCAAATGGAAGCAACTAACCCCAGTTAAGAGCAAGAGGAATGGGCAGGACTCCAAAATATCACCTACTGTGCTGAAACAACTAAATATGCATGTAAATATATTGATTTTTCCAACCTGTTGAAATTTACACTTTGCTGTGAAGAATTTCAGACTGATTGCCAAGAGGATTGAAATGATGGACTTGAGACCCATAATTTCTGAGTAAAGAGAACTGTTGGCTGAAAATCACAATGACAGCCTTGGCTTATTGTCCAAAAAGCAAATCCCAATGGATATGAAATCTGAAGTGACGACTGATGATGTATAATGCTGACAGGTTGCAGAGGTAAGGAAACAAGGCCTGCAAACTAACACCTTCCGAACATCCCTCAAACCACATGGTAATCAAGAGCAGAATCTGCCAAGTAAATCCCTATTAACAGTCCTGTCTGCAAGGGTTTTCATGGAGAATTACTCACAATTGGAGCAGGATCACTTTGGGAAAGTGACCTAATTTGGTAGTCTTGTGTCTGAACCAGTTTAAGTACCACACCATGACATGACAGCACTCATCAAAACTGGCCCTCCAGTGCAGGGCTGAGGAAGTGATGCATTGCTGGAGGCGCTATCACTGGGGTGAGTTATTCAAACTTATTCCATCCGTCCTTGTGGGCACATGTGTAAGATCCCAGAACATTATTTCAAAGAGCAGGGGCTGAAGTCCCTGGCAAATACTCACAATCAATGGTAAGGTCCTAGGGAGTGTTGCTGAACAAAGAGACCTTGGAGTCACAGAGAGATAGGATAGTGAAGAAGGCTTTTGGTATGCTTTCCTTTATTGGTCAGAGTGTTGAGTACAGGAGTTGGGAGGTCATGTTGCGGCTGTACAGGACATTGGTTAGGCCACTGTTGGAATATTGCATGCAAATCTGGTGTCCTTCCTATCGGAAAGATGTTGTGAAACTTGAAAGGGTTCAGAAAAGATTTACAAGGATGTTGCCAGGGTTGGAGGATTTGAGCTATAGGGAGGGGCTGAACAGGCTGGGGCTGTTTTCCCTGGAG
>NC_057719.1:13317749-13317964 GCF_004010195.1 Chiloscyllium plagiosum
TTTCCCTGGGGTCAGGGAGTCCAGAACTAGAGGGCATAGGTTTAGGATGAGAGGGGAAAGATATAAAAGAGACCTCGGGGCAACATTTTCTCAGAGTGCGGTACGTGTATGGAATGAGCTGCCAGAGGAAGTGGTGGAGACTGGTATAATTACAACATTTAAGAGGCATCTGGATGGGTATATGAATAGGAAGAGTTTGGAGGGATATGGGCCGG
>NC_057719.1:13319903-13345799 GCF_004010195.1 Chiloscyllium plagiosum
AGGGGTAGGTTCTTCACTCAGTGAGTCGTAAGTTCATGGAATGCCCTGCCAGTAGCAGTGGTGGACTCTCCCTCTTTATGGGCATTTAAGCGGGCATTGGATAGGTATATGGAGGATAGTGGGTTAGTATAGGTTAGGTGGGCTTGGATCGGCGCAACATCGAGGGCCAAAGGGCCTGTACTGCGCTGTATTCTTCTATGTTCTATGTTCTAGATTTAGACAGTACATTTGGATCAGCTCAGGCTTGAAGGGCTGAAGGGTATGTTCCTGGGTTGTAAATTTTCTTTGTTCTTCTTTATCCCAATGCTGCTTATGGGATTTTCCTGCTTGCAGTGTTTCCTACATTACCGGCATGACTGCATTCAAAAGTGCCCCATTGATTGTTAGTGTGCTTTGCAATGTCTGGTTGCTATACAAAGCACTACATGAGCACAACTCTATCTTATTTCTGGATGTTGGCTTGCTCACTGAGCTGCAAGGTTCATTTTCAGACACTTCATCACCAAACTAGGTAACATCATCATGGTGCTTTCAATTTATGTGTTTAGGTTTCCTTGGGTTGGTGATGCCATTTCCCATGGTGGGTCATTTCCTGTGGTGATGTCATTTCCTGTTCTTTTTCTCCGGGGGTGGTAAATGGGATCAAAGTCAATGTGTTTGTTGATAAAGTTCTGGTTGGCAATCTTTCCTGGAAAAGACCAGCAACAGTTTCTAAGCTTTTTTTTAAACTTATGCATTTAAAATAAGAGAGAAAGCACAATAATGAAACCCGAAAGTGCTAAAGCAGGGGTGGGGAACCTGCTTAAGGCTGCATGTGGCCTTCTAGGGCATTGTGTGTGGCCTTTTGAATGAATCCAAATTTTGCAGAACAAATCTTTTATTTTTTATTAATATGCTTTTTCTCGTCCTTTATTATTTTTATTTTAATCTTAAAATAAATGACACTGAGAAAGATCTGATTGAAATATGGAAAAATGCAATAGAATACTCATGCCTTCGGCAACATGTACGAAAAATGCCTTCTTGCTTTTCAACCACTTATTGCTGCGAATCTACATTCTCCTACTTAACCAAAATCAAGACGCCCTTAAGGTCACAAATGATGGATACCCATCTAGAGGATTAGCTAAAACTGCAGACCTCCATGCTGCAATCAAATATTCAAATGCTTTCCTACAAAAAGCAGTCACAACCATGTCATTAAAAGGTTAGTTAACTTTAGAATTAACATTTTTTTTAGTTAGTTAATACATAGTAGTTAGATTTTTACAAAATAATGTGAATTTTGAAGAATATATAATTGAAGTTTCTTGGATGCGGCCTTATTAGATTACAACTAACATAATGCGGCCTTCCAACATGAAAAAGTTCCCCACCTCTGTGCCAGAGAAACTCAACAGGTCTAAGGAGAACAGCGTAGGCCATTTATGACAGAGACAAAGAGAAATGTCTTCATCCAGAGAAAGGTGGGCCTGTGGAATTCTCTGCTACAGAAAGCAGCTGAGGCCAAGATACAATGTGTTCAAGAAGATACAATTTTTGGGACTAATTGGGTTTTATAATGTGTGGGGAGAACTGAGCTGGATGATCATATTGATTGGCAGAACAGGCTTGACTGGCTAAGTGGCCTGCTTCTACTTTCTGTATTTCTCTGAGTGGTAGCGTCTGTGGAGAGAGAAACTGGTGAATGTTTAGAATCCAATGAGTCTTCCTTGAAACTCAAATGGTACAGTGGCTGACACAGAAACGTACTTATAATGTCTGCCAGCTAGGGCCAACAAACTTAAACAAAGTGTACTCACACTGCTTCTATATGGGCTCACTCTGACTGCATTGGAGATTGGGTACATGACTATAGTAGGGAGCTGTGTTTCCCTGCTAGTGTCCAGAGGATGTGATGGGGAGTAACAAAAGCCTGCTGTTGGGAAGGCATGTTGTGACCTCGTGTGCCCTGATTTTGGTTTCTCTTGCACCTCCCCCTTGCCCTCCCTGCTAAAAAGCTGCTTTCCCTTCAACTTACACTCGTCAATCCATGCCTGTAATCCCCTTAGTTTTTCCTAGTGTGCACTCCAGTTTCCTATCCTTTCTGGGGTGAGTAGATTGCAAGGTGTGTCATAGAGTCATAGAGCTGTACAGCACAGAAACAGACCCTTCGGTCCAACTCGTCCATGCTGACCAGATATCCAAAATGAATCTAGGCCCATTTGCCAGCACTTGACCCATAACCCCTCTAAACCCTTCCCGTTCATATTCGCATTCAGATGCTTTTTAAATGTAATTGTACCAGCCTCTACCACTTCATCTGGAAGCTCATTCCATATACGCACCACCCTTTGCGTGAAAAAGTTACCCATTAGATCCCTTTTATTATCTTTCCCCTCTCATCTTAAACCCATGCCCTCTAGTTTTGGACTCCCCTACCCCGGGGAAAAGACCTTGTCTATTCACCCTATTCATGTCCCTCATGATTTTATAAACCTCTAAAGGTCACCCCTCAGCCTCCGATGCTCCAGGGAATATAACCCCAGTCTATGAGTGAGTAGGCATTGGCACCAAGATCTCCAAACTGAGGGAGGCTTTTGATAGCATTGACCTCTCCCACTACCCAGCTGTTGTGGAAGGAGTCAAGACCTAGCAGCAGATATCCTAATTAACATCCTTTTAGCTAATTGTCAAGCTGGTGATTGTTCTGGAAAGTTTTATATATATGAAAAAGTTTGAAAATAAGAAGGAAAACCACTTGCAGAGCAGAAGCAGATTGAGAGTTTATTTTGGATTGTAACATTGTTTCTCAATCAATCAGAATTTACTACCCATAATCTGTACCTTAGAAAGCTTCTAAAACTCCCACTGATCAAGCCTCAAGGCAAAGAAGGAAAAAGATGTTAGGAAATTGAAAATATAACCATTTCAAGCCCAAAATACACAAAATACTCCACATTGTAGAATGTACATTTCAATGTCTGATACATATATGTTGAATAGATATTATACATATGCACAACTGACAGTGATGTAGAGATGTGATGTTGGACTGGTCTGGACAAAGTCAGAAGTCTCACGACACCACATTATAATGTAACATGTTTATTTAAAATCACAAGCTTTCAGAGTGCTGTTCCTTTGTCATGAAGATTATGATTTTAAATAACCTGTTGGACCTGGTGTCGTGAGACTTCTGACCTTGACAAATGGCAATAACAGAGGTCGCATCAAGGAATTCTGGTACAGAAACATGGGACAAACAGGGGTTGGAGGGGGGAAGCGGGTCTTGAATATTTTGGTTTAGAGTCAATCAGGAAATGCACAAGAGTAGCAAACCTAAGCATGAATGGAGCATCGCGAATCTTCAATTTCATGAGGGCTTCATAGATTGCTGCAGTACAGTCTGACCACCTCCTGCCACTGAGCCAACAGGACAGCTCTGACAAAGTGTCATCTCGACTCGAAACGTTACCTAGCTCTCTCTCCATGAATGCTGGCTGACCTGCTGTGACCTCCAGCGTTTGGTATTTTCAGTACAGATTGCAGCACCTGCAGTAGTTTGCTCCGACAGGGTGGGGTTGGGGAGTGATGGGTCCATGAGGAATTAAGCAGAAGACATGGAGAAGGGACTCCATTGTGATGAAGACAGTGTTCAAGGACAGGCCGGTTTCAAGCAAAGTACCTTCCCCTGGACCTGTTGGCAAATGCAGTCTGCGCATTTGGGAATTACATTTGGGAATTGTTGTTCCTCCATGCAACCTAAAACACTATCTGCACATAAAAGAGAATGAAAGGCTTAGATTTATATGAATTTGGATGTCCTAAAGCGCTTGGCAGTTAATTAAGTCATTTTGAAGTCGAATCAATGTTTCAATGAGACAGTCCAATTTGCTCTCAGTAAACTCTCAGGTCAACAACTCAGTTGAAAGTCAGGACCCCCTCCCCCCAACAGTTCAGTACTCCCAGATCAATGTACCAGCGGGCCAGGCCTGATTTTTGCATACAAGGTTTGGAGTGGGACATTAACACAGAACCTTGGAAGTTCAAGTGGAATTTGCTATCAATTGAATCACATCTAACAGTCAAGTAATCCCATTGTGCCAGTCTGTAACCTTCTCCTCAGAGGATGTAGACAACTGGAACTTAAGGATGTAAAGCTCACACCCCAGAATGATGCTGAGGGAGAGTTGTTAAAGCAGTGAATCATAGAATCTCCAGAGTGCAGAAAGAAGCCATTCGGCTCATCAAATCGCAGAAGAGCATCCCACCCTGTCTCATAACCTCGCATTTCCCATGGCTAATCCACCTAACCTGCACATCCCTAAGTTCCCTGGGCAATTTAGCATGGCCAGTTCACCTAACCTGCACATCCCTAAGCTCTCTGGGCAATTTAGCTTGGCCAGTCCACCTAACCAGCACAGCTTTAGACTATTGGAGGAAACCAGAACACCCAGAGAAAACCCACACAGACACAGGAAGAACATGCAAACTCCACACAAACACCAAAACTGGAGTTGAACCTGGGTCACTGGCACTGTGAGGCAGCAGTGCTAACCATTGTGTCACCCATACAGGATGCGATTGTTAGGATTTATTTCAGTAGCTCAGGACGTTATTAAAAAAAAATTGCTTGGTGTTCATCCAGGAGGGAAGTTCTCCTTGGTTAACAATCCCTTAATCAAAACTACCATTCATTAATGCCTGACCAGAGTTAGAAATTGCAGAGAAGCAGGATAAAATATTGGGATTAGTCCATGTTTCATCGGAAATAAAACACCACTATGGACAGGGTTGCATTGAATGACTGATCGGTTTCCATGTTGTAACATCTATGCCAAAAAAAACAATACAAATTTGAATTTGGAAACAACTCTTCCAAACTAAAAGAGGAGGTGATAGCCTTAGTGGCAATATTGCTGGACTGTTAATCTAGCGATCCAGCTAATGTTCTGTGGAGACAGTAGATGGTGGAATTTGAATTCAATAAAAATCTGGAATTAAGTGTCTAATGATGACCGTGAATCCAATGTCAATTGCTGGAAAAACCCACATGGTTCACTAATGTCCTTCAGCGAAGGAAATCTGCCATCTTCACCTGGTCTTGACTACATGTGACTCCAGACCCACAGCAATGTGGTTGACTCTTTACCTGTTCTGGGCAAATAGAGTTGGGCTATAAATGCTGACCTAACCAGTGAGGTCCTCATCCTCTTTAAGTTCTGATCTGACGTATTCTTAAGTTTACCTGTTTTCTTCAATCACTAATTCTGGTCAGGTAGTTTTGATTAAGGTATTGTTAACCAGGAGGTCAGGAGAAATTTCATCTTGGATGAACACCAGGACATCTTTTAATATTGTCCTGAGGTACTGAAACAGGTCCTCACCATATAAATAGCAAAATATGAAAGACAAGTGGCATTGGCATGATTCTTTTTCTTCTGTAGTCCTCAGATATAGAGTAAACTAAAAAATTGATCACTTCATCTTTGACAACAATATCTTTCCACTTATACATCAATATGATTGCCTACTTGTTCTGTTCACTACCAACCCCAATGGAATAGCTGTGGCCTCTGATGTTTGTGCTGGGCTGGACTCACAATCATTGCCCGTGTAACCAGGACCAGAGACGTCAACCAATTCACGTAACTCTAGGTGTCTGCCAGAGAGGGGCGAGGGCCATATGTATCGTCTAGATTTGGAGATGCCGGTGTTGGACTGGAGTGTACAAAGTTAAAAATCACACAACACTAGGTTATAAATCTGTGGTGTGAACTTATATGTTGTTTTGCTCAAAAACTGCAAGAATCCATGTAAGATTCTATAAATCCCTTTTTTAGATAAGAATCAGTCTGAACATTGGGGCACAGACAGCCTCACACAGGGCACCTCACACCTTCAATGCATTATCTGCGCTGACATGGCATCTATTGTTAAAGTTCACTTGCGAACGTAATTTTTAAAAAAGTTCTGAGATTTACATTTGAAAGAACTGAAACCATCATGGTTATTCTAAAAGATGAGCAATTTAACAAACAATCAAGGTATTTTTCAATATATCATTTCAGTTACATCACACTGTAAACTTATGCTATAAATTCTGTGTCTTATAATTGTCTCCTCTACAACCACCTGATGAAGGAGCAGTGCTCCGAAAGCTAGTGCTTCCAAATAAACCTGTTGGACTATAACCTAGTGTTGTGTGATTTTTAACGATATATATTCCAGATGTTTCCTAATCAACCTGTTCAGAGATGTTATTACACACCTCTGGAGCAATTGGGACGTGAACCCGAGTCTCCTGGCTCAGACCCAGGGACATTACCACTGTGCCACAAGATCCCAAAGTCACCGATGTAAGTCAACTCTTCCAGATCGGTTGGTCATGATTTTATAAACCTCGACAAGGTCACGCCTCAACCTCCTATGCTCCCGATAAAAAGTTCCAGCCTATCCAGCCTCTTCCCGTAACTCAAACCCTCATTCCTGACACCAACCTGGCAAGCCTTTTCTGAACTGTCTCCAGCTTAAATCAAACCCTGCCTGTAACACGGCGACCAGAACTGGATACAATACTCCAGAAGAGACCAACTTCCTGCATAACCTCAACATGACATCCCAACTCCTATACTCAATGGTTTGAGCAATGCAGGTAAGCCTGTTAAATGTCTTCTTAACCACTGTGTCTACATGTGATGCAAACTTCAAAGAATTATGTTCATGAACCTTTTTTTTCTGTTTTGGTTTATTTTTGTTGAACGCATTTTTAGATCCTGGATCCATGTGAAAAAGGTTTTCCTCATGTTGTCAATGCTTCTTTTTAATCAATTAACTTACCTTGCAAATCAATCTCGACTCCTCTGTTGCCTAGTTGTTATCTGTTATTTGCAGATTCTCCTTTCAGGTATCATGAGGAAACTGGTTTTTCTTCAGTTCTTACTTCCAAAGTGATTCTGTGCAACATAAACTATACTGGCGAGTTGTTAATAATCTTCCATGCCCCCTGACTGAGTAGCCATTTATATTTATTCTCTTGCAGCTCCATGGGAACATCAACCCATTTTAAACCCTTTACCCCAACCCAGGCAGATGTGCACCTTCGCTTTTCAACCAAGTTCCTGCTCTCTGATATAAGCTTTGCCAAAAATCAGGGTATTCATGAAAAGCCATTGTTGACAGGGCATGAGTTTGGAGACATACCCTATTGTGTTTACTGAGCAGTTCTTGTCCATTAGGCACAAAATTCCCAGGATTAATTCATCAAGCAAGATCCCTCAACAACTTGAAGTGCTCTTACTGTTTCATATTTCTCTGTGTTTTCATATTCTCTGTTCCCTTTTAGGATGCTCCCTCATAAATGTCAGAGGGCACGATTTACAAATGGGTGAAATGATTTGCCTTTCTCAAACCGCTGAGCACTGTGTGGAACAAAATCCCTAATAATATTTGGCAGATGTGACCAATGGCTTTCATGATTATTTGACTGTGTGGGTGGTCAGGTTCTTTCTGTTACCTAAGAAGTTATGACATCCTCATTCGTATTTGTCATTTAGTTAAGTGTATTGTCATGTCAGTATATAAAATAACTCATAAGATCATATTAGTAGGAGTTGGCAATTCTGCCCCTCGAGCCAGCTTTGCCATTTGATACAATCATGGCTGCTCTCATCTCGAACCTCAACTCCACTTTCCTGCCTGCCCTCCATCACCTCTCAACCCACTGCTCATTCAAAATCTGCCTATCTCCTCTTTAAATAGATTCAATGTCCCAGCATCCATTGCATTCTGCGGTGTTGACTTTCATGGATTCATGATGCTTTGAAACAAGTAATTTCTACTGATAGATGTTTATGAGATTGTGAATGGCATGGATAGTTTGGTAAGTATGAGGCTTTTTCCCAGGGTGGAGAGGACCATTACTAGGGGACACAGGTTCAAGGTGCAGAGGGGCGATGTATAAAAGAGATGTGCGACGCAGGTTTTCCACACAAAAGGTGATGAGTGCCTGGAACGTGCTGCCAGGGGAGGTGGTGGAACCAGACGCAATAGCAGCATTCAAGAAGCATTTGGACGGATACAAGAATAGGAGGGGAACGGAGGGATACAGATCCTGTAAGTGAAACCAGTTTTAGTATGGAAGGGCAAAATATGTCAGTGCAGGCTTGAAGGGCCGAAGGGCCTGTTCTGTGCTATATTGTTCTTTGTTCTTTCTCATGTCTTTTAAATCTGTTAGCCCTTATCCTAAAACAATTACCTCTCATTCTTCTAACCAATGTTAAGTGCATTATTTTTCAATCTCATTACAGTAGCGCCTCAACTTACGAACTTAATCCGTTCCGGGACCCGGTTCGCAAACCGAAAAGTTCGCGAACTGAATCAATTTTTCCCATTGCTTGGATAGCGTAAGAATGCTTGGATGGCTGTTCACAGCGCACGCGCCAAAGACGAACTGAATGAGATCACGCGGGGCCCGAGAGCTTTTGCGTTCAAAGCACATGTAGCAAAGCAGAACAATGAAACCACGTAGTCGCACACGGGCTTTTTGCGTTCGTACCTTCGTTTGTACCTTGAATTTTGTACATTGAAGCAAAACTTTACGTACAATCCTGTTCGTAAACCGATTTGTTCATGAACGGGGTCGTTCATATGTCGAGGCGCGACTGTATATTGCCTTTCCTTTTGGATGAAATGTACTTTTCCCTTTGATGTAGTAAACTGAACTATTCCTTTTTGTGCTGAAGCTCTCATAACTCCTGACGGTAAGAATGGAATGGATTTGTGGATTTATAAGCTCAACTCCATCCTTTGTCTGGTGGAATCCTTGTTAATGCTGTCATCGGCGTACAATCTTGTGTCTGTTGACATTTCACCGACTCTCAGCTTCTTGGTAAAGCTGACGTTGATGTTAAGCAAATGTCAGAAAGGACCAATATAACCCAGCTAAACCATACTCCTTTCTCATTAACTCACATCAATCAAAAGAAAACAAAGCTTCAAATACAGAGGGATCCACTGACTGTGGTGATGGGTTACTGTGCAATTTCAAGTGGAGAGGAACTAAATAGGAACGTAAGAACAAGGTAAACCCAATCAGTGTCCATGATGGGGAAGGAATGATGAATGATGAAACAGATATTTCTTATTAGCTCGACCCTGAAGGTCACAAAGTGGTGTACTCGCGGTTTGTCATGTCTGAGTGTTTGATGTGTAGGCTGATAATAGTAAAGGCATGATATTAGCTTTGGATGAAATCAGATTTCAGTTTTAAAAAGTCACATTTAATTTTCAGAATGTTTTTGACTTCCACAAAATAAAACAGTATGATTGTACATTTATAATGGGATCCAGGCCTTTTTATGTCACACAGCATTTCGAACAGACCGAGCATAATCAAAGAGGTAGCCTTTATGACACAGCTACATTAACATTAAACAGCTAATTATGGCATAATTGGCTTATTGAGAGAGAATGACCCAGGGCATAGTTTGCTTAGCAACAGCAAATGGCCTATTTCCATAACATTGGCTTATCCACTCTTGCCCTAGACCAGTTATTTACATTTGTACAGAATTATTTCCTGTCCCCTCGCCTTAATCTCCTTCTGCTTTGGCATTTTCTGCTCTACCTGCTTCCTTTAAGCCATCGGAAGAGGGAAGATGAGGCCACCTTTTTTCTCCCCCACCTGCAGCACCGTCTCCAATTGATTATGTGTTAGCTCAACAGGGTGAGATGGCAATGATAGGGTTTCTCTCAATCCCACTTCCCTTTCATAGTAAAGTGCTCTGTTTCTTCCAAGGCATCTCACATGGCTGTCCAGTCCAGGACTGAGGAGACACTAATGGACTCGAGACTTGGCTACTGTTACCACTCAAAAGCTCCCAGTGCAGAGGTATGAAGCAAGCACCTTAGCCCTCCTCATTACCACATAGCACACATTCCCTCCATCCAAAATGGTCATACAATGAAAAATACACACAAGTTACTCAATTAACGGGGCAATAAAATTGGATAATCAAACAGCTGAAGAACCATCACTTCGAAGACCAGTTTGGAGTTCAACACTATACATGTCCTGGCTTTGACAAGTATGCAATGAGTGCCACAATGACCCCCACATACACTCCTGTTCCAATGGTGATTGAGAGTGCTGCTAGGAATAGGGCTCTTCGTGATGCTGAGGTTGCACGCTGATAATCTCCTTTCGCAATAGCCTTGCTTGTCTGAAAAACAAGAAATCATTATTTAGCACCAAAATTAATCACTCTTTTCACGAAGGTCTCAATGCACTCTAGTCCGTGGTGGCTGATGGTGTGTTGGTCAGCCAGCAGAAAATAGAAGGATGAACTCCAGCTAACCATCTCACACAATCTTTCACGTAAACAATTGATCACATTGCCACTCATGGATCACTCCAGTTCACACAGCCCCTCACACTGTCAGTACACAATTCACTGGCAGCCACGTCTTATCTCTTTGACAGGACTTGCTGTTGACCTAATTCCAATAATTACAGTCTCCTCCCATCATCCCCTGTTCTGATTCCATCAACAGTACCAATAAATAGGCAAGGGGACCAATTCCTTTGGTCACGTATTTGCCAGTTGTTTTAAGCTTCCTTTGTCACTGGATGAATGTTGCCATTTGTACAAAAAACAGTAGCAACATCAAAGTTGGACCCCGATTTATACTTTGGAACAAACTCCCACCTGGAAAAGGCAATGTGCTATTGCTATTTGAAATGGTGACAGAAACTGCCCCATCACTGTGCTATCTGAACCCAATAGTGACAGGGATATACCCCATCACTGTGCTATCTGAACCCAATAGTGACAGAGAATTGCCCCATCACTGTGTTATCTGAACCTGATCAGCATCATTTGGTGCATTTCCAGGATTAGTGTGGGGAGCTTCCAGCTCTTGAGAGTGCCTTGTTAAGGCTGAATAAACGGGGACTGAAAAGAACCAGGCTTAAAATAAAGTTAACGATTGGAGCACCCAACACCACACACTGTTTGGTAACTGTCAAGATTAGAGTGGTGCTAGAAAAGCACAGCAGGTCAGGCAGCATCAGAGGAGCAGGAAAATTGATGTTTCGGGCAAAAGCCCTTAATCAGGAAGGGCTTTGCCCGAAATGTCGATTTTCCTGCTCCTCAGATGCAGACTGACCTGCTGTGCTTTTCCAGCACCACTCTAATCTTGGCTCTAATCTCCAGTATCTGCAGTACCCACTTCCACTGTTTGGTAACTGCCAAAGCCGCACTATGAGATATTTTCAAGGAAACACTTCCAAGGTCTAGTCTTTATTGGACTCAGCATTACTGCTCATGTAAAACCATCCAGGTCAATATTAATTGCAGTTATCACTGCCTATTATAGTCCCTCTACAGCAGAAAAGCTGCAGGAATCCTTGAACACAAGAGAAGATTTGGCAACAGTTGATTTTGGGATAAGAACAGTCCATAGAATCGGAATGTGAAGATCAAAGCTACAAATGTCTTTGGAGCTGCTTCTGTTTTGCTGTTGTAACATTTCCCAGAGCCTGGAAATAAAGCTTTTGCCAGGGTACAGTCTCTTTTGAGCTAGAGATCTATTGGAGCAATTACAGCTCTGAGCTGTGCATTTAATTTGCAATGCGATCATTGACATCACCTTACCTGTCAACAAAGTGAAGCTAGATTGGAACTTGGAACAGAGTCTATTTTACAGCAAGCAGAGTGATTTAAACAGCCTTTACACATCACAGAAGGTCAGATCTACATACACCACAGCAAACATTCCTCATGACTGATACTACAGCATAGCCTCCCAATAAAAGATTAACTCTCCAGCAAAATGCACTGAGTGGATGATAGTTATATAAGTTATTTGCACAAACCAATCTAGTCATCTCATTCATCCTCATTCTGGCCAGGACTGTGTTGCCAATATTTGCAGCCATTTCAAAATGTTTTCCTACTCTAATATCAGTGGCAGAGACAGTCGTTTCAACTTTTAAACTTTAAAGACAATTAATGCTTATTTAATTTGCAAATCACAAAGGAACGATGCTAACACTAATGTGGAGATTAATTTAATAACACCCTTCCCTTATAAAGCATTGATGGGACATTCTAATGTGAGATGTGAGGACTGTGACTTTTACTTTTTGCATTTTACAAAAGCTGTGGATAGAAATTAGAAAGAACCATTTTAAAACCATTGTTTGAAAGGCTCGATGTATGTTTTGAAAGCAAGCAACATTGAAGGCTTTCTGCAAACAACTGTGAGACCAAGCAGTAATCGAAGTTTGACTTGCAGATGATTTGGAGCCAAAAGAGTCGAACAGATCCAGCATTTTCTGGCAATGAGAAGCTAATTGGTCTAAGGACTAGTGACCAGTTAACAATGACAGAGACCTTGCTTTCTGCAAACAACTGCATAAATGAATCTCAGGCAATATTCATGATTTGGAGATACCGGTGTTGGACTGGGGTGTACAAAGTTAAAAATCTCACCACACCAGGTTATAGTCCAATCGGTTTATTTGGAAGCATTGGCTTTCGGAGCGTTGCTCCTTCATCAGGTGGTTCATCAGGAAGGAGCAGCACTCTGAAAGCTAGTACTTTCAAATAAACCTGTAGGATTATAACCTGGTGCTATCAGGCAACAGAACAGCTTGCAGCTAGGAATACATTGCAGAGAGAGAGAGAGAGAGGGAGGTGTTCTGTTCTTTCCCAGATTGGGAGAGGTTTCCCTGTTCTCTGTCATCAGAGCTCACTGTAATACTGAAGAAAATCAGATTATCACTCCTGCAACAGTTGTTATGAGCTCTAACTTTGAACTTATAAATCTGAGACTCGTTATTAATGAGCCGGTCACTTTGTGTTTCTTACTGACCAGAGGAGGCGTCTGGGGGAAAGACAACTGAAGCAACATGCTGAAGAGTCTTAAAGATCAACCTGGGGGTGGTGTGTGTGTGTGTGTCACGCTACCTGCAGCTTGAGTCAAACCACATGGAATCAATGTGGATTTCACCAGTTTCCTCATTTCCCCTCCCCTCACATTATCCAACCTTCCAACTTGGCACCACCCTCTTGAACTGTCCTACCTGTTCATGTTCCTTCCCACTTATGAGCTCCAACCTCCTCTCCGACCTATCACCAATGCTCTCACCTCCATCTACCTATTGCATTCTAAGCTATCTCCTCCACCCCAGCCCCCTCCCATGTATCTCTCTACCCCCTTGGCTCACAAGCCTCATTCCTGATGAAGAGTGTATGCCCCGAAAAGTCGATTCTCCTGGTCATTGGATGCTGCCTGACTGACTGGCACCACATTCTTCGACTTGCTACTGAGGGCAATGTTCTATTCTCTTCCTCAAAAAAATGATATGGAAATTTTATGCAGTTTCTATGACAACACACAACGTGTATAAAAACCTAAAAACACAAAGTTAAGATTGACCGGGCTGAACATTGCTGACCAGAGATGTAAGAGGTCAGTGAGCCCATCCTGACCTCATCAGAAACACTATTTTTAAAGGCTGTCTCTCCCTTTGTCTATATAGATAACTTAATCTCATCCACCAGTCACTTGTATCGTCAATGGTCAATGAAGATACATACTATCAGCTGCGGTTAATGGTACTTCAGATATTATCAACTGTTCTGATCTTGGTGGAGTACATCACCACATGGCATAGCTGAAGCTGTTAGGTTTCAGACCATTGCTGTTAACATCCAGCCAAACACTTTTTGTCCTTTGATGTTCTAACACCTTTAGAGGATTCCTATGCTAAAATAATTTATGTTCATGGAGAGTCGCAGACGAAAAGTGTGGCGCTGGAAAAGTACAGCAGGTCAGGCAGCATCTGAGGAGCAGGACAGTCAACATTTCGGGCATAAGCCCTTCATCAGGAATGTACTCCAAGTGGGGTCTAACCAGAGCTTTGAACTCTGTATTGGGCTCTATCACGCCACGCCCCTTCCAATCGATTGGAATCAAGTTTTGTGTTTAACTGTTCAATCCTGACACTGTAGAACAAAGCTCAGAAATGTTCTCCACACTAATACAATTGATTGACAAAATAGAAAAAGAAGGTGAGCCTTCCTCAGACAGTCCATCAACCTATCGAGGATAGATTTGAGAAAATTGCTGTAATGTTGAAAGATATCACTTGAACATTTCAAACAAACCTACTCTCAAGACTCAGTGCTTTCACAACAGTCTGTCAAGGACCCTATAGTAGGTCTTGTCACAGCAACCCTTGATTAATAGTAGCTGACAGCTCTGCATTGCCAGTCCTCGCGGTGGCGCAGTGGTTAGCAGTGCCTCACAGCGCTAGGGAACTGGGTTCAATTCCAGTGTTGGACAACTGTCCGTATGGAGTTTGCACATTTTCCCAGTGTCTGCGGGGGGTTCCTCTGGGTGCTTCAGTTTCCTCCCACAGTCCAAAGATGTACAGGTTAGGTGGATTGGCCATAGTGTTTGGGGATGTGTGTGTTTGATGCATTAGTCAGGGGAAATGTAAAATCTTCATCTCAGTCCTAAATGATCGGCCTTGGAATTGTGCCCTTGTATTGAGATTGTTCAGCCAGGAGAAGCAACCTCTCAGCGCCCACCCTGTCAAGCCCCTTCTGAATTCTACACGGTTCAATGTCATCATCTCGCCAAGGAATTAAGGTGCAATTTACTCAGCATCTCATATTGGGGACAAGTCTCACATTCCAATAATCAATCTAGTAAACCTTCACCATCAGAAAATGTCTGCTCCTTTCAAAATTCAGCCATTAATTGTACACTATCCTTGCATAAGGGCTGATACAGTGAAGGAGAAAGTGAGGACTGCAGATGCTGGAGATCAGAGTCAAAAGGTATGGTGCTGGAAAAGCACAGCCGGTCAGGCAGCATTGAGGAGCAGGAGAGTTGATGTTTCATCAGGAATGTTGAAGATCTTATGTTCAAACGTCGATCCTCCTGCTCTTCCGCCTGACTGACTGTGCTCTTCCAGCACCATGCCTTTTGACTCTGATCTCCAGTATCTGCAGTCCTCACTTTCTCCTTCACTGTAACAGCCCCTACTCAAAGGTAGTGTACAATAAATGGCTCAGGTTTGAAAAGAGCAGACAAATAGAGATGCCAGCTCAGCACTGTCCTCATGACCTGTCCTACCTGCCAATCTCCCCTCCCATCTATCCGCTCCATCCTCCTCTCTGACCTATCACCTCCATCCCCACCCCCATTCACCTATTGTACTCTCTGCTACCTTCTCCCCAGCCCCAACCCCCCTATTTATCTCTCCACCCTGGAGGCTCCCTGCCTCTATTGCTGATGAAGGGCTTTTGCCCAAAACATCTCTTTTCCTGCACCTTGGATGCTGCCTGACCTGCTGTGCTTTTCCAGCACCACTCTAATCTAGACTCTAGTTTCCAGCATCTGCAGTCCTCACTTTTGCCAAATAGAGGTGCCACACAGGCACTAATCCTTAAACACAGGAGAACAAGTTAATAAGGTGACTGAGGATGTTAAAGGAAGTAGGGGATGACATTGTAGACACCCTAACTATAATCTTTCAAAGTTCTGTAGATACAGAAAACATCTCTGTGGATTGGAACATTGCACGTGTCACCTGCCTTTTAAGAAAGGCGAAATAGGAAAACTGGACTGTATCACTGGTCTGGTGTTACAGACCAGTCAGCTTAACATCTGTGGTGGAGGCATGGTTGGAGTCTATAATTGACGTTGGGGTAACTGAATACCTTGAAAATTTTCAGTTAATCGGAGAGAGCCATTCCTTCATAAACAGGTATGTTACATTAACAACTTACTGGTCCTCTGGGTTTCTCCCTGACTCCAGTGATTCCTGAAAGATCACCACCAACGCCTCTACAATCTCTACAGCTACCTCCTTCAGAACTCTGGTGATGTTTATCTGGTCCAGGTGAGTTATCCACCTTCAGACCTTTCAGCATTCATGAAGGGTAGGCCATGTCTAACAAGTCTCATAAATGATCACCACCAATGTCTCTACAATCTCCACAGCTATGTCCTTCAGAACGCTGGTGTAGTCCATCTGGTCTGGGTGGTTTATACACCTCCAGACCTTTCAGCAACCTCCGCACGCATTCCTTAGTGATGGCCACCACACTCACCCCTGACCCTGACTCTCTTGAAGTTCTGGTATGTTGCTGGTGCCTTCCATCATGATGCCTGATGCAAAATACCCATTCAGACCCTGCACCATTTCTTTGTTCCCCATTACTACTTCTCCCTCAGCCTCATTTTCCAGCGATCCAATATCTAGTCTTGCCTTTCTCTTAACTTTTAGATATCTAATAAAAACTCTTATATTACTCACTAGTTTCCCTTCAAAATTCTTCCCCCATTATTAGTGTTACATCAACAATGCATACAAGTTCTAATTCAAGCAAACTTCATTCAGAGTCAGTTTCTTGTATCATTGTCCAATCCATAATATAAGTACTTGCTCTGTTGCCTTCTAGGGGTCAGTACAAATCACACTGTTCATATTCCAGCAGAGGCAGTCATCGTTGTATCAAACTATAACAGCCAGGGGATATGCAACTGCGCAAATGACCTCTTTATTTTATCAGCCTTGTAACAGTGATATTCGCTGAGGCATAGGCTGTAAATTTTAATTCACTGAAATTGCTTTTTAGACAGGGTCATCCTGGATCAGTAATTACGACTCCCATCTCTGCATCAGGCAGTTATGTGTTTCTGGTGTGCAAGACTAAGGGAGTACAGTTGGAGGTTTGGTCATTTCTGTAAGTTTCAGGAACAAGACGCGCTGATTTCAGGAGGCCACAGAATGTTCTGACACTTCTGAAAAATGTTCTCTGCCTCTCAGTATTGCCCATTAGCAGACCAATGTAGTTACTGTGACTGCTGGCACGGGATGGCTGTTTGAATTTTGAAGCTCTGATCAGAAACATTGGAAGAGCATGCAATTCTGTAAGAGTGTCAGAACATTCCAAAACGTACTTTATGGTCCATGACATACTTTTCCAAAGTGTAGTCACTGCGACAAAGTGGCAGTGAATGTTTACATGGTATGATCCCACATGGTCATGGCCAGGTTTGTTTTATTCATTGATGGGATGAGGGCGTCACTGGCTTGGCTAGCATTTATTGCCCATCCCCAATTACCCAGAGGGAAGTTATGAGTCAACTGTATTGCTGTAGGTGTAGAGTCACATGTATGCCCAGACCAGGTAAGGATGACAGTTTCCTTCACCATTAATAAACCAGATGGACTTTTCTAACGATCGACAATGGTTTCATGGTCATCATCAGACCTTAACAGATTTTTGTTATTGAATTAAAATTCTACATCTGCTGTGGCAGGATTTGTACCCAAGTGCCTGGAACATTACCTGTGTCTCTGGATTAACTGTCCAGTGATAATACCAATAAGCCATCCCTTTCCATCATTTGTTATATTCTGAAGGACTGGCTGAAGGACAAAAAGATGGCCAAGATATTGACAGGAACTATCTTACTCTTCTTCAAATCTGAGCTATGTAAAGCTCTATCATCATTCCAGAGGGTAAATAGAGACTCAGGGTATCCAAGCGTCGTTACACTCCCACTCTGTCATTAGAGGGAGATGACTGGTGGTGGTCTAACCTGAGGGTCATGATGCTTCAAGCAAATGGGGAAGTTGAGAAGCAGAGTCCCTCTTGGTCACATTACCCAGTGCAGGAATTGAACCTTGCAGTTATCAACCAACCATCCAGCCAACTGAGCAAACTAACCGTCATATTACAGTCTCGAGCTGCTGCACTGAAGTGTCATCCTGGTTTATATATGATGAACGACAGAGCGGCTCTCAAACCCTCAATCTTTGCTATGAGTGCTAACTAATGAGCCGCACTTGACTTATTCTCGGCTGTGTGGGATTTCTAACCAATAAAGTACTACATAAAGGTAAATATTGTTTCCCACATCATTTTGTTAAATAAGGAATTGTAACAAAGGCCTTTGTAACAAAAGCATCATCAGATTGATGCTCGGCTTGAACGTTTGCCCACTCTGAGGTTGCTCCATGTCTGAGCCTAATGTCCACAGAAATATGGAGCAAACCTTTGATCAGAAAGCTTCATCAGAAGACTGGAGTATCAGGGAGAAGATTGGACACAACTCTCTTTTACAACACGAGCTGGCAAAAGGCAAAGTTCCAGCGTGAGGTACAGTTAGTAAGTTTGCAGATGCCACCAAAATTGGAGGTGTAGTGGACAGCGAAGAGGGTTGCCTCAGATTACAACAGGATCTGGACCAGATGGGCCAATGGGCTAGAAGTGGTAGATGGAGTTTAATTCAGATAAATGCGAGGTGCTGTATTTTGGGAAAGCAAATCTTAGCAGGACTTATACACATAATGGTAAGCTGCTAGGGAGTGTTGCTGAACAAAGAGAGCTTGGAGTGCAGGTTCATAGCTCCTTGAAAGTGGAGCCACAGGTAGATAGGATAGTGAAGAAGGCATTTGGTATGCTTTCCTTTATTGGTCAGGGTATTGAGTATAGGAGATGGGAGATCAGAGTCGGGGAGTCCAGAACTAGAGGGCATAGGTTTAGGGTGAGAGGGGACTGATATAAAAGAGACCTAAGGGGCAACTTTTTCACGCAGATGGTAGTGCATGTATGGAATGAGCTGCCAGAGGATGTGGTGGAGGCTGGTACAATTGCGACATTTAAGAGGCATTTGGATGGGTATATGAATAGGAAGGGCTTTGGAGGGATATGGGCCGGATGCTGGCAGGTGGGACTAGATTGGGTTGGGATGTCTAGTCGGCAAAGTCCATCATCCAAAAGGCACATGTCAGGAGTGTGATGGAACATTCCCCACTTGTCTGGATAGGTACAGTTCCAACAACACTCAAAAAGCTCAACATCTTTGAAATCTGTGTTGCAGGCAGACAGGGTAGTTAAGAAGACATTTTGCATGCTTGCCTTCATTGCTCAGACCATTGAGTAGTGGAGTTGGGATGTGATGTTGAAGTTGTACAGGACGTTTTTGAGGCCACTTCTGCAGTATTATGCACAGATGTGGTTGCCCTGCTAATAAGAAAGATATTATTAAATTGGAAAGGTTTCAGAAAAGGTATACAAGGATGTTGCTGGGTCTGGTGGATTGAGTTATAAGGAGAGGCTGGATAGGCTGGGAATATTTTCTGTGGAGCAGAGGAGGTTGATGTGTCACAGGGTTCAGTGCTGGGTCTCAAACCACTTACAAATTAAATAAATGACTCAGAGGTAGGTATGGTAACCATATTTACTAATGACACATGGAACATCGAACATAAAACAGCACCTCACAGTAACAGATCCTTCGGCCCATGATGTTGTGTCGAACATATGGGCGGCACGGTGGCACAGTGGTTAGCACTGCTGCCTCACAGCGCCAGAGACCCGGGTTCAATTCCCGACTCAGGCGACTGACTGTGTGGAGTTTGCACATTCTCCCCGTGTCTGCGTGGGTTTCCTCCGGGTGCTCCGGTTTCCTCCCACAGTCCAAACATGTGCGAGTCAGATGAATTGGCCATACTAAATTGCCCGTAGTGTTAGGTTAAAGGGGTAAATGTCAGGGTATGGGTGGGTTGCGCTTCGGCGGGTCGGTGTGGACTCAGAAAAGGTATACAAGGATGTTGCTGGGTCTGGTGGATTGAGTTATAAGGAGAGGCTGGATAGGCTGGGAATATTTTCTGTGGAGCAGAGGAGGTTGATGTGTCACAGGGTTCAGTGCTGGGTCTCAAACCACTTACAAATTAAATAAATGACTCAGAGGTAGGTATGGTAACCATATTTACTAATGACACATGGAACATCGAACATAAAACAGCACCTCACAGTAACAGATCCTTCGGCCCACGATGTTGTGTCGAACATGATGCTAATCCCTTCTGCCTGCCCAGGGTCCATATCCCTCCATTCTTTGCTTATCCCTGTGCTTATCTAAAAGGCCCTTAAATGCCCCTGTCAGTTCTGCATGCCCCTATTCTATCCCGACACATAAGTAGAATAGGTAAATTGGGAAGATGACATAATGAGGCTGAAAAGGATATAAATACCTTAAATCAGTGAACACAGATCTGCCAGATCTGCGTATAATGTGGGAAAAAAAAACACAAATATGTCCATTCTGGCAGGAAGAGTAATAAAGTAGCATTTCATCTAAGTGTTGGGAGATTTTTGAGCTCTGAGATTGCAGAGGGATCTGGGTGTCCTCCTTCATGAATTGTAAAAAAATGCAATGCAGGTGCACCATGTAATCAGGAAAACTCATAGAATATTTATTATCATTTACTGTGGGGAGAATTGAATACAAGAGTCAGGAGCATAATCCTCAATTATACAGGGCATAGAATGTCATACCTAAAGATGCAAAGGGAGCTGCAAACGATAGCCAAAAGAAATAACCAGCCATGTCAAACAAGACTGGATTTTTATGGTTACAATGATAATGAGGAGTTGAGTTGTCATTGGTCAACAACAGGTATCCCTGATGGGCAATGTACCAAACTGCAGACATAATTTATGTATTCCCACAAAGCACGTACAAAGACAATGGTAAAAAAAGCCAGTTTCAACTCTACAGGAGTGTGCTTCGGGACTGAATGTTGTCATGTGAGCCAACTGGCAAAGGTACCCATGTGCCCTAGCCTGGCTGCAAGTACTAGCCTGCTTTGAAGCTGACAGTCAAAGAGCCATTCCCTGGCCACTCCTGCGTTGCAGGTAAGTGGGTACTAGAAGTCAGATAGCTAGTAAACCAGACAAAAGGAAACAGGACATCTAATAAGCTTGAATGCACCCTGAATGTTGATGAAAGGTATCAGTGTAACAAAATCTCAACCAATCTGCAAAACTAATGATTGCGTTATTGACAATTCCATTAACACCATCAATGCTACCAATAATCTCCACTGAAATGGCTGCAATATTCAACTATCTGCACTTTAGGAATGATTCAGAGATTGATCTGCAAACCTTTAACTTTTCATTTTTAACTTCAGGAGTCAAGTCTTATTTCTAACCTGTGTGCTGTGTCAGAACATAATTAGAAATTAACACAGTCCCCTTTTTGTTAACTCAAGAAACCCTGAATAAATTGGCACTTTTTAAAATACAATTCAATTTGGATCCAGGATCCACAATGGAAGTGATCAGTTTTTAAATTGATCCGGCCGGGAAAATTAAAGAAGATTATATAAATATCGGTTGCAACATGATTAAGGCAACACCTTACAAGCTAATACTATAAGGCACATCTTAACAGGCATGAACCTTGAACACTCTAAATATTCACATCAGCAAAAATAACCGTCGAGGAACCTGTGTTGGCCTTGACAGTGTCTCAGGAGTATAGACAGGATATGAGAAAGACCGAGGAAGGAAGATTTTTGTTCATTGCAAAAGAATGAAAGAAAAATAATGTAGCAAGCACTTAGTATGTTTGCCTTTATTGGTTAGAGCATTGAGTACAGGAGTTTGGAGGTCATATTGCAGCTGTACAGGACATTGGTTAGGCCACTGTTGGAATATTGCATGCAATTCTGGTCTCCTTCCTATTGGAAGGATGTTATGAAACTTGAAAGGGTTCAGAAAAGATTTACAAGGATGTTGCCAGGATTGGAGGATTTGAGCTATAGGGATAGGCTGAACAGGCTGGGGCTGTTTTCGCTGGAGCCTCGGAGCTGAGTTGTGACCTTATAGAGATTTATAAAATCATGAGCATGGATAGGGTAAATAGATAAGATATTTTCCTTGGGGTGGGGGAGTTCGGAACTAGAGGGCATACATTTAAGGTGAGCGGGGAAAGATTTAAAAGGGAGCTAAGGAGCAACTTTTTCACTCAGAGGGTGGTGTGTATATGGAATGAGCTGCCAGAGGAAGTGGTGGAAGTTGGTACAACTACAGCATTTGAAAGGCATCTGTATGGGTACATGAATAGGAAGGGCTTGGATGGATAGGGGCCAAATGATGGCAAATGGGACTAGATTTATTAAGGATATCTGGTCGGCATGGACAAGTTGGACCGAAGAGCCTCTTTCTGTGCTGTACATCTTGATGACTCTTATCAGTGTAGAATAGTTGATGATTTTCTGTACGTATCAGATGTGAGACAGAGACTGGACAGACTTCGGACCGAGATAGGTCAGATATGGGATAGATCTGGGACCGAATATCAGACAGATTTCTGTTTAGCCAGTCTAGTTTTGAGGTCATTTGAGTGAGGCCAAAGTGAGCCTGCCCGCAGGAAACCTATGGTCTGTTACAGCCAATCGGGGGGGTGTGGTTGAAAGGAGCGAGGAGCCAGTTCATCCCTCTGCACTCAGCAGCTGAATGACTTTGGGTTATCCGGTCTGGAGAATAAATTGGGGAGGTTTTGCCCAGGATCTGAGTGAAACAACATCCACTTTCTGATGGTCTGGACCTCAGCAAATGTTTGTCATTGAGAGCCCAGCACAATTGTTTTGGAGCATATTGGAAATGAATATGCTCTTCACATGGTTCCTTCTGCTAATTGGAACTGGAACATTCTTCAAGCATTTAGAACAGTTGGCTCAATCTAAAGCCTTAGTAAACATTTCTCACAGAGAAATCAAACTGAGCTT
Organism: Chiloscyllium plagiosum; assembly: GCF_004010195.1. NCBI lineage: Eukaryota > Metazoa > Chordata > Chondrichthyes > Orectolobiformes > Hemiscylliidae > Chiloscyllium > Chiloscyllium plagiosum. The sequence goes on from NC_057719.1 coordinate 13,342,501, forward strand.
GCATTAAATGTCAATAAATCTATTCTGTAGATTTCCTTTTACCAAAACACCAGAATAAGAAGGCGAGAGTTGAGGGTTCTGCACTCCCTAATGGAATTCCTGATGGATTTATATTGCACCAATTGCTCCACTTTTGATCCTATTTAATCATCTCCCAAGGAGAAACTCCAACAGCAGATGTATTAAATGCCGTACTCTGTAGTTGCTGACACCTTACCGAGACGAGAACGCATGCATGTCTCATCAGGGTAGCTCACATAGTTAAAGATCTCTGTCTCAATAAAAGATGCTTGTCAAAAATATTTTCATTTGATGTGATGGACAGTGAACTGACACTGAAGGTCATGTTTGCTAAGCTGCAGCAAAGACACAACTGTGCATTTTGGTAAAAAATGGTCTCGTTATTTACTTGGCTGTGATTAGGTTAATCTCATTTTGAAAAGATGCTGCATGGCTCCTTCACACTATGTGATCATTTAGAAATAGACTCTGCTTCTGCCAAAGGAGCTGAAAAGTTAATGACAGTCAGATGTCTGTTGAATAACAAGTTCTCCAGATGCAGCCCAATAGTGAAGGTGGCCTACTAGACCGATGTGAAATTCTGTATATCAGGGGTTGGGGAGGGGGGTGGTGTTAACATCTTCTCATCACTGAAATAATGTGGGATTGGTGTGGATTAGAGACATGTCACTTTCCACGGTTGCTCAATGGTTAGCACTGCTGCCAGAGATCTGGGTTCAATTCCAGCCTCGGGTGACTGTCTGTGTGGTGTTTGCATATTCTCCCCGTGTCTGCGTGGGTTTCCTCCGGGTGCTCTGCATCCCTCCCACAGTCTAAAGATGTGCAGGTCGGGTGAATCGGCCATGCTAAATTACCCCAGGGATGTGCAGTCTGGGTGGGTTAGCCTTGGGAATTGCAGGGATCTGGGAGGAGGGTGGGATGCGTTTCGGAGGAATGTCGTGGATTCGATGGGCTGAATGGCCTGCTTTCATACTGTAGGGATTCTATGATTCCTGATGTGGAAATGCTGGTGTTGGACTAGGTGGATGAAGTCACATGACACCAGATCATAGTTCAACAGGTTTATTTGAAATCACAAGCTTTTGAAGTGCTGCTCCTTCATCACCTGGCGAAAGAGCTGTGCTCTGACAGCTTGTGATTTCAAATAAACCTGTTGGACTATTACCTGGTGCCATGTGACTACTTGTCCTGTCAGTGCTTCGCACCATTACATGCAACAAAACATGGGTTCTATTCTCCAGCAACATTGCCTCTTGCCGACACAAGCAGTCAAACGCACAGCGAGAAAAGTAAACGAGTAATCTGCAATTTGTAACGCAGTAATAGCTCAAAGCATTTGCAAAGAATCTTCAGCCTCCAGCCTCCCAGTTCTTTTGATGCTTTCATATCACCCGATAAATATATTTATGATTGCTGAAGATTCCCTTGCTTATATGGTCTTTACACACACACTCGCGCGGGCACTTCTCTTAAAGTGAATGCCTGTTGTTCAAATAATTCATAATGCACAGAAGAAACAAGTTTTCTCAAGGTTGAGTGTGCAGATATACTGAGCAATGTTTACCTGAGCAAGTTAGATCCATAACAACAAAACAGAAATTGCAGGAAAAGCTCAGCAGGTCCTGCAGCATCTGTGAAGGGTCACTGGACCCGAAATGTTAACTCTAATTTCTCTTCACGGATGCTGCCGGACCTGCTGAGCTTTTCCAGCAATTTCCATCGTTGTTTCTGATTTCTGGCATCAACCGTTACTTTGTTTCTTTAAAATTTAAGTCCCTGTTTGCTTGAGGTGATTTACTGCAAAAGTGATGTGACAGGGAGGAGAGTGTCTCATGGGGTGGGGTGAGGGCTGGAGGGTATTGGCTATCGTAATGGACATCGGTCGCTGTTGGCCTGTGAAGCACAAAATTACTCCATTACTACTCAGTGACTAAGTGTGTTTCCATGGATACCAACCAGAGGTCGGACACTTTTACAGAATCGACCACAGGCAATCATCCTTTGCTTTCACTGGAGGGCGGGAGGTTCAGAGGTGACCTGATAGAAGTTTATAAAATATTGAGAGGTATAGATAAAGTTAATGTTAGTTGCCTTTACCATAAGATGGGAAATTTCAAGACTTTGGGGGCACATTTTTAAGGTGAGAGGAAAGAGATTTTAAAAAGACTTAAGAGGAAAATATTTTACACAGAAGGTGGTTCATGTGTGGAATGGATTTCCTGAGGAAGTGGTGGATGTTGGTATAATACAACGTTTAAAAGACGCTTGGATGGATTAATGAAGAGGAAAAGTTTGGAGGGAAAAGGGCCAGGAACAGGCAGGTGGGACTAATTTAGCTTGGGATTATGTTCGGTGTGGACCGAAGGGTCTGTTTCCATCCTGTATGACTCTATGACTCTATGTGCACATTGAGAAATGTAATTCAATTGGCTGAGGTACTGGAATTCGATGGAGGATTGTGAGAGGGTGGACACTGGGGGAAACAAAATTTGTGGCAGTCCATTGTCTCTACAGTAAATTGGGAGTTCGCATTTGACTGACAGGAGCTATTTGCATCTTACAGTCGGACCTGTGAGAATTTCAGTCCATTCCTGGCTCAACCGAAGTGTTCTACTTTCTCCTGAGGAGAGAGAAAGAGGAAAGGGAGAAGGTTTTTGTGGGGGAAGGAGAGAAGGTTCCAGGCTTCATAGGAATACGTTGCAGCAGATAACCAAGTACAGAGGCGGCCTCCGGACAGGGCTTCTGAATGAATGGAAAGAGAACGGTTAAAAGAAGGTTGGTGAAATTCCAGCACAGAGCCTGGTATCCAATCACCAAGGCACCTTTATGCACAGTACACAGGCTGTGGTCTGTCAGTCCCTGAACTGAGGAGATTCTGAATCCCCTGGTTATATTTGATGAATGAAATTTACAAACACACAGTGAACAGTCAACAATGAACAATGAGTGGTTTTCAATAAGTAGCAGTTTACAGGGGAAAGGGGAGGCAAGGCCAAACCCCCAAACCCCACCGGATAACCAATTCACAGGGAGATGCAGACAGACTCCAAATCCCACAGTAACACACCAAAGAGGAAACAGTAGACACAAACGCATACAAAACCGTCTGATCAACTGAACGATTAAACAGTGCATGTTACACATTCAGCCCTGGTAAACCAGGAAATGGCCAATCCCTCCCACCTTCTGGGCACTAAAAGGCAACCACCTCCATGCCCCCTTTTGGCTCTTGTTCCGCCCCCATGTCGCCTTTGGGCTCTCAGTCTGCCCCATGCCCC
>NC_057719.1:13346703-13358656 GCF_004010195.1 Chiloscyllium plagiosum
CAGTCTGCCCCATGCCCCCTTTCATCTCTCAGTCTGCCCCATGCCCCCTTTCATCTCTGAGTCTGCCCCATGCCCCCTTCCAGCTGTCGATCCACAATGACACAACTTCCTCTAGGACAGCGTATCCCGTTACCACCCCAGGACGATGGCGACCAGGACAGGTACCCACCTTTCGGCTTCCCGGACTGCCCCTATGCGCCATCCGGTTTCCCCTGGTTACATCAGTCAGCCAGAGCTCCCTGATTGGCCCAGGCTAACAACCCAATCAAGGGTCTCAAAGTCAATGAGCTCCATCTGGTTCCAATCACTACAGACAGAAAGGAATGAATGAAAGAAAGGGAAGAAGAGGAGAATGAAGGTAAAGAACACGGATAAGAGAAAAGAGGACAGAACAGAATGAACGAATGTAAGAAATAGGGACAGAAAAAGGAATGAATGAAAGAAATGGAAAATATAGTGATTGAGCAAGCGGAAGGAAATGGAAAGGAGAAAAGACTTAAAGACAGCCAAAGGAAATAAAGGCATAGAAAGGAAAGAGGAGAATTAAGTTGAAGAAAGGAATGAGAAAGTGGGACAAAGGATAAGTGAAAATGTATATATTATGCCACACACCCTGGGGACATTGCAAAGCTTCACAGGAATGAAGAGCTTTTGACACCCAGGTGTCTCCTCATGCAGCAATGCTAGATGGGAAACAGGTGAAAGAAGTGAGTCAAAATTAATTTCCACTGACTGCTCCTTCAACACCTCTTCATCCAGATGAGACAGAAAGCCCTGCTGTGACTTTCTGACCTTACTACAATTCTATAATAATGCTGTTTCAAATGGCCTTCAGACTGAATGGTCCCCTGGGGACAGAGGTCTGCAGACTGACCACGATATAATATTGACTCCAGGAGTCACAGAGTATTTATTGAGGTTACGTTGTGTCAGTGAAGGTTAAATACTGACTATTTCTCTTGATAGCTGTGTGATAAAAATTAAGCTGTGCAACGTAATGATGAAAAACCGGAGAATGTTCCACTTGAGAGCAATCCCCTAAACCAAACTATTTTCTCTCTGGTAAGAAGATGGCATTCAAAGGGAGACCCAGAAGTATCAAAACATTTGTCACGAACGATGACAGATTCTGAGAGATCACGATAGAAAATCAAAGGATTCTTCATGCTCCTGATGATTCCTGTGGCTGGAATTAAATATTATCATAATTTCCCATTAGTTTCTCTCCCTTGAAACACACGCCTTCATGTCAGATTTTGTTTTAATTACCTGCTTACATTTCTGAAGATTGAAATGTCTCCACGGACCAGACTTCGCAGAACCACATCTGTTGCGAATGAAGTGAGTTATCCACCTAATGAGTTTTTTGCAGCCAGTCACGAATGATATTAATGGCACATAACAGGCCATCTTTTACATTCAAGTGAGTGGTTCTAGTAAAAACTGGAACTGTTGGTCAAACAAAAGAAACAAATGCGCTTCCAAATCTATTAGTACTCATTCATCACCAAGGAAACTGCCAGGAAGGAGAGTGAATACTTTTGAAATATGTCCAGAATATTCCAAACAAGCATCAGCGATGGAATTGCTTGCATTCAGTGAAAAAATGAGATAACCCTATTTCATGTACAAGCCTTTGGAACAATAATGACAGCATAAAGATCGCTGGTGTGACAGGTACAGAGGAGGATTAGAATGAGATAGAAGGTGGTTATCAAAACTAAAGAAGCTAATGTATTAATCATGGGGGACTGGGGACTGGGGACCATGGACTGGGGAGTGGGGAGTGGGGACTGGGAACTGGGGACTGGGGAGTGGGGACTGGGAACTGGGGACTGGGGAGTGGGGACTGGGAACTGGGGACTGGGGAGTGGGGACTGGGAACTGGGGACTGGGGAGTGGGGACTGGGAACTGGGGACTGGGGAGTGGGGACTGGGAACTGGGGACTGGGGAGTGGGGACTGGGAACTGGGGACTGGGGAGTGGGGACTGGGAACTGGGGACTGGGGAGTGGGGACTGGGAACTGGGGACTGGGGAGTGGGGACTGGGAACTGGGGACTGGGGAGTGGGGACTGGGAACTGGGGACTGGGGAGTGGGGACTGGGAACTGGGGACTGGGGAGTGGGGACTGGGAACTGGGGACTGGGGAGTGGGGACTGGGAACTGGGGACTGGGGAGTGGGGACTGGGAACTGGGGACTGGGGAGTGGGGACTGGGAACTGGGGACTGGGGAGTGGGGACTGGGAACTGGGAACTGGGAACTGGGGACTGGGGACTGGGAACTAGGGACTGGGGACTGGGGACTGGGAACTAGGGACTGGGGACTGGGAACTAGGAACTGGGAACTGGGGACTGGGGACTGGGGGCTGGGAGCTGGGGACTGGGAACTGGGAGCTGGGAATTGGGGACTGGGGACTGGGAAGTGGGTCTTGACAGGGCCTGGGGTGTGGGTAAACGACATGGAAGGAAGCTGTTCAGGCCTTAAAATTATTGCACTCTATATTGAGCTCTGAAAGCTGCAGGGTCCACAAGCAGAAAATGAGATGCTGTTATGCTGGGAATGTATTGAGGGGACCTGTGACCAGGTCAGAATCTTGGAACTGTCTTCCTGACAGGATTGTACAGCTTGAGGATTGCCACAGCTTAAGAAGGCAGCTCACCAGGCCAATTAGCAACAGGCAATCAAAGCTCTGCCAGCGATGGTCACATCCTGCGACTTTCTTAAAAGAAACACTTGTGGCTTCAGATTGGAAACGAGACTGAAAGGGCCAGATTTCTCTCTCCTTGTTGTTGTTGTCTTGTTGTCTCTCTATCTTCAGGAAGTGATGAATCTGCCTCAGTAAGTTACTGGCGTCCGTAATGAAACAAAGGTTTTAAAATATCCCCCCTGAGATATCTGGCAGAAGGAGTAGCAGAAAGCCTTGCATGGGACTCAGGCTACAACTTGGGAGAATTTGACAGAATGCAATTTTTTTTTAAGAAACAAGTGAAAATACAGAATTCTCCCTTTGAAATGCGAAAGAGTCTTCCAGCTAAGATTCCCCGTGCCATATTTTAACACTCCTGATAATTCTGCATCTAGAAATAATTTCCACTGACATGAAAAGGTTTCATGAAATCCTGATAGATGCCAGGAGCCCATGTGTCTGACCAACTGTAGAATGTGGGCATTGCATCTGTACCCAACAGATGGCAGAATAAATCAGGAGAGGGGAACTTTCTGAAAATCAGCGCCATTAAAATAACCATGAATCTTCAATGATTTTAACAGCAACTTGGAATTTCCTACTCCAGTGACAAACTTTCCTCACAATTGCTTCAATTAAGTAAGAAAATGAGGGAAAGTAAAGGGCTGTGGACTAATGGGAGTGAGAATTGGTTTCACAACTCCTCCACAGAGATTGTCAGGCAATCTGGCTCATGAACGGGAGATTTTCTCATTAATGTTAATTGCTAACCTAATGGGTGGATGCCAAACGGAATCTTTTGTTTATTCTTGGGATATGGGGATCACTGGCTCGGCAAGCATCTATTACCCTTCCCAACTGCCCAGAGAGCAGTTATGAATCAACCACATTGCTGTGGACCTGGAGGAAGTGAGGATTGCAGATGCTGGAGATCAGAGTCCCAGCAACATCCTCTCGACTGCTGTGGATCTGGAGTCACATGTAGGCCAGCACGAGATAAGGACAGCAATTTCCTTCCCTTAAGGACATTAGGGAACCAGATAGGGTTATCCCAACAGTTTTATAGTCACTGTTAGACTCTGATTTAACAGCACAGAGGCCAGTATTCTGTCACCAAGTCACTCTTTATTTACTTGTGCTAGGCACACCGGCTGTGACCAGCCAGCTCAGAGTCAGTCTCTGAAGTGAGAAGACTCTCTGAATCTCCTGTTTATATGTGTCACCCAGGGCTCCCTGACTGGCCCAGGTTATCAGGATCTTATAAGTCACTGGGATCCGTCTGGTTCAAATCCCGACAGCCTCTCAGTTCCAGATCATTATTGAATTCAAATTGCACCAGCTGCCATCGCGTGAATGAGTTCAGGTCCCCAGAATGTTACCTGGGCCCCCGGATTAATGATATAGCAATAACACCACTAGGGGGCATCACCACCCCAACTCAAAATATGTCAATATCTTCATTTAATTTTTAAGCATGCGCTTAGAAACAGAAGCTTTTTTAAGATCCCAGAATGGAAAAAGACAGATGTTAGGAGTCTAAAAATTGAACTGGAGCAGTTTATTGCAAATGCAATTTTTTGGATAAAACAGTGGATGGAACATGGGAGAATTTCAAAAGGGAGATGAATAGGGTGGAACTCAGTGCATAGGCATAAGAAATAAACACGGAGCTAGGCAACCCTGGATGACTCAGGATATTGATCAGAAAATAGGGAAGAAAAAGAAGGCATTTTATGCATACCAGAGTAATAACGGTGGTAGACATCAGGAAGAGTATCTCAAGCACAGGAGAGAGGCTAGGGTTGGAAGAAGGAAGGCTAAGAGGAAGCATGAGGAAAGGATGGCAGGCTGTGCTAAAACAAATAGTCAAATGTTCTTCAAACATATTAATACTAAAAGATTGGTGAAGGATAGTGTGGGGCCCATAAGGAAGAAGTGGGGTAAACTGCTCATGAAGCAACGGATATGGCGGAGATGCTGCATGAATACTTTGCTTCTATTTTAGCAAATGAGAAAATGGTGACAAATAGCCCAGTTGAAACTATGGGTGTTGAGCGACTGAGTAGTGTAATGGGAGATAAAGAAGAGGTGCTAAAAATGCTGGCATCACAGACACACACACACACATATACGTTTGTGGGATGAATTTATACTTTGCTCAAAAACTGTATGAATCTGTGTAAGACTCTGTGAACTCACTTTTTAGATTAGAATCAGTCTAAACATTATGGCACAGACAGGGAACATAGGGGGCTAACACCTTCAACATCTTACCTGCGCTGACACCAATTGTTACAATTAACCTGAGAATGTAACTTTTAAAAAAGGTTTTGTGATTTACATATGAAAGAACTATCATGGTCATTCTAACAGATGAGAGACTCCACAAACAATCAAGGTATTATTTAATGTATAATTTCAGTTACATCACACTGTAAACTTTTGCTATAAATCCTGTGCCTTACAATTGTGTCCTTCACAACCACCTGATGAAGGAGCGTCGCTCCGAAAGCTAGTGCTTCCAATTAAACCTGTTGGACTATAACCTGGTGTTGTGTGATTTTTAACTTTGTACACCCCAGTCCAACACCGGCATCTCCTACCCCCTAGGTAGGATGTTTGCTAAAGGGGGAAAGGATAACCCTGTAAATTACAGGCCTGTCAGCTTGACATCAACTGTGGGAAAACTGATGGAGGCCATAATATAAGATAAATGTACACTCAGAGAAAAATAAGTTAATGCGAGACAGTCAACATGGCTTTGTCAAGGCAGGTCAAGTCTGACAAATTTCATTGAGTTCTTTGATGAGATTACACAGAAGTGAATGAGGGGAGTGCTATAAATGTTGTATGTTTGAGCTTTCACATGGCAAGTTGGTTAGCAAATTAGAAATGTTTGAGATCAATGGGTCCTTGGCAGCATTGATTAGAAATTGGCTAAACGATAGGTCACTGATGGTAGGTGTAGATGGTTATTTTTCAGATTGGAGATGATTTGAAAATGGCGTTCCCAGGGAATGGTGTTGGGTCAATTGTCTTTTCTGATTTATATAAATGATTTGAGATGGGTATTGAGGGCAAAATCTCTAAATTTGCAGATAATACTAAGCTAGGGAGAATAGTGAATTGAGGATGACACTAAGTGACTTCAGAAGGATATTGACAAGTTGGTCAAATGGAGAGACACCCATGCAGATGAATTTCCATGCAGAGCAATGCAAGGTAATGCAATTTTGTAGAAGAAATATCGAGAGATAATGTAGGCTCATTGGTACAACCCTGAGGGGGGTGCATGAGCAGAGGGACCTCAGGGTTCACCTGCATGATTGTCTGAAGATGGCCAATTGTTAGGAAGGTTTATAGGATCCTTGGGTTTAGAAATAGATGCACAGAGTATAAGAGCAAGGAAATCAGGCTATGCCTGTACAAATCATTGGTCAGACCACATGGATGTCGGTGTTGGACTGGGGTGTACAAAGTTAAAAATCAGGGTCTAGATTAGAGTGGTGCTGGAAAAGCACAGCAGGTCAGGCAGCATCCAAGGAGCAGGAAAATCGATGCTTCTGGCAAAAGCCCTTCACCAGGAATGGAGGCAGGGTGCCTACAGAGTGGAAAGTTAAAAATCACACAACACCAGGTTATAGTCCAACAGGTTTAATTGGAAGCACTAGCTTTCGGAGCACCGCTCCTTCATCAGGTGGTTGTGGAGGATACAATTGAAAGGCACAGAATTTATAGCAAAATTCATCACACTGTAAAGTTTTGCTATAAATTCTGTGTCTTACAACTGTGTCCTCCACAACCACCTGATGAAGGAGCAGCATTCTGAAAGCTAGTGAGGTTAGATTCCCTACAGTGTGGAAACAGGCCCTTTGGCCCAACCAGTCCACACTGACCCTCTCAAGAGTAACCCACCCAGACCCATCCCCCTCTGACTAATGCACCTAACACTATGAGCAATTTAGCATGGCCAATTCACCTGACCTGCACATCTTTGGACTGTGGGAGGAAACTAGAGCACCCAGAGGAAACACAGGGAGAATGTGCAAACTCCACACAGACAGTCACCTGAGGATAGAATCGAACCTGGGACCCTGGTGCTGTGAGGCAGCAGTGCTAACCACTGAGCCACCGTGCCACCCCAACTGCTTCCAATTAAACCTGTTGGACTATAACCTGGTGTTGTGTGATTTTTAACTGTGTTCAGTTTTGGTCACCTTACTTAAGGAAGGATATTAAAGCCCAGGAGAGAGTTCCAAGGGGATTTACTAGAATGATAGCAGGAATGAGAGGTTTAGATACAAGCTCTCAGGAAGATGAAAGGCTCTGGCCCGAAACGTCGACTCTCCTGCTTCTCGGATGCGGCCTGACCTGCTGTGCTTTTCCAGCACCACACTCTCAGCTTTTAGAGCTGAAAAATGTGTTGCTGGAAAAGCACAGCAGGTCAGGCAACATCCAAGGAGCAGGAGAATCAACGTTTTGGGCATAAGCCCTTCTTCAGGATTCTCCTGCTCCTTGGATGCTGCCTGACCTGCTGCGCTTTTCCAGCAACACATTTTTCAGCTCTGATCTCCAGCATCTGCAGGCCTAACTTACTTCCCTCTCAGCTTTTAGACACAAGGTAAGATTAGAGAAATTGGGCTTCTTCTCCCTGGACCTGGAGAAGAGAAGATTAAGAAGTAATGTTATTCAGCTGTTCAAAATTATGAACAATTTTGACAGAGTAAAGAAGGATATTATGTTTCCACTAGTCGGTATATCAGTAACTGGGGAGTCACAATTTGAAAATTGTCACCAAGGCAGCTAGGTGTGAGATGAGGAGAAACTTCTCTCTCAGGGAGTTGTTAGGATTTAGAATGTGTTGCCTGGGAGAGCGGCAGAGGCATACTCTCCAGGAGGTTTCAAAATAGAGCTGGAGATATGTTTGAAAGGGATGAAGTTCGAGGACTATGGAGATAGGACTGGGGAATGGGATTAGCTGGGGAGCTCTTTCAGCAGCTGGTACAGTCATAGAGTCATAGAGATGTACAGCATGGAAACAGACCCTTCAGTCCACGCTGACCAGACATCCCAACCCAATCTAGTCCCACCTGCCAGCACCAGGCCCATATCCCTCCAAACCCTTCCTATTCATATACCCATCCAAATGCCTCGTAAATGTTGCAATTGTACCAGCCTCCACCACTTCCTCTGGCAGCTCATTCCATACCCGTACCACCCTCTGTGTGAAAATGTTGCCCTTTAGGTCTTTGTTATATCTTTCCCCCTCTCACCCTAAACCTATGCCCTCTAATTCTGGACTTCTCCACACTAGGGAAAAGACTTTGTCTACTTATCCTAACCATGCCCTCATAATTTTGTAAACCTCTATAAAGTCACCCCTCAACCTCCGCGCTCCAAGGAAAACAGCCCCAGCCTGTTCAGCCTCTCCCTGTAGCTCAAATCCTCAACCCTGGCAACATTCTTACAAATCTTTTCTGAACCCTTTCAAGTTTCACAACATCTTTCCAATAGGAAGGAGACCAGAATTGCACGCAATATTCCAACAGTGGTCTAACCAATGTCCTGTAAAGCCGCAACATGACTTCCCAACTCCTGTACTCAATACTCTGATCAATAAAGGAAAGCATACCAAACGCCTTCTTCACTATCTTTTCTACCTGCGACTCCACTTTCAAGGAGCTATCAACCTGCACTCCAAGGTCTCTTTGTTCAGCAACACTCCCTAGGACCTTACCATTAAGTGTATAAGTCCTGCTAAGATTTGCTTTCCCAAAATGCAGCACCTCGCATTTAACTGAATTAAACTCCATCTGCCACTCCTCAGCCCATTGGCCCATCTGATCTGGGTTATATTGTGAAATTCTATGATTTATTGGGCGAGACAGGACTAGTGGGCTCAATGCTAATGTCTGGATCAGAAAGTCTGGGTTCAAGTCCCGCTTATCCCCAGAGCTATGTCATAACATGTTTGAATTAATTGACTTAGAATACATTTACAACTCAGTCTGTTCCAATGCTGTAGGGATTCTATGATTCTATGATTGAGGATGAGCATCTTTCACTTGGGACCATCATTAAGATTGGGTTGCATGTGTCCAGAGCTCCTAAGCCAGAAGAAGGCCTTATTAAGAAGTTCTTTATCCAGTCTTGTTTTGCACTAATCTCCATTTTCAGGTGAATTCCATTTAAACTAATGGGGCTGGAATCACGTTATAGCCAATACAGGTAAGGAAAGTTCGGGTTCTACAAATAATGGACTCAATTCTTCAATTGTGTTATAGCCAATTCACGTTGAAGAAACATGTGTTATAGCAGAACCAACTGTATTATGATGCAGTTCTGAGACAGGAGGGACCTGAGCATGGACCTCCTGTCTCAGAGATAGGGACACAAAGGCCCCAACTGCTGGGCATAGTCTGCAATTACATCGAGTAATGGCCAGCCACATTTGTAAATTAATGGGTAACGTATCTATGGCTAGAAAATCCCAAACGTTTTAAGGGACATCAGCAGAGATTGGAGATTTGCTCACCTTGAGGTCTCGCCATGGTTATTGCTAGATAGCAAACTGATGCATACAGTAAGCATTGGCCAACGGTTCCACAGATATTGGTGTGCACGTGGCCCTATGTCAGCTCAGTAATTATTGGTGCCCATAGATATTGACATAGAAGAGGTGTCTGAATGCACCAGCAGTATATGGATCTGACTTGCCTGTGTTGGCATCAGTACAATGTTCAGTGGGAAGACTGTTCGACACAGATGGTTGTGGGTAATGGCAGCGTAAAATGAAAATGTGTAAATCCTGAACCCCACCTCTTTAAACTTTTCTTACACTTATGACAGTTCCCTACCAACTGAGATGAATTCTGGAGGTCTGGCTTGCGGACCATCTAGTTAATTTGATGGCGAAGGATAGGTGATTAAGAGCAGAAGCTTTGCTGTCTTTGCCAACATCTCTCATTATTCGTGCCCTGTTCTCCCCAAGGCGTGTATGAAATGAGGCATCCCATTGGACTGTTCTGATTAAGTCGGTTTATGGCCCTCATCATTTGCAGCGTAAGCAATAAACAGCAGCTCCATAGAGCAGACCAGGCAATATGAATTGGTCTCTGTGTGTCTGGCACTGGTTTGGAAATGTTCTTATGGGGCGCTCATACTGATTAAAGTACAAATGTTTCCCTGAGGGATTGAGAGCAGACTCAATGTACCCTAATGCCATTGTGACAAATTTACTTCATGTTTTCCATGGTACTTGTCTGTAATTATGTTTGTTGTTGATGGTGACAGCTGATTAATCACATTCCCCTCAGGGTGAAAGAGCAGGTCTGGAGGTTGCATGCCAGTGGGATACCTAATGTCTCCCTTTTCATCTCCTCTTCAATTACGTTTATTATTGGGAGGGGCATATTACTGCAGATGCTGGAATCTCTACTGAAAACAACAAATGCTGGAGATCACAGCGGGTCAGGCAGCATCCATGCAGAGAGAGCAAGCTAACTTATCTACTCGACATGACACTTTATCAGAGCTGATATGATGTGTGGAGGAGGACTGATTAGGAGATTTGACAACCATCTGATGAAGGAGCGTCGCTCCGAAAGCTAGTGCTTCCAATTAAACCTGTTGGACTATAACCTGGTGTGGTGTGATTTGTAATTTTGTGGAGGAGGAAGCATTAATGCGACAGCTAGGGGTGCAGGGATGTGGAGTGCTTGGGGGTAAAAAAGATGTTGATTGTTCAAATTAAGTTGATTAGGCCACTTTTGGAATGCTGCATTCAGTTCTGGACCCCCTGCTTTTGGAAGGATGTTGCGAAGCCTGAAAGAGTTCAGAAAAGATTTACAAGGGTGTTGCCAGGGTTGGAGGGTTTGAGCTATTGGGAGAGGCTGAAACAGGCTGGGGCTGTTTTCCCTGGAGTAGAGGCTGAGGGGTGGCCTTATAGAGATTTATAAAATCATGAGGGGCATGGATAGGGTGAGTAGAGAAGGCCTTTCCCTTGGGGTGGGGGAGTCCAAAACTAGAGGGCATAGGTATAAGGTGAGAGGGGAAAGATCTAAAAGGGACCCAAGGGGCAACTTTTTCACACAGAGAGTGGTGCATGTTTGGAATGAGCTGCCAGAGGAGGTGCATTTGGATGGGTATATAAATAGGAAGGATTAGAGGGATAAGGGCTAAATGCTGGAGGATGGGACTAGATTGATTTAGGATATCTGGTCAGCATGGAATAGTTGGACTAAAGTACCTGTTTTAATGCTGCACATCTCTGATAACTCTGAGTGATTGGAATGGCAGTACAGTGGTGTGTCTAACTGCCAGACTGGGAAGAATGGGCAGGGTAAGGGGAGGGAGGGGGTAGGGGGAGGGGTATTGTGACAGAGAATGTAACAAGTAAAGCTAAAAGAAAGGGAAGGAATGGGAGTTGGTTCATAATTTTAACATGTTGAGCTCAATGTTAAGTCCAGAAGGCTGCAAAGTGCCTGGTCTGAAGATGAGATGTTGTCCCTCCAGTTTGTGCTGTGAGTCACCGGAACACCGCAGCATGCCGAGGACAGACACGCGGGCAAATGAGCAGGACGCTGTGTTATAAAGACCGGCTATGGGAAGGTCGGGGTCCTGCTTTCGCACAGACCAGAGGCGTTCTGCAAAGCAGTCACCCCAGTCTGTGTTTGGTTGGTGAAACAGAGTAGACCCTTCGGTGCAGTGAATACAATATACAAGATTAGTCTGCCTTTATTCTACACCAGAGTAGGTTTCTTGCTTCATTGTAGAATGTAAAATTTAGGAATTAAGGAGATTGAAACTTTTCACTCGTGTAAATGAGGTAGTACTGACTTTAATATAAGGGGAAAAAAACGATAAGAGAGAAAATACTGGAATTAAAGATGAAACCGTGGTCAGGTGTAAATTGCAGTGATAAATATCCCAAGCTCTCCATTTCAAGTTCTCTGGCTGTGGATTCAGCAGTGGCAAATCTTTAAAAGGGAGGCAGAGGCAATGTGGGCAACTGTTGACCGGTCACTGTGAACTTCATTTGTGGAGTTTAATTCAGATAAATATGAGGTGCTGCATTTTGGGAAAGCAAATCTTAGCAGGACTTATACACTTAATGGTAAGGTCCTAGGGAGTATTGCTGAACAAAGAGACCTGGGAGTGCAGGTTCATAGCTCCTTGAAAGTGGAGTCGCAGGTAGATAGGATAGTGAAGAAGGTGTTTGGTATGCTTTCCTTCATTGGTCAGAGTATTGAGTACAGGATTTGGG
>NC_057719.1:13359517-13390977 GCF_004010195.1 Chiloscyllium plagiosum
ACACAGACACAGACACACACACACAGACACACACAGACAGACACTGAGACACAGACACACAGACACAGACACACACACACAGATACAGACACACAGAGCACCCAGAGTAAACCCAAGCAGACACGGGGAGAATGTGCAAACTCCACTCTGGAAGATCAACCTCCCCAGATCCATTCTCATGTCCTTTATTTACCCTTGACTAATGCACCTAACACTATGGGGTAATTTAGCATAGCCAATTCACCTGACCTGCACATCTTTGGATTGTGGGAGGAAACCGGAGCACCCAGAGGAAACCCACGCAGACAGTCGCCCGAGGTTGGAATTGAACACGGGCTTTTGGCGCTATGAGGCAGCAGTGCTAACCACTGAGGCACCGTGCCACCCTGGCACAGATACAAAGTTGGTTCCTGCAGGAAAGCTGACCTGTCTGAATTTGTGACTCTTGCCCAATTAAGAACTCCAGCCACCCATCTCAAAGCTCCAGACAGGCCCAGAAAATTTTACACATCACCACAATCGCTGACAAAAGCATCTCCAATTACTTCTTTGAGGTTTCACTGACTCCTTTCAACTCCATTTCCTGCACGGTGGCTCAGTGGTTAGCACTCCTGCCTCACAGCACTAAGGACATGGGGTTCAATTCCCGCCTCAGGTGACTGTCTGTGTGGAGTTTACCACACATCTTGCCCGTGTCAGTGTGCGTTTCCTCCAGGTGCTCCAGTTTCCTCTGACACACCAAATATGTGTCGGTTAGATGGATTGGCCAAGCTAAATTGCCCTGTAGTGACCAGAGATGTGCAGGTTCAGTTGATTAGTCATAGGAAATGTGGGGTTATGGGGATAGGGTAGGGTCAGAAGGTCTTCAGAAGGCTGGTGTACAATAGATGGGCAGAATGGCTTCTTTCCACATTGTAGGGATTCTATGATCATTTGTCTCCGGAAAATCCTCTCCTCCACAACTGTGCTGTCATACTCCCAACTACTGAGTTTCAAACCTTCCATTTACCACAGTATCAACATTCTGGGGGTTACCATTGACCAGAACTTGAACTGGACCTAACACAGTGGCTATAAGAGCAGATCAGAGGTTAGGAGTACTGCAGTGAGTAACTCACCTTTTGACTCCCCACATCATGTTCACCATCTACAAGGCACAAGTCAGGAGTGTGATGGAATACTCCCCACTTGCCTGGATGAATACAGCTCCAACAACACTCAAGAAGCTCGACACCATCCAGGAAAAAGCAGCCCGCTTGATTGGCACCACATCTGCAAACTTTTTTGTTCCCTCCATCCCCAGTGCTCAGTTGCAGCAGAGTGTACTATCTATAAGATGAATTGCAGAAATTCACAAAGCGTTCTTAGACAACGCCTTCCAAACCCATGATGGCTTCCATCCAGAAGGACAAGGGCAGCAGATACATGGGAACACCACCACCTTCAAGTGCCCTTCCAACCCACTCACCGTCCTGATGCAGAAATATTCTTGCAGTGTTCCTAGATCAAAATCTTGGAAGTTACTCCCTAAGGGAGATTGTGACCCAATAGATTGCAGTGGTTCAAGAACACAACTCACTGCCAATTTTCAAAGGCAACTAGGGATAGGTTTGAAATGCTGGCCCAGTAATAAAATATTATTGGGAAGAACAGCTGTTGTTGCCCATTCCTATTAATCCTGGAGAAGATACAATAATTTGCTCAACTATGTGCTCAAGCCCCAGCCTCATCCATTTTTGCTGTGGACTTTAGAAAAACCGTCACTTTTCTTGCCAGCTCATTCCACACCAGGACTCATCATTAGTTCTGCACGTCAAAGGAGAGACAGATTTGAACATATTACATTTGGTGCCCAACAGATTTAGTTGTTATTCATTCAATGTGCTTGGCCTTCATCTAGTGCTTTTGGGCTTCATTCACACTCTGCCTGTACTGCCTACTTCAACAGGACTATCCAGTTTACTTTAGCTCCTTTTCTCTGCTGCTAACCCACTCCTTGGTGGGTAATCTCCCACCTCCTCCACCTTGTATTTTCAAGGTAAAAGAATGTCATGGGCATCTTTGTTATTAAGAGAAAGAAAATCAATTCAGCTGCCTCTTGGCTTCTGTTCTTCGCTTTGACAACATCCAGTCAAAACTTTACATGCTCTGGACCTGCACCTGTTTCTCCAGATTCTCTACCATTTAATACCAAATTCATCTTGACCACCTAGTAATCTCCCAGTCTGGCATGGCAGTCTCCTGGCCTGGCCTGGTGATCTCCCAGTCTGGCATGACCGTCTCCTGGCCTGGCCTGGTGGTCTCCCAGTCTGGCGTGACCGTCTCCTGGCCTGGCCTGGTAATCTCCCAGTCTGGTGTGACCGTCTCCTGGCCTGGCCTGGTGGTCTCCCAGTCTGGCATGACCATCTCCTGGCCTGGCCTGGTGGTCTCCCAGTCTGGCGTGACCGTCTCCTGGCCTGGCCTGGTAATCTCACAGTCTGGTGTGACCGTCTCCTGGCCTGGCCTGGTCATCTCCCAGTCTGGTGTGGCCGTCTCCTGGCCTGGCCTGGTGGTCTCCCAGTCTGGTGTGACCGTCTCCTGGCCTGGCCTGGCCTGGTGGTCTCCCAGTCTGGTGTGGCAGTTTCCTGGCCTGGCCTTGTGGTCTCCCAGTCTGGTGTGACCATCTCCTGGCCTGGCCTGGTGGTCTCTCAGTCTGATGTGGCCGTCTCCTGACCTGGCCTGGTGGTCTCCCAGTCTGGTGTGGCAGTCTCCTGACCTGGCCTGGTGGTGGCCTGGCCTGGCGAGGCAGTCTCCTGACCTGTGATGGTGGCTTTCAGCAGTATGTTGCAGTCTCTCAGCCCAGCGCGGTGTTTCTTCAACGGCCCATGATGGTCTTTCGGCCCAGTGAGGCCTCAGTGTGGACCTCCGGCCTCGAAGTAATTCCAGAGTGGTCTCCCAGCCTTGAGAGCCTCAGGGTGAAGTTTGGTAGTCTGCAGTCAAGGCCTATTGCAGTCTGGGGGCTTAGTGCCATGTGGAAAGGGTTGGAAGAATTGTTATTCTGAACTTTTCATTTCTTGATTTTCGAATTTTTTTCCCAAATAACTTGTACTGAAGTATCTATACCTTGGTACCTTGTACCTGAGATGAGCCATAAGTGGCGACTTGTGAACTTTTCACTGTACTCATGTGAGTACATGTGACAATAAAGCAAATTCAATTCAATTTAATTCATCTTATCTCTAAGACTCCTCTGCCATTAACCTATTAAACCATTGTCTCTTCTATTCTGTCCCCAATGCTGCCTGACTGTAAAATGTTGCTTTGCCCCCTTCTGTGGGCTAGTCTAGAATGAGAGGTCAGGGTAAGAGATCAGGATAGTTTCAGGATAAGGGGTGACAGATTTAAAACAGAAGTGAGAAGATTGTGAGAAGATTTGTAGCTCGGGTGCTCGTTGCTGTGGTTCTGTTCGCCGAGCTGGAAGTTTTTGTTGCAAACGTTTCGTCCCCTGTCTAGGTGACATCCTCAGTGCTTGGGAGCCTCCTGTGAAGCGCTTCTGTGGTGTTATAGGGCAGGCGAAACAAAGAACAGCCAGGGAATTCCTAGAAGCTTGGCACTCATCCACAAACTCCATCAACAAACACATAGACCTGGACCCAATATACCGGCCACTACAGCGGACAGCTGAAACTGACAAGCGGAAGCGGCAGGGACAGGCTACTATAAATGCCGGAGGAAACACCACAGAAGCGCTTCACAGGAGGCTCCCAAGCACTGAGGATGTCACCTAGACAGGGGACGAAACGTTTGCAACAAAAACTTCCAGCCAGGCGAACAGAACCACAGCAGAAGTGAGAAGAAATTATTTCTCTCAAATTCTCTCAATCAGTGCATTTCACAATCCCAGAGTGCAGTGAATGCTGGGTAAATTTAAGGGGGAGGTAGACAGAGCTTTAATGAGCCAAGGGTTGAAGTGTTATGGACAATGGGTAGGAAAGTGGAGTTGAGGCTGAGATGATGATTGCATTAAATGGCAGATCAGGTTCAAGGGGTTGAACTGCCTCATTCTGCCCCTCTTTCAGTTGTTGTTAGCATTACTCTCCACAGTTTCATACATCTTCAAAAATTAACAAACCCATGTAAGCTTGTTAAATTCTGGCAAATTCTTCTCCAATCTCCTCAAAGTCCTTGAACCTTTTAAGTTTTAATTTCATGTTCTTTTTCTCAAGTGAATCTCTAGGCCTAACCTCACAAAGGGCACTCTCCATCCTTCTGAACCTCTCCGCAATCTTTGGTGCAGTGAACCACATCGAATCCAGAAACGAAACTAGCTTTCTGATCAATTTGCCACCAAGGCGTGTTTACTTGGAGGCATGAGTGAAGTGTTAGTGTATGTGCACATCATGACCTTTCCATTCACATTGTGAATGACTGGAGGAGCTGTGGTTTAAAGAAAGGAATCCCTTGTCATACGATAGAGCTCACAAGATCTCCAAGGAAGTGAAAATCTTTAACCTTTTGCGAAATATATTGGATTGATTGACTCTGAAAAAAAAACAAGCCTTCCCTTCATTTTCTGCAGGTGTGACATTTGCCTTCAAGTTAAGCGCACCCCTTTATCACCAGAACAAGCCTGTCTTTTTTGCAGGAGGGTTTAATAAAGTTGGACTGGATGACCGAAGCTACGGTAGGCTGAAGCTGACAAAATGCATCAAAGTTATTGCATTTTACTTCAAGCAGAAATAAACAAAAAGGAATGAAACCAGCATCCGGCTGTCTGGAAGTTGAGGAACTACTACGGACGAAAACTTCAGTCTCTGAAACACAGAGCTGAAGAACCTTCAACCATAAACCGATCAGAAAGATCAGATGTACCATGGCCTGGTGACAGGGAAATCCTACTGGGGTAAACAACTTGATCATGGGGTTGCGACTGGAATTCCTCGGCCCCTTTTCTGCATTCATATTTTTTAGATTAGATTCCCTACAGTGTGGAAACAGGCCCTTCAGCCCAACACGTCCACACCAACCCCCTGAAGAGCAACCCACCCAGACCCATTTCCCTCTGACTGATGCACCCAACACTTATGGGCAATTTTCCATGGCCAATTCACCTGACCTGCACATCTTTGGACTGTGGGAGGAAACCAGAGCATCCGGAGGAAACACGAGCAGACACGGGGAGAATGTGCAAACTCCACACAGACAGTCACCCAAGGTGGGAATTGAACCTGGGACCCTGGTGCTGTGAGGCAGCAGTGCTAACCACTGAGTCATCATGCCACCCTATGTCTCTGGAAAGTCTACAACATTCATTCCTGTTGAGAGTGTGGTGCTGGAAAAGCACAGCCAGTCATGCAGCATCCAAGGAGCGGGAGAATCAGTCTCCTGCTCCTTGGATGCTGTCTAACTGGCTGTGCTTTTCCAATGTCTGCAGTCCTCACTTTCTCCAACATTCACTCCTGTGCTGACTAGTTAAAAGTCAATACTCCAGTTCAGTTATGCGTTATCAACTTTTTTTGTGCTTTCCAGGGATTCGAACATTTCTTTTGAGAAGCTCTAAACATGACTATTTGCTGCAGGCAAACTCTGACTGTTCCAGCAGATTTCATGACCTGTTGACATCACATGGGTAGATATGACCATTTTTCCATTGACTAGTTTATTGAGTGAATTTCTGAGCTTGTGGGAAAATGCTGATAAATAGCTTTGACCTTTGGTGAACAAGAAGAAGATTAAAAAAAATTCTGACTGTCACACTGGGTAATCTAGTGAACTAGTCACTGGAACGTGAAAATTAACACAACTTTCAATAGACAAAGGCATGAGGGATGATAGAAATTTCACATCTATACTACATCTTGTTCTGTCTTTGAAAGCATCTCGAAACATGTCACGTCTAACAAATTGTGTCGAAGTGGCCTTGTCATTGTAGCCAAACACATTTGCACACAGCATGAACTTGTGTAATTGGCTCCGGGAAAACAGGAGGGTATTGGCACTGGGCCAGCCAGCAGTGAGGTAGCTGAGTTGGAGAAAATTGTAGAGGCACAATCTGTTCTTTTTGTGCTAAGGTAATCATAATCCTTTGCCTGGATCTGTACTCCAGCCATGGTATACTCTATACACTAATGTCAACAAATGCAGTTCACTTATGAGCAATGAAGGTAGCTCAGTGGTTAGCACTGCTGCTTCACAGTGCTAGGGACCTTTTCTTTAGATTCTCTACAGTATGGAAACAGGCCTTTCAGCCCAACAAGTCCACACCGACCCTCTGAAGGGTAACCTACCCAGACCCATTCCTTTATTTACCTCTGACTAATGCACCTCACACTTATGGGCAATTTAGCGTGGCCAATTAATCTGACCTGCACATCTTTGGATTGTGGGAGGAAACCGGAGCACCTGGAGGAAACCCACGCAGACACGGGGAGAATGTGCAAACTCCACACAGACAGTCACCCGAGGTTGGAATCGAACCGGGGTCCCTGGCGCTGTGAGGCAGCAGTGCCGACATAAGGCTGACTTTGCGAATGCTTCAACAGTTGATGAACTGGACTAGGTGGCAAGGTGGAAGATATAATAAATATAGTTTTTCTGATAAAAAGGCTCCATTTTAGAAACTTGGTTCAAAGTTGAATAGACAATAGCATTATTTTCATTCATCCATGGGGTGAGGGCGTTACTGGCTAGGCCAGCATTTATTACCCATCCCTAATTGCCCAGGGGCAGATAAGTGTCAACTGGGTTTCTGTGGGTCTGGAGTCACGAGTGGGCCACACCGGGTAAAGACGGCAGTTTCCTTCTTGTAATGATTAGAATGAGGGCCAGGTAGATCTTATTGACTATGGGATCCCTGATTGGTTCACGTTAACAATCCCATTCAGGAATCTCATGGTCAATAAGATCCACCTGGTCTTCATTCCATTCACTGCACTTCTCTTAAAGACATGAGTGAACCAGATGAGTCTTTCTGACAATTGACAGTGGTAAGATGATCACCATGAAACCAGCTTTTCTCTTCTGCGGATGGGGCAGTGGGAGGGGAGAATGAGATTAGATTAGATTTAGATTAGATTACATTACAGTGTGGAAACAGGCCCTTCGGCCCAACAAGTCCACACCGACCCGCAACCCACCCATACCCCTACATTTACCCCTTACCTAACACTGCAGCAATTTAGCATGGCCAATTCACCTGATCTGCACATCTTTGGACTGTGGGAGGAAACCGGAGCACCCGGAGGAAACCCACGCAGACACGGGGAGAACGTGCAAACTCCACACAGTCAGTCGCCTGAGGCGGGAATTGAACCCGGGTCTCTGGCGCTGTGAGGCAGCAGTGCTAACCACTGTGCCACCATGCCACCCTCAAACACTGATCGCTGATGAGTGATCAGTGTTTGAGCTAGAGCTGAAAACCATGGCTTCAGTTGCCTTGATGTCTGATAATTGTGGATCTTATAAAATTTCTGTCCTGACAAACAGTGGATCCACTGATCCATTAAGACAGGTATCAGGATTTGCACAGTATATAACCATGAAATCAAATACTTAGCCAATATATTGGTGAGTATTCAATATAAATATAATTGAATGTAGTGCAATAGCGCTGACTGTATTCCTATTTTATTCCTGAGGTATTTCAGTAACAGTGCCCATAATTGGATAAGCAAAAGCAAGATTGGGAGATAGATGTAACAGGAAATTTCACTTTATTGCTATATGCTGATCACATCTATCGGTTTTACAATTTGAAAGCTTACCTCTCCATTATAAGGTGAAAAAGACATGTTACACAACTGGGGTTCAACAGTATTCTCAGAGATAAGCTTTGTACAGGTTAAAGTAGCAAGAAAGTCAATAGTCAAGGTCTTTTCCCCTGGGTGGGCAAGTCCAAAACTGGAAGGCATAGATTTAAGGTGAGAGTGGAAAGATATAAAAAAGACCTGAGGGGCAACTTTTTCACACAAACGGTGGTGTGTGTATGGTATGAGCAGCAAGAGTGCGTTTAACCACACCATTTAAAAGACATTAGGACAGGTACACGGATAGGAAAGGTTTAGAGATTGTGAATTTCTTGGCCAGTGAGGCAGTTGATGCTATCATTGAATGTTTTAAAGGCAAAGCTAGATTGAGTTTTGAACAATAAAGGAATTAAGGGTAGGTAAGTGGAGGTGAGTCCATGGAAGGATTTGCCATGATCTGATTGAACGGCTCGATGGGCCAGATGGCCTACTCCCACTCCTATTTTTTTATGTTCTTATACGGGCTAAATGCAGACAAATGGGACTAGTTCAGTTAAGAAAACATTGTTGTCATAGACTTGTTGAGCTCAAGAATTTGTTTTCATGCTGTATGAGTCTATGACTCAATAATAGGACCAATCAACTTTGTCAAAAGATAATTTCTTCATTTCTTGCTATTTTTCACCACTGTTTTCCAATAGGTATTCCTATCCCAAACTCCTTAGTCTGTGAACCAGCAGTGAGGTCTGAGCTACTTTGGAATGTGTTGGACACTGCCCCAAGGAGACGCTCTGTCTAACTTTGGTGAGCTCTCCAGAGTTTCTTTTAGTTCCTATTGTTGGACTGGGAGATATTCTGCAGATCATCCCAATTTATTCATTCAGGGGATGAGGGTATCACTGGCCAGGCAGCATTTATTGCCCATCCCATCACCAAGTTAGCCTTTATTTACACGAGGAAGGTATTATGGACTCTGACTGGCTAGCTCAGTACCAATCCCTAGAGTGAGGAGACTCTCTGAGACTCCTGTTTATATCTGTCAGCCAGGGCTCCTTGATTAACCAAAGTTAACAGCCCCAATCAGGGATCTCATACTCAATGAGAGCCACGTGGCCAACCTCGTTCCAATCATCACAGTTGGCTTGGCCAAATCATTCAAACATTTCAGAGTGAGAATGCTCAAAGAGGGCCTGTCCACTCTGAAGCTAGTTGAGGCCCTTAGTTAGTCCCATGGGCCTACTGAGAGCAGGAAGTAGGTGGTTGGGTCTGGGGCCTGAAAGTGATGCACTTCTACTTGACAAGCACCTGTGCGGGATGAAGAAAGCCGTTGGTGACAATGAACCGATGCTCCTCTGGCCTTCGCGTGGATCTCACTTCCCTATTATGCTGTCTGACTTCCCAGAATCCATCCCATTCACCTATTTCCTCTTGTTCCAGGTCAAACCCTGGTGTAGGAACCACTGCGGCTGTGACACTGCCTACCATTCCTGGGGGGGGACCTGCTGGGCAGCCAACCTGGCCAGCACCAGGATTCCTGGGGGGAAGACCCCCTTGAGGAGCAAGAATGCAATGGCGTGAAGGATAAGTGTCCAAGTGGGGCTTAAACTCTTGAATTTGCCAAAATGGGCAGTGACAGAATTGTTACAGGTTTCCCATCCTGTTACAATCATTATATTAGACCCATTCAGTGGACCAGTGACAAGCTTCCTGTTTTCGCTGAGGCTGAGGGGTGAGTTTATAGAGGTTTATAAAATCATGAGGGGTAAATAGATAAGGTATTTTCTCTGGAGTGGGGGAGTCCCAAACTAGAGGGCATAGATTTAGGATGAGAGGTGAAAGATTTCAGAAGGACTTAAAGGACAACTTTTTCATACAGAGGGTGGTGTGTGTGTGTGTATGGAATGAGTTGCCAGAAGAAATGGTGGAGACAGGCAGGAGGCTGGAAGAACACAGCAAGCCAGGCAGTATCAGGAGGTAGAGAAGTCGATGTTTCGGGGGTAACGTTTCTTCAGGACTTTGGGTGGGTGTAGGGGGAGCTGCAGATATAGGGGGTGGAAGGGGGAAGGTGGTGAAGTGGGGATAGGTGAAGACAGGTAGAGGGTATGACCTGGTTGGTCAATGGGAGGAATGAAACTGGTTGGTGGGAAGAGTAGAAGGGAGAGAGAGGGGCTGGGAGGGGAGTTGGTGGATGGGAAGAGAGGTTAATTGAAAACAGAGAACTTAGTGTTGAGTCCTCTCGGCCGTAGGCTGCCTAGGTGGAAGATGAGGTGTTGTTCCTTCAACTTGCGGTTTGCTTTGTTGTGGTAATGGAGGAGGCCAAGGATGGTCATGTCGGAAAGGGAGTGGGAAAGGGAATTAAAATGGGTGCTGACTGGAAGGTCCGGTCAGCCTCTGTGGGCCCAGCTGAGATGCTCCGCAAACAGTTCCCTATGTTCACGTTCGGTCTCCCTGATGTAGAGAAGACCACATTGGGAGCACCTGATGCAGTGACCTAGGTTGGCAGGTGAACTTCTGTCTCACCTGGAAGGACCATTTGCAGCTCTGGATGGGGGTGAGGGGGGTGGTGTACTGGCAGGTTTTGCTTCTTTGAACCCCTAGGCACCTTATCCTGCAACCGGAAAAGATACAAAACCTGTTGGCATGCCACCAACCAGGGCCCCAAACAATCCTTCCAGGTGAGACAGAGGTTCACCTGTCTCTCCTCCAGCCTAGTTTATTGTATCTGGTGCTCCCGATGAGGTCATGAAACATCGACCTCTCTACCTCCACAGGACGTGGTGGAGACTGGTACAATGACAACATTTAAAAGGCATCTGGATGAGTATGTGAATAGGAAGGGTTTGGAGGGCTCTGGGCCAGATGCTGGCAAATGGGACTAGATTAGTTTAAGATACCTGGTCGGCATGGACGGGTTGGAGCAAAGGGTCTGTTTCTGTGCTGTACATCTCTATGACTCTAATGGAATGGTAGGTAATAGAGGGTGGGCAAAATGATTTGAAATATAAAATAATTCTCGTTGCCTTAGTGTTAACAAAGCTCACTGCTAGTCTCCAAGTTGTCTTTCCTTACACCTCTTTTTTTTTTAAGAAGACTGACCCCATTGTTTATGATCCACCTCTGTTCCCTAACTATTAACTCTGTCCCTTTCATGGAGTCATGGAGATCGACTGCACAGAAAAAGGCTCTTCAGCCCATCACATTCACACTGGTCAAAATCAAACACCTAATTATTCTAATCCCATGTCTAAGCACTTGAGCTAAAGCCTTGACATTCACATGTAGATCTGAATACAGAACAAGCTCTGTTATCCAAACATCAATTATCTGAATTTCGGATTATCCGAACAAGATCTCAAGGTTCCCGTAAAAACATTATCTGTTATCTGAACAATCAGTTAACCGAATAATCAGTTATCTGAACAGAACACTCTCTGCCTGTCTTGTTTGGATAATTGAGGTTGTTCGGTACTGCTTAAAAGTTCTGAGTATTTCTGCCTCTATCACCCTTATAGGTCGTGAGTTCTAAATTCCCACCATCCTCTGGGTGAAAACGGTTTACCTCACATCTCCTCCTTTTAACTCTCTGTCCCTTACTTTAATCTGTAACCTCGGCCATTGATTCCTCCACAAAGGGGAAAAGTTCCTTCCTGTCTACACTATCTGTGCCCCTCATAATTTTATACATCTCAGTCACTCTCCCCCTCCCCATCTCCTCTGCTCCCTAGTCTGTCCAATTTCCCTTCACAACTGAAACACTCCAGCCCAGCTACTATCCTGGGAAATCTCCTCTGCAGTGCTATCACATCCCTCCTATCATATGGATTCCTGAAATGCACATTCTAGCAGTGGTCTAACTAATATTTCATACAAGGAGAAAGTGAGGACTGCTGATGCTGGGGATCAGAGTTGAGAGTGTGGTGCTGGAAAAGCACAGCCGGTCAGGCAGCATCTGAGGACCTGGACAGTCAACGTTTCTAGCATAAGCTCTTCATCGGGAATAAGGCTAAAGGACTGAGAGATAAATGGGAGGGGGTTGCGGCTGGGGGGGAAGGTAGCTGAGAATGAGAGAGTGACTGAGATCCTTGTAGAAAGAGGAGGAGAACTTCGTCAAGGTATGATTCGGAGATGCCGGTGTTGGACTGGGGTGTACAAAGTTAAAAATCACACAACAGCAGGTTATAGTCCAACAGGTCTAATTGGAAGCATACTAGCTTTCGGAGCGACGCTCCTTCATCAGGCGATCCTGTGCTTTTCCGGCACCACACTCTTGACTCTGATCTCCGACATCTGCAGTCCTCACTTTCCCCCAGTTGATTACTGCGAAGCCTCTTCCAAGGATGTCTACCTTGAAGAAGTTCTCCTCCTCTCTCTACAAGGATCTCAGTGCGTCCAATATTTAAACAGTTCCAGCGTAACTTTCCTGATCTTGACTAATAAAGGCAAGTGTCCAAATGCCTTCTTAATTATTTTATCCACCTGCACTAATACAGCGCACATGCACAGCAAGATCCCTCTGATCCTGGGTGCTTCCCAGGGTCATACTGTTCATCATACTGTTTATTTTGTCCTGTCCAAGTGGATTACCTCACATTTATCCAGATGGAATTTCAATGGCAGCTGTCTGAAACAATTCACAACCTTGACAGTCAACTTGAAGAGAGCTTCCAACCACATGATCTCACTGCCACTATTCTGACCCATTTCCACCTCAATAACTTCCAAATCTCGGAGCAAATTACTGATGATACAGGAACCTGCACTGAAAACAAAAGAAGTGCTGGAGATCACAAGGGGACTGGCACCATCTGAGGCGTGAGAGCAAGCTAACATTCCAAGTCTAGCTGATGCGTCATCAGAGCTGACTTGAAACGCCGAGAGACACCATATATGTAATAGTTGGGGGGGGGTGTCTAATCACAGCGCAACTGGAGGAACAACATCTCATCTTCAGACTAGGCATTTTACAACCTTCTGGAGTTAATACTGAATTCAGTACCTTCAGATTGTGGAGCGACTCCCATTCCTTTAGCTTTACTTGTTGCATTCTCCATCACCATGTCCTCTCTCCCCTCCCCCCACTCCAATGGGACTGTCCATTCTTTCCAGTCTCTCTGTTGGACACACCATTGTTCTGCTATTCTCACATTCCAATCACTAAATCTGTACTGCCGCCATCCAAATCTACAACTGCTTCAGCCCATATTTGCTGAAACCTCCATTTATGCCTTTGCTACCTTTATGTTTGACTATTCTAATACCGTTGGATAGTGTGGACCAGTGGTAGCATCCCTACCTCTGGGCTAGAGTCTCTGGGTCCAAGGCTCATACCAGGATTTGTTAATGGAACATTCATGCGAAACCTGGCCAAACAGGTGAATCCTTCCAATCCACCTGGTGGCAGGTGGTAAAAGTGAGAGGGCTTCCTGCTCAGCACTCTTGGAAATGAACATGGAAAACATTACGATACTTTATCCTTAAGTACTGGGCATTCCGATAGGAATTCATGGAACCATGAGGATGGCACAAAGACAGATGGACATTCCCATGCACCCCTGGCTGGTTTCCCACATTCTACCCTCCTTAAACTTTAAATCATCCGAAACTCTGCTGCCCATGTCTTCACTTGCATAACGCCCTGTCCACCTAGCATCCAGTGTTTGATCAAGATTAAGCAATATCTTGATTTTAACATTTCCATTCTTTGTTTTCAACCCCTTTGTGGCCTTTCCCCTACCTATCATTGTAATCCCTTCTAGCCCAATAACCCTCCAGGACATTTGAGCCTGTCTAATTCTGGCATTCTGATCATTCTGATGGTCATCACTCCACCTTTAATGGCCAATAGTTGCCTTGGCCCTGGGCTTTGAAATATACTTCCTAAATTTCTTCATCTCATTATCTTGCCTTCCTCCATGAAGGCATTTCCATAAACTGCATCTTTCTGACTCAGCTCCCAGTTGGCTGTGCTAATATCACCTTCTGTGATTCAGTGTCGTATTCTGTTGTTGCGAAGGTGAAGGATGGATGTTTTGGGATATTGGAGCATTTGGATGAAAAACAAATTGCCCACCTCATGATCACTGTTAGCCCACTGTTTCTTGAATGATATCCCTAAAAGAACATCTGGAGAAGAGAAGATGGTGAGAGTGCTTCATTACACAGAGTTTGCACACCAGGATACACAACTGAACAATGAATTTAAAAGGAACTCTCTGCGGAACAGTTTGTGCCTAAGGACAATAGAGTTTTGGAGTTCTTTGCCAGGATAGGTTAATGAGTCACTACACATAGAAATAATGAGTTTTGGAGAAAGAAAGACTCATTCTCCTTTTAATTAATGACATATCATAGTCAAACTCTGCCCTTTTAAACACACTTCCAGAATCATGTATTTATGCAGCTGCAGACTACAAGCAAGCACTTCCTAATCCAAGATCCACGGTTTGTAGTCTGTATATACTGATTCTTCTTTCGATCCAATAGAAGCTGCCCAATACTGAGGAACTAAGTGCTTCCTTGTCTTGTACGTAAAAGCAGGACAAATCCAACCCGGCTAATTACCGCCCCATCAGGCTACTCTTGACCATCAGTAAAGTGATGGAAGTTGGCATCAACAGTGCTATCTAGCAGCACCTGCTCAGCAATAACCTGCTCAGTGATGCCAAATTTGGGTTCTGCCAGGGCCACAGGCTCCTGACCCCATTACAGACTTGGTTCAAACCTGGGCAAACGAGCTGAATTCCAGAGGGTAAGGGGAGAGTGATAGCTCCTGACATCAAGGCCACATTTGACTCAGTGTGGCATCAATAAGCCCTAGTAAACTGGAGTCAATGGCTATCGGGGCAAACTCTCTGGTAGTTGGAATCATACGTTGCATACCTAGGAAGATGGTTGTGGTTATTGGAGGTCAGTGATCTCAGCTCCAGTGCATCCCTGCAGGAGTACTTCAGGTTAGTGTCCTAGGCCCAACCACCTTCAACTGCTTCATCAATGACCTTCTCTCCATCATATGGTCAGAAGTGGGGATGTTTGTTGATGATTGCACAATGTTCAGCAACATTCACGACTCTTCCAATACAAGCAGTCCATGCTCAAATGCAATGCGATCCAGACAACATTCAGGCTTGGGTTGACAAGTGGCAAGTAAAATTTGTGCCATGCAAATGCCAGGCAATGATCATCTCCAGTGAGACAATCTAATCACTGCCCCTTGACATCCAATGGCCTTAGCCATCATAATCCCCTACTATCAATGTCCTTTGGGTGATGAGTGAGTGGAAATCCAACAGGACTCACCACATAAACACAGTGGAGAAGGTGAGGACTGCAGATGCTGGATATCAGATTGACAAGAGTGGTACTGGAAAACCATAGCAGGTCAGGCAGCATCTGAGGAGCAGGACAGACAACGTTTCAGGCATAAGCCCTTCATTAGGAATTCCTGATGAAGGGCTTATGCCTGAAATGTTGATTCTACTGCCTCTTGGATGGTGCCTGACAGGCTGTGCTTTTCCAGGACCACACTTTTCGATATACACAATGGCTACAAGACATGATCAGAAGCTAAGAATATTGCATCGAGTAATTCACCTCCAAAGCATATGCATCATCAACAAAGCACATGACAGGAATGTGTTGCAATATTCCCACAACACTCAAAACTCTTGGCACCACATCCAAAAACATCCACTCCCTTCACCACTGGAGCTCAGTAGCAGCACTGCGTACTATCTACAAGATACACTATAGAAATTCACTAATGATCCTCAGACAACACCTTCAAAATCCATGACCATTTCCATCTCAAGGACAAGAGCAGCACATACATGGGAAAACCACAATCTGCAAGTTGCCCTCCAAGCCACTCACCATCCTGATTTGGAAATATATCACTGTTCCTTCACTGTTGCTGGGTCAAAATCCTGGAATTCCCTCTCTAATGGCATTGTGGGTCAACCCACAGTACATGGACTGCGGGGGTCGAAGAAAGCGGCTCACCACCACCTTTTCATGGGCAACAAGGGATGGGCTATCAATGCTGGCCCAGCCAGCCACACCCACATCCCACTAATGAAGTAAAAAAATTAATACACTGTTATACTCACTGAACATTAAAGGGAATTTAGCAAATCAGATTAATGTGACATTCCTGGAGGTGATAGTGCACTTCAGTAATGTCCCATCTCCCATCTCCCTTGATGCCCACTGCTCTGAAAGTTTTGTACTGGGCCCATTCCTTTTTCCTTGGCTTTGTTGGCAGCAGTGTCCTGATGATTAGTTTTTGGAGATTCCAAGCCAATTCTGAAAGATTGGCAACCCCATCCAAACAGAGTCTCAAAGGAGACAGGGTGGTATCGTATGCTAACCAAAGGGAGGTGGTATCTAATGGTAAATCAGGAACCCAGGCTAATGCTCTAGGGCCACAGGGGGCCAAATCCCACCAATGGCAGCTGAGTGGGTTTCAATTAAATTCAAGTTGGAATAGAAAGTGAGTCAGTAATGGTGATTGCGAAACTGCTATTGATGGGTTTAAAAAAATAGCCAGCACCCGAAGGAAATCTGCTGTCCTTACCCAGTCTATCCAACGTGTTCTCCAGATGCACAGCAATGTGGTTGACTCTTAGTTCACCTCTGAATTGGCCTAGCAAGTCACTCAGTTCAAGGGCAACTCGAGACTGGTGACAGTTGCTGGCCTTGGCAATGATATCCACATCCCATTCAGAAGTTTTTTAGAAGTCATTGCATATCACTAGCAACGGGAGCAGAATTTTCCTTCCTGTGTCGGCAGATTATCAATCAGTCAGCCACAGATTGAAGAGTGAGTTCAGAAGCAGGGGCATCTTTAAAAAAAAATATATTAATGGGATGTGGATATCATAAGGTCATCATTTGTTGGCCATCACAAAACGTTGATGTGTGGGTGCAGCAGGTATTTAAGAAGGCAAAATGGAATATTGTTCTTCATTGCTAGAGAGATAGATTTTAAAAGCAGGGAGGTTACGGTGTAGCTGTATAGGGGGCTGGTGGGGCCACACCTGGTGTGCTGTGTCACAAAGCTTTT
The DNA here is from genome assembly GCF_004010195.1 of Chiloscyllium plagiosum. NCBI lineage: Eukaryota > Metazoa > Chordata > Chondrichthyes > Orectolobiformes > Hemiscylliidae > Chiloscyllium > Chiloscyllium plagiosum. The sequence continues at coordinate 13,376,303 of NC_057719.1, forward strand.
TTCCTAAAAGCTGTTCCTTGACTCAAGGTGACTCTGTCCTTGATTTTCCTCAGAGGGGTAATAAACCAGGTCAGGCTCCGATCAGTCTGGTTTGGTACAGAGAAGAAAAGGATCTTGAGAGGCCTTTTGTTTATATGCAAACAGATGAGACTTCAGATCAAAGTGGTCATGTTTTTAGAAGTGACCTGTATAATGAAAGGGGAGTGGTCAGCTCTCTAGATGAGCAGTTTTAGTTCAGTCCTGACCTGATGAGAGGTTCAATAGTGATCTGTTGTCTCTCTTTTTTTCTCTCTCTTTTCTCTGCCTCTTAACTTCAACCTGTAAGCATGTGTTCCATTTATACTGGTTTTTAAAAGGAGTTTGCTTATTGGGACTGTTGTATATATTTGGAACAGCATAATTAAATCTTGTTTGAATAGACTGAGTTCTGTAGGGGTGTCTTATTTTGTTCTTTGTGTCTCCTTGTATAATTTTGGAATAAAGTTTTGTCTGTTTTAAAATCTAGTAGTTAACCTAGCTAACTTAATCCGGGTAATTTTCACTGTACACTTACAAATTGCAAAGTTGATCGGGTCTGAGCTGCATGTTTAAGAATGTTTTGAGTGGTCTGACTTAGTTCATAACAACTGTGTGCAGTTTGGGTCTCCTTAATTGAGAAAGGATGTACTGACACTAGAGGGGGTGTAGAGGAGGTTCACCAGATTGATTCTGGAGCTGGGATGATTGGCTTATGAGGAGAGATTGAGCTACGACTATACTCTTTGGAATTTTGAAGAATTTGGCGGGGGTGGGGGACCGTACAGAAACATATAAAATTCCAAAGGGAATTTATTTGATAGAAGCAGGGACATTCTTTTCACTGGCGGGTGAGACAAGAACTAGGGGGCATAGCCTCAAAAGAAAAGGGAGCAGATTTAGGACTGAGTTAAGGAGAAGCATCTTCTCCTAAAGGGTTGTGAGTCTGTGGAATTCCCTGCCCAGGGAAGCAGATGAGGTTACCTTCTCGGATGAGTTGAAGGCAAAGACAGATAGAGTTTTGAACAGTAAAGGTATTAAGGGTTATGGTGAGTGGGCGGGTAAGTGGAGCTGAGTCCATAAAAAGCTCAGCCATGATCTTATTGAATGACGGAGTCGGCTCAATGGGCCAGTAGACTCGATGGGCCAGATGGCCTCCTCCTGCTCCTAATTCTTATGTTCCTATGTTCATGCCTATTTGCTGAATGCTCTTGGATGCTACCCAATTGTAAAATGAAAACTGTACAAACAAACACATCCTTCAAATTCATTCCTCCCTCCTTTCCCCAACAGACTCCCCATGTCAGTTCATGCCATCTCATGCCCTTCTCCCCAACCTGATGGCCTGTGTTTCCTCCATGTTAACTCATGTTAATGTTGCTTGATCCTTACACCACACCCTCCTCTATTCCTGATGAAGGGCTTTTTCCCGAAACATCGATTTCCCTGCTCCTCAGATGCTGCCTGACCTGCTATGCTTTTCCAATACCACTCTAATCTAGACTCTGGTTTCAGCATCTGCAGTCCTTGTTTTTACCTTACACTCTCTATGCCAACTCACCCAGTTCATGGTCAGACCTCTATTTTATTTCACTTCACAATTGCTAAATTTTAAATATCTATTCCTGACTTCACTATTCATTAAAAATTGTATTATTGATGAAAAGATTAAATCCCTTTAAGTACTGAATCCCTTGTAAAAATGTTTCCTTCCAAACAAATATTTGCATTTGTAGCTCCACATCAAAGACTGCTAATCTTTTTATAATCATGTGGATCTGTCCACAAGCTTCCCCCACTGTGATGATGATAGGTTTTAAAAGCAATCAAATAGCTTTCTTGTGTCAAAGATCAGTGAAAGCGCAGGGGAGGCAATGGTGAAGGTAGTGATATTATGACTGGCCAGTTAATCCAGAGTAGACAGGCTGAAGGCTGGAAGAACACAGCAAGCCAGGCAGCATCAGGAGCTGGAGAAGTTGACGTTTCAGGTGCTGATGTAGGGTTACGCTCAAAACGTCAACTTCTCCAGCTCCTGCTGCTACCTGGCTTGCTGTGTTCTTCCAGCCTTCTGCCTGTCTACTCTGGATTCCAGCATTTGCAGTTTTTTGTCTCTGTTAATCGAGAGACCCAGTTAATGTGCTGGGAGCATGGGTGTGAATCCTGCCATGGCAGATGGTGGAATTTGAATTCAATAAAACAAAACCTGGAGTTAAGAGTCGAATGATAACCATGAATCCATTACTCATTGTTGGGAAAAACCCATCTGGGTCACTAAATCTTTTTAGGGAAGGAAACAGCCATCATTATTCAGTCTGGTCTGCATGTGACTCCAGACCCACAGCAATGTGGCCAATTCTCAACTACCTGCTGGTCAGTTAGAGATGGGTAATGAGTGTTGGCCTAGCCAGTGATGCCCACATCCCCAGGAATGAATAAAAAAACAAACAAGCACCATTTTTCTAACTTAAATAACTTTGGGATTGAATGAATTGACAGCTTGACCGTTTCACAATGCTCATTCACTTTTTTTTAGGCACATTGTGCCTACACTTAACAAGTGCAACAGATTTACCTCACCCCTCTAGGATCCTTTGCCTCTTCAAAGAACTCTGTTAACAACGCAGCCTTTCCTCAGAGTTTTAAAGACAATGAGCCTTCTTTTGGAGACCCAAGTAACGTAAATTGCTTCCATCTGATGTTGCTTGACTGGAAGGCAACTTTGGATGTTGGGTGGACAGGATATGATGCAAGTTAAGGCACAGTCTGCACAGTTTTGGTTAACATCCATCTTTAAATGTGTCACTGCCTCCACACACGAAGCATGTATGTGTGAACCAAGTCCAGTGCCAGCTTCCTTCGGCCATCCCCTGGCAAAAAGTGGTGGGTGCCAGAGTTTGGGGAGGATCTCTGGAATTATGGCCATTTTGGCCAAGCGAATGAGCTCCTTCAACATCCATGACAATTCACACCAGGGCCGCTCAGGAGGAAGAACTTCCACGAATAACGCATCCTCCATGATGGGGGAACTCGTACATATTGCAAAAGGCGAGGCTGAAGCATTCACGAGAATGGGCCGACAGAATTGCCAAGTAGTTGGGCCTTGCCCATGCTCCAGCGTGGTTCCATTGTTTACTGGAAGGTCGGAGGCTGACCTTATAGAGGTTTATAAAATCATGAGGATAAGGTGAATAGCCAAGGTCTTTTTCCTGGGGTAGGGGAGTCCAAACCGAGAAGGGAAAGATTTAAAAAGGTGAGGGGCAACTTTTTCATGCAGAGGGTGGTGTGTGTATGGAACGAGTTGCCAGGGGGAGTCGCGGAGGCTGGTACAACTACAGCATTTAAAAGGCATCTGGATGGGTATGTGAATGGGAAGGGTTTAGAGGGATATAGGCCAAGTGCTGGCAAATGGGACTGGGTTAGATTAGAATATGTGGTGAGCACAGATGACTTGGCCTGAGAGGGGTCCATTTCCATGCTGTATTACTCAGCCCCACCAGAGCAGCTAACAACCTTGCTATGTAGCCAACCCTCTCCAGAATGCCAAGAAACACCACACCTATACGGGTTTAACTAATAATCTAATCAATCATTTTAATCAGCAGAACAAACATCAGAACGCCTGCAATTGCATTAATAACCAAGGAAGTGCTACGGAAGGGAAATAGTTTTCTTCAACATCCTCCATGTCTTGAACAAAATTAGCAGACCCTGGACACAGTCCTAAACGCAATAAAGCTTCCAACACCTTTTTCTGCAGTGCCGGAATATTAATCGGTGCTGTTTGCACTCAATGAGGTGGAGAATTGATTTTTTTTTCTCTGCCCCCCAGTATTAGTCAGTCAGCTCCGACTTCTTTTCCCATCAGCCTTTGCCAGGTTAGCGAGATTAGATATTGCTTGAAGCTCTCTCTGTTCTGCCCAGCAACATGCTGTAACCTATTCTTCAGACAAGCATTCCCTGTTATCTCAGTACGACAGGTCCATTTTCCACAGCACTGGTCCCTTGACAACACTGCCAATTTATCGTGGTTTGTGTTCAGCGGACATGGGCTTGGAACTGGCGGGGGAGTGCTCAAAGTAACGCTACTTACAATGTCCTGAGGAGAGCGTATTTTTACTGGCATTTGCAGTTAACCACAAAGATGCGATATAAAAAAAATCAGAATGCAAGCTGTCCATTTCCCCCAATTATCCCACTTTGCAGAGCTCGAAGTATTGTCAGGAGGGAGAATAATTTGAGTCGAATACACATCAATCAGCTTTTGTTGTTTTGTATTTTGTCTGACAAAGTGCCACAAATTCAATCGTGTCACAAGCGACCACTCTGCTGCAGGCATTTCTCAGTTTTATTTTTACAGCGTGTTCTGAAGGCACCTCCATTATTTTGAGGAGTCGTGTCTGATAGGTTGCGAAAATGGGTTGATTTGAAATGGTGAGCTGATGACTGGACCTGTTTTTGTTTTGAAGGTCACTGAAAGGACACCGTGGAACATTTAACAAAGAAGACTCACTTACTGGAAGTCACTCTCACACTGCGAGTGCAGTGATTGTAACGGGATCAGCCAGGTGGACCTCACAGAATATGAGTTCCCTGACTGGGGCTGTTAACCTGGTCCCTGGCTGACAGATTTAAACAGGAGTGCCAGAGGCTCTGTTCACTCTGAGAGCTGGCTCTGAGCGAGTTGGATCAGTGATTAAGCACTGTGCATATGTATATAAAGGTTGACTAGATGACAGGATACCAACCTCTGTAGAATTATTTCAGTGACTTTGATATTAATTTAGAGTTCAGTCAGATAACAGCATATGAGGAGATAACAGACACAGTTTAGTCTTTACATACTTATGAGGAGCTAAGTTTAAACATTGTAAAATATTCAGGGAAAAGGATAGACCTGGTCCACAAGTTAAGGGTCCACACTGGGGCAAGGCCAGTTTTGATGGATTGGACAGGAAGCTTTCAAAAGTTGATTGGGAGAGGCTGTTCACAAGCAAAGGGATGTCTGGAAAGTGGAAGGCTTTTGAACATGAGATCACAAAGGTTAAGAGCCAGCATGTTCCTGTTAGTGTGAAGGGCAAGGCTGGCAGGAGGAGGGAACACTGGATGACTGGAGATATTGAGGCTCTGGACATAGAGTCATAGAGATGTACAGCATGGAAACAGACCCTTCAGTCCAACCCGTCAGTGCCGACCAGATAGGGCAACCCAATCTAGTCCCACCTGCCAGCACCCAGCCCATATCCCTCCAAACCCTTCCTATTCATATACCCTTCCAAATGCCTCTTAAATGTTGCAATTGTACCAGCCTCCACCACTTCCTCTGGCAGCTCATTCCATACCCATACCGCCCTCTGTGTGAAAAATATGTCAGGTATTGGCAGCTGGGATCAAGTGACTCCTTGAGGAGTATGGGAATAAAGGAATACACTTAACAGGGAAATCAGGACAGTAACAGGAGGACATGAGATAGCTTTGGCAGGTAAGATTATGGAGAATCTAAAGAAATTTGAAAAGTATATTCAGAGCAAAAGAATAACTAGGAAGGGAATAGGATCTCTTACAGGTCAATGGGGCCATATTTTGCATCAGTTTTTACTGTGGAGAAAGATATGGAAGCTAGGGAACTCAGGGAAATAAATAGTGATGTCTGAAAAGAGTCCACATTTCAAACAAGGAAGTGCGGGAGGTCTTAAAACACAGATAGACAGATAAATCTCAGGGCCTGACCAAGTGTATGCCAAGACATTGCAGGAAGCTAGGGAAGAAATTGCGGGGCCCCTAACAGAGATATTTATATCATCGACAGCCATGGGTGAGGTGTCCGAATACTGGATGGTGGTTAATGTTGTGCCATTACTGAAGAAAGGCAACAAGAAGTCAGGCATCTACAGACCGGTGAGCCTGACATCAATGGTAGGTAAGTTGTTGGAGGGGATTTTGAGAGACATGATTTACATACACTTAGAAAGGCAAGGACTGATTAGGGATAGTCAGCTTGGGCTTTGTGCGTGGGAAATCATATCTCACGAACTTGACTGAGTTTTTTGAAGAGGTGACCAAGAGGACGGATGAAGTCAGAGTGTTAGATGTCTACATGGACTTTAGCAAGGCCTTCAACAATGTTCTGCATAGTAGACTGGTTAGTAAGATTAGATCACATAGGATCCAGGGAGAGCTGGCCAATTGGATACAAAATTGGCTTGACAGTAGGGACAGAAGGTGGTGGCAGCGGATTGTTGTTCACACTGGAGGCTGATGACCAGTGGTGTGCCGACAGGATCAGTGCTGGGTCCACTATTCTTTATCATTTATATAAATGATTTGGATGAGTATATAGGAGGTACGGTTAGTAAGTTTGTGGATCACACCAAATTTAGTGGTACAGTGGACAGTGAAAAAGGTTATCCGAGAGTACAACGGGATCTTGATCAAGTGGGCCAGTGGGCCAAGGAATGGCTGAGGGAGTTTAGATTAATGCGAGCAGTTGCATTTTGGTAAGACAAACTGGGGAGGACTTACACAGTTATTGGTACAGCCCCTGGGAGTGTTGTCAAACAGAGAAATCTAAGGGTGCAGGTACACTGTTCCTTGAAAGTGGTGTCACAGGTAGATAGGGTGGTGAAGTAGGTGTTTGACACAGTTGCCTTTATCGGTTAGTGCATTGAGAGTGCAGGAGTTAGGATGTCAGCTCTACAAGACAACCACTTTTGAGTACTACATACAATTCTGGTCATCCTGCTATAGGAAGGATGTTATTAAACTGGAAAGGGTGGAAAAGAGATTTGCAAGAATGTGACCGAGGGTTTGAGGCTGAATAGGTTGAGATGTTTTTCCCTGGAGTGTAGGAGGCTGGGGAGGTGACCTTACAGAGGTTTATAAAATCATGAGAGATGTAGATATGTCAAGGTATTTTCCCCAGGATGGGGGAGCTCAAAACTAGGGGGCATAGATTTAAGGTGAGAGGAGACGGCTATAAAGGGGACCTCAGGGGCAACTTTTCCACACAGAAGGTGGTGTGTATATAGAAGGAGCTGCCAGAGGAAGTGATAGAGGTAGGTACAAATACAACATATGGATAGGTACATGGATGGGAAAGATTTGTAGGGATACCGGCCAAATGGGATTAGTCCAGTTTAGGAAAACTGATTGGCATGGACAGGTTGGACCAAAGAGACTGTTTCCCTGCTGTATGGCTCTATGTTGAGGATCCCACGTGTGAGTTAACAATGGAAAACAGCTATTCTATCTGAAAGACTTGTCAAAGATATTCTCTTAACATCCTGAATGAGCTGGGTCTAAACAAATCACTGTGGGATAACTAAATATGCATCCACTTGTACATGAAAGTCTGAGTGAAAGCAATCTAAAATATTTCATATCATATTCTCTAATTCCCAGAAAATTAACAACTATTTGGGACAAAATTTTTCACCAATGTGAATTTTCAGAGGAAGTTCCCTTATTTTTCACTATCTTGCATTTGTGTGTGTGTTGAGGTTTTTTAGAGGGTAATTTAGACTGTCACAACTCACTGGGGTAATGTACTGGAAATGAAGTCCCACTGTTCCCACAGTCATCACATATGTGAAAGATTTCATCCAACTTTTCAATGTACCCAACTTGTCTGATTGACTGATGCAGGTTAAAAGAAAACACTCATTAGGTTTTAGTAATAAACAAGAACACAGTTCTGTATTGCAAACTGTTGGTTTATAACCAATTGTAGAAATGAAAGATGAATTATTAACTTATTAATTTCTCTAACTTACTAAACCCCCTTTATAGATAAAACCACTCAAACAGAGGCACAGGAAAAGAGACAAGACACTAATGTTACCGTGAGGAAAAAACAAAATAAGGAGCCAGTGAAATACACATCTGCCATCAGTCTGGACTAAAGGCGATGAAATGTTTTCTTTCAGTTCTGTTCCTCTTCCTTTCGACTCTTTGGTGGGGATTTGCTTTGAGTGATAGTTAGAGAGGACCGCACGTTTCTGAATCAGTACAAGAAAGAATGAGACAGCTACTTCACGAAGAGCAAGAGAGGCAGCAATTTCAGCAGATAAAACCTGTTAACAGACAGTTCTTTTCAACACACTTGTAACAGCCAAAGTGTGACATGGACATGAAAACAGGTGGGTGATTCCTGGTTATTTCTTCTGTCTCTCTTGATTGGCCAAGCATCTTAAATCAGAAGGTGTTGCTGCAGTTGAAGTGTGCAGTTAAGAAGTTCACCTTTGAAACTGTTAACCTGCAAACTAATTCATAAGCATACAGATGGCTGCGAAGGTGATGTGTTGCAGCTGTAGCATGTGAGAGCGAGTGGATCCCAATATGGCCACATTTGCAGCAAGTGCAGGCAGCTCCAGAAACTCAGGCTCGGAGTTGATGAGCTGGAGTCCGAGCTGTACACTGCAGAAGGGAGGGAGAGAGGTACCCGGACACTGGGTTTCAGGAGATACTCACACCCCTTTGATTAATCACATCAAATATGGCCCATGATCAGGAAAGGAGGGTGTGACTGTAGGTTAGGCATGCATGGCGATCCAGAATGTAGCTTTAAGGACCTTCAGTATGTATGAGGCTCCAGTTCCCAGTGTCGATGAGTCCACAGTCGGCAAGCAGAATGAGCGAACTGACTAGAGCACTGTGCTGAAGTGGGGACAGGCAGAGAAATGCAGGAGCTCTCGTGGAAAACATACTTAGGGGAATCAATCTTGTTCTGTGCAGCAAGGCGTAGAGTCCTGAAGGTTGTGTTGCCAAGGCTCAGGACTTTTTTCTAATTGGATTTGCTTTTGTTATTGTCAAATGTGCCTTTTGTGTGCAGTACAGGCGGATCATGCCATACAAAGGTGCTGGTGTTGGACTGGGGTGGACAAAGTTAAAAATCACACAACATCAGGTTATAGCCCCCAACAGGTTTATTTGGAAGGAAAAGCTTTCAGAGTGCTGCTCCTTTGTCACGTAGCCAGTGCTGGAATAACTCCCTGATGAAGGAGCAGCGCTACGAAAGACAGTCCTTCCAACTAAACCTGTTGGACTATAACCTGGTCATAGAGTCATAGAGATGTACAGCATGGAAACAGACCCTTCGGTCCAACTCGTCCATGCCGACCAGATATCCCAACCCAATCTCGTCCCACCTGCCAGCACCCAGCCCATATCCCTCCAAACCCTTCCTGTTCATATACCCATCCAAATGTGTGATGTTTAACTTATACCATACAAAGTGCATTAGAGTAAGAGAACAGAGTGAGGAATACAATGTTATGGCTGCAGAGAAAGTGCACAGAGAACAGGGTCAACATTAAATGCAAAATTTATGATATCCATTCATAAGTCTAATAACAGTGGGGAAGAAATTGTTTTTGAATATGTTGGCATGTATGTTTAAGCTTTTTGTGTCCGATGGAAGAGTTTGGAAGAGATTATAACTGGGGTGGGAGGGGTCTTGGAGGAGGCAGCAAGTATAGATGGAGTCAGTGGGTGGAATGCTTTTGAACTGCAGATGAACTTAGAGCAGGAGGAAGCATCCAGACGCTGTGGTTCACGTATGCAGCAACATTAAGGAATGAGGTTCTGCTGAGGGATATGAGCAGTTAGTAGCTAAATTACAAAGCAGGCCCATTCAGGCAATAATCTGAGTCACGTGAAAGTTGGCATAGGGTAAATAAGATGAGAGAGATAAAAGCCTGACATAAAGATTGGTTTTGAGGACAATGGGCATCTGCTTCATGGGACAAGTGACACCAAAACTTGGGAAACAGAGAGCTGTTTTACCTGTGTGGGCTTCATGTGAACCATGCTGGTAGCCCACTCCTATGGAGTCATATAACTGGGGTGGGACAAACAGCTTTAAACTCAGTTGTGGGGTAGGAGTGGGGAATAATGAGGGAAGGGAAGTTTAAAAATAAAAAAAAAGAAATGACAGAGGAGAGGTCACGAAGAGGTGAGTGGTAAAATGTGACAGGAAATGGTGGAAAATATAAGCAAGAAAAGTGCAGCAGAAATTAATGTAAAACATTTAAGGCTTTTTATTTGACTGCATGTAGCATTTGTAGCAAGGCAGGTGAGTTGATGGCACAATAGGAAATAACCGAAATGGCTGGAAAGTTATTTGTGGAGACGTGGTTGCAGGGTGACCAAGACTGGCAATTTAACAGCCAAGTGCATTCGATGTTCTGAGAAAATAGGCAAAACAGAAGAAAAGGTGGTGGGGTAGCTTTGTTAAAAAGGAGTGTATCAGCGAGATGTTGAGTAGTGATATGGGTGCAATTAGCAGACCTCATGCCCCAGTGGAACCAGTAGTCATGTTCCCTTAGTATATCAGTCAGGAAACTACTCCCGTTCTCATCTGCAGGTACAACAGTGAACTGGGGCGATTGTTAGTCCAGGCACTTAAGTGTCCATTAATCAACAACTTAAGAGACTTATTTATTGGTGGGTTAGGAAATACCTAAGAGACCCTCTCACTCTTCGGAGGGGCTGTGAGAACAAGGCAAGTATCTCACCAAGGCTGACTTTCCCAATTATTTCCGTTTCTTCTCCTTATCTTCAGGAAGGGGAAATTCCACCTATAGTGTGTAATAAAAATATAAATGCATAGGTGTGGACGGAGAAAAGGGTGTGGTGTTCAGGATATCTGCCCCTGCTGATGCCAGGGGAACGCCACAGTCTATTTACTCCCTGAGGGAGGGTGTAGGAGATCTTGTGGTGCAGTGGGTAGTGCCCATGCCTCTCAGCCTAAAGCTCCGTGTTGGCCTGGAAGTCACATTCATGCCACATGTTGAGTCCATTCAGCTCACTCTAAGAGCAGGAGGTAAGATTGGGAGAAACTCTGGTTGGCAACATGAGCCTCTACCAACACCAAACATAGCTCCACGCTACATTACCCAAATGCCCTTCCCATATACAATCCCAAAATGTATGTCACCATAGCAGCTTAGACCCCATGGGTGGACCGGTTGGCTGGACAGCTAATGTAAATCAGATTGGCATCTATAACTGATGAGTTGAACCTCTCTTTTTTTTATTATTCATTCACAAGATGAAGGTTTCACGGGCTGGGCAGCATTTATTGTCCATCCCTAATTGCCCAGAGGGCAGTTAAGAGTCAAATCACATTGCTGTGGGTCTGGAGTCACGTGTAGGCCAGACCAGGCAAGCTTGGGAGAAAGTATGGACTGCAGATTAGAATTGAAAAGTGCGGTGCTGAAAAAGCACAGCTGGTCAGGCAGCATCCGTGGATGAAGGTGGGGGGGTGATGGTGATAGGTGGGAAGGGAGGGTAGAGCAGATAGGTGGGAATGAAGATGGACAGGTAGGACAGGTCACGAGGGCGGTGCCGAGTTGGAGGTTTGGATCAGGGATAAGGTGGGGGAAGGGGAGATGAGGAATCTGGTGAAATCAACATGGATTCCGTGTGAATGGAGGGTCCCCAAGTGGAAGATGAGGGATGAGGCATTCTTCCTCCAGTTGGCGGGTGGCTAGGATTTAGTGGTGCAGGAGGCCCAGGACTTGCACGTCCTTGGTGGAGTTGACTGGGTAAGGATGGCAGCTTCCTTCCTTAAAGGACATTAGTGAATCAGATAGGTTTTTCCAACAATTGACAACAGATTCATGCTTAACATGAAACTCTTAATTCCAGATATTTACTGAACTCAAACTCCACCATCTGGCGTGGCAGGATTTGAACCTGTGAACATTATCTGGGTCTCTAGTTTAACAGTCCAGCAATAATACCACTAGGCCATTGCCTCTACTATCTAGGCAGCTTCAGGATCTGCCTACTTGCCCCTTGCCCTTGGTAGAGGTCATTAGGTTTTGGGTCGGATCTGCCTTCACACAGGGAACTGAAGGAAGGTTGAATATTTCCAATAAAAATGGCTGGAAGACAACACAGTGGACATTGGCTCTTACAAATAAATAAGCTAAAACGGATAGTGAGAAATCAATTGAATGCTGACCACCACCATCATTGAACACCATCAAATTACATTCCATGCACACAGACTTCAGAACAGGAAGCACCATTACTCAGCTGTAGGTGATCATCAGTGCCACCACTTTCCCTATAATAATTGCAGGTCTGAGCAGAAGCAGTGATTGTAGAAGTCATTGACACGCCTACATCTCTTTCCCTCTCAGCATTTCGTTCCTCTTCAGAAATTGCTAGGTTGCTCTTGGTAGTTCTGTCATCAAGCAGGTAAAATACATTCATAGGTGCCATTTGAGAGGAGCATGTCTTTTTATTTTGTCCTGTTTTTTTATAAAAAACTCATGTGGACTGAAATGAGAAAGAACTGCTGTAAAACCAATGTTTGAATGCATAGCGGTATTTTTTTTTAAAGTAAGTGAACTCACACCCATTGCAACCATTGTCTAAACAATTGTTTGAACATGTAGTCATTGAAATTAGAGTTGTAGGTGATTGGGAGCTGAGGGGAGTATGGATGCAGTGTTTGCTGGCAACAAAACGTTATTTGGTCAATGTGCTAGTGACCAGTTATCAATGACAGACACCTTTTTATCTGCTGACAGCTGTGTGATTGGCTCTGAGGTAACTGAACAGTTTGGAGCTGGGAACATGTGGCAGAGAGAAAGAAAGAGAAAGAAGTATTCAATTCTTCTCTAGCTCAAGAGTGACCTCTCTGTTCTCTGCAGTCAAAACTCACTGTCAAGCTGCAGAAAACTAGTTTGTCTTCCCTGTAATATTTGTTGCAAGCTGTGACTTTGAACTCATAAATCAATGGCATTTTATTAGTGAACCAGCCACCTTGTCTCCCTCACCAACCAGTGGAAGCATCTAGAGAAAGATAACTGAAGCAACAGCAGGAGAGTCATAAAGATCACCTCAACATCAGAACCTGGGAACAATGACAACTGGTCTGTCTTTCCAGTTTTACCCCTCTGTCCAGAGCCACTTTACTCTGTCTGTGTGTGGAAGGGCAAGTTTATAAAGGGATTAACATTTTAATTAGTAGTGTCTTATGTTAATTCTTTTTAAAACTGTTTACCTGTAGCTGGAGTCTAATTGCTTGTAATAAATAATGATCCTTGTTCATGCATTCAACCTGGATCTGAAAGTCAGGTAAATTGGGGAACTTTTCATAGTTTGTAAAAGTTTTAACTTCTGTGATGTCTTGGAATCTAATGCACACTACCCCAGTGATTTTGTAAAACGTTTAAAAGAAGCATTGCACTGCATGAAACGTCCAATACTAAGGAAATATGACCTGGTGTTATTTCATTCCACCCATTGTACAGTGAGGTTAGTGAAGACAGATCCCCCTATTGAAATACCCCTGAACTGCTGTTAGGTATCAAGGCAGAGGCAGAGTGGGCCCAAGGTCAGGTATTGTAGCTCACAGCTCTTACTTGTGGAGATGCTGGTGTGAACAAAGTCAGAAGTCACATGACAATAGGCTAAAGTCTAACATGTTTATAAATCCCTACAGTATGGACATAGGCCATTCAGCCAACAATTCCACACCAGCCTTCCAAGAAGGTTCTCACCCAGACCCACTGGTGGTGGGGTCCGTTTGGAGGTAGCGGAAATGACGATGGATGATACAATGTATATGGAGGTTGGTGGGGTGGTAGGTCAGGATTCAGTATCCTATAATCCTGAATTTCCGATGACCAATCCACCTAACCTGCACATCTTTGGACTCTGAGAGGAAACCAGAGCACCCGGTGGAAACCCACACAAACACAGAGAGAATGTGCAAACACAGACAGTCAACCAAGGCTGGAATAGAACCCATCTCCCTGGTGCTGTGAGGCAATGGTGCTAACCACTGTACCACTGTGCCAGCTGATTTAAAATCACAAGCTTTCAGAGCACTGCTTCTTCATCGGGTGATTTTAAACAAGCCTGTTGGACGATAACTGGGTATTGTAGTTTTTCTGACTTTATTAAGACAGTGAAACTGCTGTGAATCTTGGGTTCCCTCTGTATGTATCAGATCTCTACAGATGCCTTCATTTATGAAGTTACTCAGTTATTCATTTCATGTCTTTTTCTGGAAGAACATTAATTCCTGTTACAACGTTTAATAGTCTTTAGATGTTGTGTTGCAATCAGAGTTTATTAATTTCATTTCGGAAATGGACAGGATTGAAGCAGGACATTCAAACAGAGCTTTGATAGTTCAGTCAGTTATTCATATGAAGGACAGAACTGTGCATGCAAACATTTTAAAAATTTCACAAATACTCTGCTTAATGAATATTTCATGGTTAACAAAACAAAGTATTTTCTATCTTGAGACATCTCTCCCACGAGGAGGTTGAACAGTTCATCCACTTTACTAACACCTTCCAGCCTGACCTCAAATTGGGCACTTGCATGGGCCCCAGCTGTGCCTGCCTCTTCGTAGGATATGTGGAAAAGTCCATCTTCCGCAGCTACACTGGCACCAACCCCCACCTTTTTCTCCGCTACATCGATGACTGTATCGGCGCTGCCTCGTGCTCCCACGTGGAGGTTGAACAGTTCATCCACTCTACTAACACCTTCCACCCCGACCTCAAATTTACTGGACCATCTCAGACTCCTCCCTCTCCTTCCTAGACCTCTCCATTTCTATCTCGGGGGACCGAATCAACACGGACATTTACTATAAACCGACCGACTCCCACAGCTACCTAGACTACACC